>NC_064639.1:1111827152-1112134756 GCF_023864345.2 Schistocerca serialis cubense | reverse complement strand
ATGGTTCCTATAAGAATTTTTATTGAGGTATAAGTGACTAGGAGTAGAATTCTTCACAATAGAATACCGTAGGTCGTAACACTTACATACTGCTCGCTTCTACGATTCATTGAAACGTCGACTGTTTGATGATGTGGATATGTAACATGATTTCAGTGAGGCAGAAACAGAGTCAGTTCAAAAATTATGGATGAAGTTTGTCAAAAGACCGTTGCCATTGTTTTTGGATTCTTCTACTGACCAGTACCTTCATCCACTAACGTAATAGTACACCTGATAGAAATCTTCAGCCATCAGCATCAATATTCCCCATCCATCACGTAAAACTTGGATTTAACTCGTTAGCAACAGAGTGGTAAATTTTGATAGACAAGACGTAACTTACTTTAATTGCTTTCTGAGATGTCATTATGAAAACTCCCTAAAAAATGTAATTCATAAGCACTCCTACTCGATAAATAGGTCAAAACGGACGTTACCTCTTTCAGGAGTTTCGTACAGAGCGATCTGTTCGTATTTGTTGCAATAATGAACCGTGAGATAGAAAGAATACTAAAACAAGTGGGACATTTTACTACGTCGCTGTTCTGAATAACGAGATACTCATGTCACAAATGCTCCTGATGTTTCACTTATTTAAATAACACAACGGACACTTAGATGGACTGTAGTCTTGTTCACGTCGCTTGTTGACTTTGATGTATCAATGTAGTAAATCTTTCAACTGCACACCTCCCATTCCATGTCTTTTTGCGGAAAAGGTGATACTACAACAGCAAATTTTCTTAAAAGGACTGCATCTGCACAGTAATTTCAAAATAAATAAACTCACAATTTAAGTATGTACTAATTGAAACACATTTGGCTCCCAGAAAGGTAATGGGACCCTAATGAGAACCGTTTAAGTATCAGTACATGTTAATCATGTGCTATTTTTGGCGATGACACATAAATTAATTTCTTATGTCTCCAAATGCGTATGAAATGAGTTAGGGATGAAACTTCCTTTTAATTCCCAGTGGGATCTGCATTGCAATTGAGCTACCTGAGATCAAATGGCATAAATTACAGTATGTGGGCCGACTTCAGGACACACTGGAAATCATTGTTTGCTCATAAGCCAGTGACTGAAGAACTAACCTATCACTGGGAACCCACTTACACTCGCGCCCTCCAATATCTTAAATGTAAGACGTTATTACATAAGGAAATTTAACCACCAGCTCATGGGCACATCAGAGAGAAACCTTTGTACGTAACAATGAAAACAGGAAAAAAGTGTCTTTGTGGACTAGAAATGGGGACGACTGTTAGATTGGAGATCAGTGCCGTACTGATTGCCAAAGGGGAGAGCCTTAAAGCTTGAAAGTCCAAAGTCCAAGCAATTTGATCAGTTTCTTAAAAATCAGCTTGACAGAACAAATCACGAGTAGTGAGGTATAAAATAATAGTATTTTTTGATCTTCTAATGATTTTGTACAATTATTGTACCAGTTACTTTTACAGAGGTACACAGTACAGACAATGTAATACGTGAGAAGAGTTATTTTCTTTATTGGGTACTAAGGCAATGGAAATAATAAGTATTTAGGCTATGACTCCAGACGTGATGAGGTACGAATTAGAATATAAAAAGTGCAGGATGGTCAGAAACAGTCTCAGAAGCTTCTAATGGTATTGCAGGGTAGGCTGTGCTGAGAAATAATTGTTATGATAACAATTCGATGCGCTGCACTATCTCCGAGTTAAATAGAGTTGAAATTAGCCGATCAGGTCGTTGAGTGCGCAAATTCAAGCAGACTGTCAGAAACGTTGCTGCAAAACGAGTTCTCCGTTTGTTTTCCAAAGGAGAACTATGCAAAAATTGCACATGGGATGGCAGTAAGGATCGAATCCATACAAACGGCTGAGTGTGCTGTCCTTTACGCTATGAAAACAGCTAACATAAACTGTATATTGCGGGCCACTTGAATTTGTGTCTTCAACGACCTGATTGGCTAACATCAGGGCTAATGAACTCGGAAACGGCTCAAAGTATCGAATTTTTTCTTAACAGTTATTTCTAACGATAACCTAACCTGCTACATCCTTATAAGGTTCTCAGACTGTTTCAGACCATCATGTATAACCTGTTAACTTGTTCATTCCATTTTGTTCAGATTTCATCGGTTTCAGTTCCTCTTTAGGAAATGTTCCAATCATACCTAATGTCACCTTTTTAAATTCTAATTTGCTATTTCTCTCTCTTTTACTGTCTGAAGTATATTCACTTCTTGTTACCTGTGGCCCGTTTTTCATTTACATATGATAAAGTTAGAACAACCGTGCTCTTTCAAATTTCAGTTGCGTCTCATTTCATATTATTGTTACACATATATTTGAATTTTTGCTAGTTTCTTCTCTATCTCTATTATATTCATATCTAAGTCACACCCTCAACAAAATATTTAACTTATTCCAATTTTTCTTCTTCTCAGCTTTCTCCCGGACTAGCAGGGTCCGCTTGTTGACATATCTGCCTCCATTTGAATCTGTCAAAGGAATCTTCATAGGTGGCGTTGACGAATTCCATATCTTTCTTGAAATGGTCCATCCATCGTGTCTTGTGTCTCCCACGAGGTCGTCGGCCATTTGTGTCCAGGTGCATAGCTGTTCTTACCACCGAGTCTGCTTTAGTGCACATGACGTGTACGTACCATCTTAACCTGCTTTCGCCTAGTTGGTCTGAGACGAGTGTAATTCCAAGTCACCGTCGACCGTCGACCTTGATGCATGATCAAATCGGGTGAGCCCAAGGGACCATCAGAGCATCCGCATTTCCGTCACGTGGAGATCCTGCTTCGTTGTCGTTGGCCAACACTGCTACCCATAAAGTGCGACTGGACGTACTACAGTCCTATAAACATTTGACTTAAGGCGCAAAGGCCTTCAGGGATCACATATGACACCAGTCACCCGGTGCCATTTCATCCAGCCTGGGTTAACAAGGTCACGGCGATCTGGAGGACTTTCACCATTACTGCGTATGAGTGAGTCAAGATATTTGAATTGCTCCACTTTCTTCAGTCTTCTCTGTCGACTTTAATTGTCCCATCGGTTTGAACACCACACAACATGTATTCTGTCTTCGTGATGCTCAGTTAGAGGCCAAATTTGCAAGTCATTCATTCCATTGCTGCTTCTGTTCCTGGAGATCTTCACAGTGTTCGCTTGTCAGTAAAACATAGTTAGCATTTAGGAATCTTCAAATGTGTGTCAATCCCTAAGGAACCAAACTGCTGAGGTCATCGGTCCCTACACTTACACACTACTTAAACTAACTTAAACTAACTTTTGCCAAGAACGACACACCCAAACACACCCCCATGCTCGATGGAGGACTCGAACCTGCGGCGGGCAGGGCCGCACATTCAGTGACGTAGAGCCTCAAACCGCGCGACCACTCCGCGTGGCCCACATAAGAGTAACCAAGAATGTGGTGACCATAGGTCGAATGTCACAGTGTCCACACAGAGGATAAACAGCAACGATGACAGTGCTGAACATTGATGTACTCCGACACTGATAGTAAAAGAGGGTGATGTTCCCGCTGCACATCGGACATTGATGGAGACATTTCAATACAGCAATTGGACCCATCGGAAGTAGGCTTCAGGGACATCGTGAGAACGTAATGCATGCCTAATAGGCTGATAGAGAACATGGTCGAAAGCCTTTTCCAGGTCTAAGAATGATATATAAATATTCGTCTTCTCCTCTTTCACCGAGCGAGGTGGTGCAGTGGTTAGACACTGGACTCGCATTCGGAGGACGACGGTTCAATCCCGCGTCCGGCCATCCTGATTTAGGTTTTCCGTGATTTCCCTAAAATCGCTCCAGGCAAATGCCGGGATTGTTCATTTGAAAGGGCACGGCCGAATTCCTTCCCCGTCCTTCCCTAATCCGATGAGGCCAATGACCTCGCTGTCTGGTCCCCTTTCCCCATACAACCCAAATCTCTATTCATTCACTATCAACAAATTATTTTATTCTTAAAGGGTCATTTCGTTTAAAGAATATTTTTTTCCTGACAGTACCTTTAGGTAATTGTCCATCACCATAGTCAAGTGGTCAGCACGTCTCCCTGCTATACGAAGTACCAGGATTCAGTTCTCAGTGCTGCCAAGCATTTTTCCTTGGTGTAAGGATTGGAACAGGGTCCTCTCAGCCCCATGGATCTTACTGAGGAGATACTTCTATGAGGAGTGACGACTCTAAGGTCTGAAGAGCTGCCACTGGCCAGGTGAGTGGTGTGCTGACAAGAGATGGGCAAAATCGTTTTTACAGAGGTCTGTTTACAACTTCTCACTCACAAGAATGCACTACCTCTTTTTCATGGCTCATCACTCATCATTTTCTCAAAAAAGAATGTCACCTTATAATTCAGGCCGTTATACCTGTATTTTAATCTCATGTAATCTTGTTTTGAAAGATCATAGAAAGAGAAGTAATAAATCTAAGCTACGTTCCTAGTAGTTCTGATATTTAAATAATCTGCTTTCATGCCGCGCAAAAACTAAAAATATTACAATAATGTTATAAATACACTCCTGGAAATTGAAATAAGAACACCGTGAATTCATTGTCCCAGGAAGGGGAAACTTTATTGACACATTCCTGGGGTCAGATACACCACATGATCACACTGACAGAACGACAGGCACATAGACACAGGCAACAGAGCATGCACAATGTCGGCACTAGTACAGTGTATATCCACCTTTCGCAGCAATGCAGGCTGCTATTCTCCCATGGAGACGATCGTAGAGATGCTGGATGTAGTCCTGTGGAACGGCTTGCCATGCCATTTCCACCTGGCGCCTCAGTTGGACCAGCGTTCGTGCTGGACGTGCAGACCGCGTGAGACGACGCTTCATCCAGTCCCAAACATGCTCAATGGGGGACAGATCAGGAGATCTTGCTGGCCAGGGTAGTTGACTTACACCTTCTAGAGCACGTTGGGTGGCACGGGATACATGCGGACGTGCATTGTCCTGTTGGAACAGCAAGTTCCCTTGCCGGTCTAGGAATGGTAGAACGATGGGTTCGATGACGGTTTGGATGTATCGTGCACTATTCAGTGTCCCCTAGACGATCACCAGTGGTGTACGGCCAGTGTAGGAGATCGCTCCCCACACCATGATGCCGGGTGTTGGCCCTGTGTGCCTCGGTCGTATGCAGTCCTGATTGTGGCGCTCACCTGCACGGCGCCAAACACGCATACGACCATCATTGGCACCAAGGCAGAAGCGACTCTCATCGCTGAAGACGACACGTCTCCATTCGTCCCTCCATTCACGCCTGTCGCGACACCACTGGAGGCGGGCTGCACGATGTTGGGGCGTGAGCGGAAGACGGCCTAACGGTGTGCGGGACCGTAGCCCAGCTTCATGGAGACGGTTGCGAATGGTCCTCGCCGATACCCCAGGAGCAACAGTGTCCCTAATTTGCTGGGAAGTGGCGGTGCGGTCCCCTACGGCACTGCGTAGGATCCTACGGTGTTGGCGTGCATCCGTGCGTCGCTGCGGTCCGGTCCCAGGTCGACGGGCACGTGCACCTTCCGCCGACCACTGGCGACAACATCGATGTACTGTGGAGACCTCACGCCCCACGTGTTGAGCAATTCGGCGGTACGTCCACCCGGCCTCCCGCATGCCCACTATACGCCCTCGCTCAAAGTCCGTCAACTGCACATACGGTTCACGTCATGTCGCGGCATGCTACCAGTGTTAAAGACTGCGATGGAGCTCCGCATGCCACGGCAAACTGGCTGACACTGACGGCGGCGGTGCACAAATGCTGCGCAGCTAGCGCCATTCGACGGCCAACACCGCGGTTCCTGGTGTGTCCGCTGTGCCGTGCGTGTGATCATTGCTTATACAGCCCTCTCGCAGTGTCCGGAGCAAGTATGGTGGGTCTGACACACCGGTGTCAATGTGTTCTTTTTTCCATTTCCAGGAGTGTATGTTTCTCAAATGGGAAAATTTTTAAAGTAAGACTAATACCTGTTATGTTTTCGTATTTTTGCTGGAGACTAAATACAACATATGAAATATAGAAATATACGAGGGTTGGAACTTAAATAGTGGCAACTAATTATTCACAACCGATATTAAAGAGTTACATGTTTGCATCTCTTGCTGTCCGTCAAAATCTGGCCGGTGTGGCCGTGCGGTTCTAGGCGCTACCGTCTGGAACCGCGTGACCGCTACGGTCGGAGGTTCGAATCCTGCCTCGGGAATGGATGTGTGTGATGTTCTTAGGTGTTTAAGTAGTTCTAAGTTCTAGGGGACTGATGGCCACAGATTTTAAGTCCCATAGTGCTCAGAGCCATTTTTTTGTCCTTCAAAGTAGTCACCAGCGGTGTGTAGAACCCGTTGCCAGCGATGTGGAAGGCGTAGTATACCGTTAGCACAGTCTGTTCTGTCGATGGGGCGAATGGAGCGCTCTACTGCCTGTCGAATCTCTGGAACAGTTCTGAAGCGAATGATACGAAGTGGTTCCTTCATCTTCGGAATCAAATCAAAGTCACAAGGACATACGTACGGAGAGTATGTTGGATGGTACAGTACTTCCCAGTCCCATCGACCGAACAGAGCCGGCCCAGCTTGCGCTGTATACGCCCGTGCATTGTCGTGCAAAATGATGGGTGGGTTACGCAGAAAGTGTCCCAGCTGCTTTTGCAAAGCTGGTAGCAGGTGATGCTCCAAAAACGAACAGTAATACTGTGCATTGACGGTTTGCCGTTGTTGTTGTTGTGGTCTTCAGTCCTGAGACTGGTTTGATGCAGCTCTCCATGCTACTCTATCCTGTGCAAGCTTTTTCATCTCCCAGTACCTACTGGAACCTACATCCTTCTGAATCTGCTTAGTGTATTCATCTCTTGGTCTCCCTCTACGATTTTTACCCTCCACGCTGCCCTCCAATACTAAATTGGTGATCCCTTGATGCCTCAGAACATGTCCTACCAACCGATCCCTTCTTCTGGTCAAGTTGTGCCACAAACTTCTCTCCTCCCCAATCCTATTCAATACCTCCTCATTAGTTATGTGATCTACCCATCTAATCTTCAGCATTCTTCTGTAGCACCACATTTCGAAAGCTTCTATTCTCTTCTTGTCCAAACTATTTATCGTCCATGTTTCACTTCCATACATGGCTACACTCCATACGAATACTTTCAGTAATGACTTCCTGACACTTAAATCAATACTGGATGTTAACAAATTTCTCTTCTTCAGAAACGCTTTCCTTGCCATTGCCAGAGGAACGTAATGCGTGAGGATAACACCATCACAATCGTACACGAGAATCACCATAACTTTCACCATACTGGGGCTCTGACGCAATTTCGACTTTCGCGGCGACCCATAATGACGCCATTCATTGGATTGGCGTTTCAGTTTTGGCTCGTACGATTTGCCCCGTGTCTCATCCAGTGTTACGATACGGCGTAAGAATGACTCTCCTTCGCGTTCATGGCGCTCCAAGTGCGTATGAGCAGCGTCGTAACGCATCCTGTTCTACATTTCTGTCAAGTTATGCGGAACCCATCGTGATGCAATTTTCCGCATCCCAGACGTTCCTTCAGGATGCGAAGCACAGTCGTATGCCCTAATCCAGTTTCGTGTGCGACCTCACGAATCGTATGGCGTCGATCACTGTCCACTAACTCGGTAACAGCATGCACTTCTTCAGAGACGCTAGAACGACCGGCCCGATGCATGTCTGCCACAGTTTGCCGACCTTCCTCGAAGGCTTTTATCCAACATGCCACTGTTCTGTTAGGCAATGCCGATTCCACGCACGCCTCTTGAAGACCTTGTGACACTGTCGTGCTGTACGACCTCTGGCACATTCAATCTTGATCCAACTCTGTTGTTCCTGTTTCGAAAACGTAGTGACACCGTTACGTTAGACCGCTCGCTCACAAGTGATTGTGTTTCCCTCAAATATGCGCACGCCGGTGACGTGGGACGGGCGAGTCTATTTGCTCGGAGGTAAGGTGGGTATATCAACAACGTGTGCTATCAGCAATAATAGTAGATTCTATTGCGTAGTGTCTTCACAGCGGTGTTGCCACTGTTTAAGTTGCAACCTACGAAGTATAACTGTAATTAATTTAAATATCTACAGTCATTATTTATAAGCAGTATGATAATGTATGTACCCAGAAAGGCAAAATTATTCAATTTTATGAGCCATAAATAAACTATGATCTATTTTACTGGAAGTGTGTCAGTTTCTTTTCTTCGTGCGTATTTGTCCTGCTTTTAAAGAGATACACGCAAAGGCCACTGTCACAGCTAGGATGTATAACATTTTCAGGAACAATTGGTATAGCATTGGGTACAGTAATTTTTTGTATTCCCACCGGTTTAAGGAATCGAAATTTTTAGGCAAATATGCTTCATGTAAATATTTTTCTAGTTCAACAATCAATACACTAGATTCCTTGGAGCTGAGAATACTCTCCAGGCAGCTGCTAATATTTTATCCGCAACTGCAAAGCGATACAATCTATTTATATCTTCAAGGAAAACAGAAGTTCTGTATTTCAGGGAACAAAAGCCAGTTCTCGGCATAATAATTATAATAAATAATGAAGACATAGCCTACACTCGTTCACTCTCTTAGGAAATATTATCTCATTTGTGACAAAATTTGACACATATAAAGTAGAAAATTGAATTACATCAACAGAAAAATGTGCAGAACATTGAGAAATAAAGTAAAAAAGGAAACTGTATCCAGATTTTACAAAACCATGTAGATCTAAGAGCGACACTTGAAAATGAATTGTAGGCTGTAAAAAAAGAAAAGGAGAATGACAGGAATAAAGTATACATTGGATATGTTACTCCCAAGAAGAATGCCTGGATACACACTCTCGGTCAAAATGATGAATATTGACATCAAAGAAGAACAGGGAATGAGAAGGTTAAGTGAGTAGTTTAAGGAGCGTAGGAACTACTGAGGGGACTATGCAACAAGAATGGCGAAATTACTGATGACTTATTACCCAGTGGGTGTTAGGTCTTTAGTAAGACAGAGAAAAACGTGGAACGAGCAGAAATTTCAACGAAGAGAGTGTAACAGGGAAATGCCTAATACATGGATATGAAAGACAGAGACATCTCATACTAAAAATATTGTGTTTTTTAAATTACTGTGATGTAATAGGTTTTGTACATTTAAAAAGCCTGCTCTGATCTAAGAGGTGACCTGAAAGCATTAATGTGATCACACAGAATAAATAAATATATAGCTAATAAAAACAATATATACATGCACTATCATGTATGTAAAAATAATAAAACTCATATGAAGAAGCACTGAGCAAAGGAATCGAGCTGCAAGCTAAATCAGCGTGTCAGCCACGAGCACAGAGAGTAGACTGGGATTGCTTTGTAATCCACTCCATGCGAACTGCCAACGATCGGGACCGCCCGGCGCGTGCGATCGGCTGGCCACTGGCGGACGGCTCAGCGAGCGGGATCGGGTGGCAGTCGGGTTCAGCCACTGAGCCGTAGGCAGGGGTCACATAACGGTCCGCTCTGTGCTAGTTGTGGCTGATGATAGTTACCTGCGTGGCTCACATGATCACTAATAACATATTCTTAGCGTATTGCTACACCAGAGGATAAGAAGTAGCAACTTACAGTATGTAAACATGTATTGGGAGTCTGAAATTTTCAAATCAAAACCTAAAATACAGGACGGAATTAATAACTGTTTACTACATACCACAACAGTACAGAAGCAGTCGAGACGAATAAATTTATGTCGGACATTTGTGTCCTATCAAATAGGTAAACTATCTCAAATTGGTTAAAAAGCTACCTAAGCTAAGGTGCAAGTTCGTAGCGCGAGATTTTGAGTATTCTCTAGCTCTCTTCATACAAATTATTAGCCCCAGAGAAAAAACAAATAGGACATTTTTTGTAAGCAGTTTAAAAAATTCAATTTCGTACTGGGATACATTTCGCTAGACGCTGCATTTTTCGAGTAATTCCACGAAAATGTGCAAAAGTGACCATCTGTGCCCTACCCCATATATATCTCCAATCAGTCAGGATTTTTATTATGTAGTTCATGGCCATCCCATCTACCAGCGTGCAGAAATGTGCGACTATTCGAATGAGCTATTATTACATAAAAGGCTTAGTCAGCCACATTGTTAACATTTAATCTTTCCTATGAGAGAAATGGAAGAAAGAAAGACCTCTGTAAACGTTATGCAGAAACTATTTACATTTCTTATATCCTTTCTTATAGATGTTATGTACTTACAAGCCCATAAGTTTCGTAATAAGAAGTCCAGACAAGAAAACGATTGTTAATTTTATGCTGCCAAAATTCGCAAAACAGTAAGGTAAAAGTTACACAAATGTACGTTTTAGAATCAGAAAGTGTAGAACTAAACTGGCGGTGTAATAGTCCAGTTAATGAAGACAAAGCAGGTCGATTATGGGCAATAATTCGCCCAGTTGTTCAGTTCTGTTCAGTGGTCGGAGGGACTGTCATCTACCGACTGGTCAAGGAAGGGTGTTGTGGTGGGGGTGCATTTTAAAGTAAATTTTGTACGTTTCTCTTGAAAAACATGAAAACTGCGGACTCCAGCGAGAAAGAATTCCAGTACAAATTAAACGAAAATTAAATTAGATTAAATTTCCTATAAAAAGGTCCTCTTGATTGAAAATACTGCACAACGTGCATGTGCTGTACCTTAGGTAGTTTTTGTACATCAGTTTGAAATAATTTCCTGAATTGATAGACACAAGTGTACTATATGAGATTGTTGCTTCTTGGCTTCCTCTGAACCACTGTGGTACATTGTAAACAGTTAATTACACCCAGTATAAGATGCAAAGTGTTTTCTGCATTAATACAGAGTTCTGAAGATCTAATTTTTCGTCATGTTCTGTTCTTTTCATGGTTGAGAAAAACCACACAGTGTCGTAAGATACGCAAATCCATACACACACATATACTACACCGCAGTTCTTGCAGCTTTAAAAACGTTTCCTTCACTACGTGATGTGGGGCATTGTTGCAGCAGGCTGCCACAGAATCTTTGTTATTCCCACTAGTGTCTTCAGAGAGACGTTTGGAATCAGAGGAGCTAGCAACACTTTTTTCTGAATCATTGATCACTCACTGCTTTGAAGGATCTGGCTCTTTGTAGCAGTTTAGTAGGAGATTGTCCATCTCTGCTGTTGACCCCACGCCCCACCATATCGCATCCGAATGACACCATATGGCAGAGGATGTCATGATGGTCAGTTGGCGTCACAAAATCCTCAAACCCTGTCAGTGGAGTTCTTTTGGTTGTTTAATCTCGATATTTTAATGACGGATTATTGAGTATTCCCCATCAGTGTGCTACACTCACAATGTAGGATTAATAAGAGAGTTGGAGAAGATCCAACGAAGAGCGCCGCATTTTATCACGTTTTTATTATTGTCTGCGAGAGAGGTTACCGATGTTCTTAACAATCTTCAGTGGCGGTCGCTACAAGAGGGGCATTGTGCGTCACGGAGAGGCCTGTTGTTGAAATTCTGAGAGTGTACGTTTCGGAAGAGTTAGACAACATATTATTTCCTCCCACAAATGTCTCACGAAATGACCACGACGGCCATTTGTGAATGAAATAGCGAAGGGAAAAGGTAGTCCCACCAGAAGTATGTAAGATGGCTTGAGAAATGTATATATAAATTCTAAATCTTTACTATTACGCCCACGTAATAAATTCCGATCTGTAGGTCGTATTGTTTCTTAGGTCGTATTGTTTCTCTGCCAAGTGCGTGGCATCGTCTGTATATGAGTAAAGATTAAATATTTTGTTTGCCTGTCGGAATTTCTTTATCAAACTGGGCTTTCGATTCTCGTATTGAATTATCTAGATATGCGTGAATAAGGGTGGGTGTTGTACTACACTTTGGCCTCAAGCCTTTGTTTGACCATACTGCCCGTGCTGATTTACCATTCAAATGTATCATGGTGATATCTTTGTACAATCTTCTCAGACCACCTGTCAGAAACAATGGATAAGCTTTATTCTCCACAGATGTTTTCTACACAATCAAGAACTTTCACAATGTCGATGAATACAAAGCCAATTTCTCCACAAAATTATCTTCGTCTTCTGCTCGAGGACTGCCACCTTCGTGGAGCAAGGGGGTTTGTACACTGTGCTATAACCCACATAGTTATGCTGGCGGGAGTTTAAGCTCCTGGAAGGGCCATCCTGGCCAGGCATGTCTCTTCGGTGATAGTCACACGAAAAATATCTATAACGTAGGAGGGCAGGAAGTGGAGACTTTAAGTGCGGGGAAGCCGGCCCTTGTGCAGGGATAACCTTGACAGAGAACAGGGACGGTCAAGCAACTTTAAAAGATCTGGAGAGGTATATCCATAGCAGCAGTGAAGTCTACCATCCAAGTAAAACGCCCCCCAAGAAAAAAGTCTGCAGGGACACCTAAAGGAGACAGGCGCATCGCCGAGCTACTCCTGCCACCGGTCGGTATGTTGCTACATGGGAATTAAAACATCATTCACAAAAATCAAGAAGAAAAATACCCTGATCTTTCGATGATGACCAATGCGAGGTAAAAGGTAAAGAATGAAAGGGTTGGGAATTCTTACCCTTGGAGTGTTAGAGGGATGAACACTGAAGAACAACAACTAATAAAGGAATTAATAATTGTTAAAACGGATGCAGCTGTCTTATCACATACAATGAAGAAACTGTTCAAAGAAATAATTGGTAGTACTATATACAGTGGAGTACCAGAACTGAGCAAGTAAAAGCTAGGGTTGCAGTTATCATCAAAAGTACCCATAAAAATTGTTGCAGTCATAAAATGGTAACAAATGAAAGACTGACACAATGAGCTTAAAGTTGTTGAGAAAACTGGTAAATATAATTAGTTGGTATCTATGTTCCAGAGAGAGGCAAAAGCAACCCACCAATCCGTGATGATGACAAAAATAGAATAGGTAAAGCAGAAAATTTAATGACGGCTGGAGGTTTCAGTCCTAGGATAGGTAAATATACATATTGAGGCAAAGAAGGACCACATGGAGGACATGCTGAAACTGTAATGCAAATCTGCCAAGATTTTTTCCTGTCGTACACCATTTAAGAATCACAAATACGAGTAGTATTCCTCCATAAAAATATACAAGTGTTTACATGGAGTCCTATGGGTACTAGATGTCTACGAGACTATGTTACTAGAAAATGGGAAAGCCATTTCATTATCAGAAAACATTAGAGTGTACAGAGTATATGGTTGTAGGCTTTCCCGGCGTAAACTATTAATGAGGGTCTCTCGGGTCTCTAGCCGGGTCGTAGCGTTGATATCTCACAACGTTTCGGGCAGTGTCATACTACCCATCTTCTGGCGAAGACTTCACCAGAAGATGGGTAGTATGACACTTCCCGAAACGTCGCGAGATATCAGTGCTACCACCCGGCTGGAAACCCGAGAAACCTTCATCAAGGGTATATGATGTTTGTACAGGACATTTTCTGGTACTATCTAAACTAAGAATCACAATTTACAGCAGTAAACGTACTAAGAAAAAATAAACACAAGAAGAATTTTATACATTTGCTAAACGACCATCCATTACATGGTTATACGGAAAACGATTAGATGAAATACAAATAGACGTGCAAGAGAAACAGAACATTAATGCAGAGTGGAAGCAGACAACAAAACTAATGAAAGTAGTTGGTGATGAAGCTTTAGGAAAGAGGATTACACATAAAAGCAAAAGTAGGCTAGCATCTTGAACAAAGAACTAGCAGACATCACAAAGTATAAGGAATAAGTCTAGCTGAAATACCTCGGCATCGAAACAGTGTACTCTCACAGTATATACGAGCTCCATGTTACACGCTACAGTTCAGAGCTCTCTCTAGCGGCAGAGGGCTGCGAACATGTAGATAAGAAGAATAATGGTTCCGAATGTAAAAAACGTTTTTTTATTTAAAATCTCTAAGAGTTTTCTTATTAAAAGTGGGAGCCATTACTTTTCAGCATGCTGTCGCTAATTAGTGTAGCATTATGAAGTTAATAATAAAATTATACATATACAAATGTTAGAAGATAAATCGAATAATCTGAGCAGACTCTGAAGACAGACTGGAAAGGGCCGATTGGCCATTGCACAATATAGCAAATGATTGTAATATTGCAATATCTAAAGATAAAACTGAGACAGTTGCTTTACATAGTACGGAACATTTAAGAAAAAATATAATAATTGGTGATAAATGTTTTTAAATAACTGGGATGTGAAATCATATAAACTACTTTCAGTGATTAAGATTTCAAATAGCATAAATTTGAGTAGTTGGCAGGTACCATAAATTACGTTGTACTTGGAAAAAATTAGGAAAAAAGCAGGACTGAAATTTTCTAACATGATGTGAGTACGAAGTCCTATGTAGAGGCCTACTGGTCAGAGAGTTGGAGTCTAATCGCAAGTCAAAGGAGGATGATTGATTCTGCAGGGGCCACTACCTGGTTACAAACTCAGAGAACTGAAAAAGAACAGCGAAATTAAAAATGAGCTGTGCTTCAATTGTATTCTCCCGTGTACGAAAGGAGTGTTATGAAAACATTCAGAACTTGCAAGATAAACAAATACCTGACTTAATACATAAATATACAACTCAGTCTACTGAAGAGAGATGGTGGGCATTCTACGAAGAGATAAAATTATTATTTAAAGTGTAATTGAATCTGGAACAGTCAAGCATGCATTCCGCCGTCTGTTCAGCAAGACGATGCCTCTGTGCAAGCAGATTTATGACTGGCATAAAATATTCTTGGAAGTTGGTTGCATATGCAAAGGTAAGAGCATTGGTCGACCACGCACGCCTGGAGACGCGTTCACACAAAGCTCTCGGAAGTACACAAGATGGGAGGGCCAGGAACTTCAAAATCCTCAAACAACGGTGTGCCGTGTTCAGAAACGACTCCTACATGTGAAGCCTTACAAGTTGCAGTTACTACAGAAACTGCGTCCCGTTGACCACAACACAAGGTACGAATTCTGCGTTTTAATTCTTCCGGATATGGCAGAGGACACTTTTCGCGAACGACTCATTTTTACAGACGAATCGACGCTCCATGAATCGGGTAGAGTAAACCGCCATAATGTACGAATCTGGGGGTCACGAAATCCTGGCGTCATCGTGGAACTGAAAGACACTCACGGAATTTGGATATGTTTTGTTCCGTTTCTGTTCACATGGTTTATAGAGCCTCCTTTTTTAGCGGAGTATACTATGACAGGAATTCTTATTTCACTTATTTTTCGTTTTTTCATTTATTTATTCCATTCCATTGTGGCCTGTTTCCTGTAATATAAGCACGTATTCACTCATATAGAAATTATGCAATGTATATTAATGCTTAATTTTATCCTCCCACCACCATAACTACTTCTATTACTACTGCTACTACCACTAATGATAATAATAATAATAATAATAATAATAGTTAAAAACTATTTCTGATATGAATAAAACCTACGCCTACTACCAAATCTATGTCTACTGTTGTTATAACTGCAGCATTTGTCTGTCACATTCAACAATGCATTCGACAGTCGTGCCCTGCTGGTTCCTTGGGCACTTGGAGAGCGTTGTTGCTGCATCTGCCTTACTGTGACAAAAATGTCATACCTGTACATACTTTAAGACTGAGTGTTTAATCAACTTCACGAAAATTCCTATGATTTCATTTTTATATATGACGGCTCCCCATCTCCCTTTCACCTTAAGGTACAATACTATCTCAAAACTTGGGATGGGAGACATGGACAAGATCTTGTTCATTGATTTTGTCCTCCTAGGTCACAGGACCTCATACATTGCGGTTTTCTTTCTGTGGGGGATACATAAAAGAGAGAGTCTTTGTCCCATCTAGGGCAGCTACTCCTCAATACCTGAAACCTCAAATTGTTGAAGCATTCGAGACAATAAACAGGGAAGTGTTGATTCGTGTGTGGAATGAAATAGACGACCGTTTCGTTGTTTGTCGAGCAACGAAGAGTGCTCTTGTTGGTGGATGGTGTAGTGTTTGTACGAACATAAGACTTTGGACCGTTCTATGTCCACTGACATAAGGTAGAGAGTCTTGCAGTATCGGCCGGCTTACAGTGCCGGCCACTACTGTCATTTCCCTTCCCGCTTCCAAGTGGCAGAACGGTCAGCAAGCAGGAGCAAGCTGGTATATCCATGAACAATGAAGACGGGTATCGTATTCCCCTCTTTAGTGCTTTGTCTGCTCTGAGTGTTTGATGGTCTTGTTGCAGTAGCTCTTAGCGCAATGAATATGTTTTCAGTCCTATGGTACCCGTTTTTAAGATAAGTAATTCATTGCGTTGCTGTATCTCGGTTATGTAAGGAATCATATCTAACAAACGTTTCGTGATAGTTTCTACAACAGAACGTACAATATAACTACTTCTTATTGCATGTTTGTCGCCTTGTACTAGACTGTCTTTCAGAATCGGTCAGAAGTAATCGAGGATTTTCTTCTCGTTAGATCTTTTCAGACTGAAATGGGGAGAAAGTAAGAGGACAACATAATGGAGAGTGTATGAAAATGGCTGCGAGAGAGATTCTGTGTAACAAATTAATTGCGAGGAAGTCGGCCGGATCGTTTCCAACAACCAGAAAAGGAAGATTGCCACCGACAAGTAGAGATTGAGAGCAGAAAAAATAATCTCTGAGAGTTGAAGAGATCTGAGCTGCTGGGAGTCATTTGAAGAAGAATGACTGCTATCGAGAAAGTGGCGCAGTGGTCAGCACACTGGACTCACATTCGGGAGGGTGACGTTTCAAACCCGTGTCCGCCCATCCTGGTTTAAGTTTTCCTGGTTTCTCTAAATCGCTTTAGGCAAATGCCCGGACGTTCGTTTCGAAGGGCACGGCTGACTTATCATCCTTCCGTAATCCGATGGGACCGACAACCTCGCTGATTGGTTTCCTCCCCAAAATAAAGCAACCAACCAACTGGCTGCTGTGTACCACTTGCAGCGGCTAGCCACATGTTGGATGTCTTGATGCAATAATTTACCAACAGCCGTATGATTTGTAGAAGTTTATTTTATTTTATGAACTTCTATGTGCTACCACTTTCGGCATTACATTGATGCCATCTTCAGGCTCCACTCGTCATAGTAGTAAAATCGCTATACACGGAAGGAGCCATAGAACTGGATCCGTGAATCAATCGTCCTGCAACAGCTCTTGGTGGCCACCAAGCGATTTTACGACTATGACGAGTGGGGCCTGAAGATGACATCAATGTAATGCCGAAACTGCATAGAAGTTCATAAAATAAAATAAACTTCTACAAATCATACGGCTGTTGGTAAATTATTGCATCAAGAAGTGCATGCCAGCGGTCGTCCCACGATCCAAAAATGGATCAACGAAGATTACATGTTGGATGTGTCGATCACGAGAGTATTTTGTATTTTGTGTGCGACCGCCGTAGAATCAGTGAACTGAACATTGGTGAACTGAGCTGTAATAGTAACAGTATGTTCTGACGCTTATGTATTTTATTATTATTCAATAAGTGTCAATGCAGTGCCATTAACAAGGACAATGGTCGTTTTGCAGGACAGTTTCTACAAGCCTTGTAATTGTAGCTCTTTTACTTTCAATGTAATTAAGTACTATAAACGAAAAATAAAAATCATTACGCAGGAAATGTCTTGAAGTAAGGGAATAGTGTCTTAATATTGCGATTAACCATCAAAGTTACACAATAAGTGAAGAAACTTACGGCTGTCAATACTACATGATTCTGTAATAAATAACAGGAATCTGCTCTTTCTCTTTGAACCACCCTGCCTTTAAGACGACCACACCGTGGTTCAGGTCGAAAAAAATCGATTTTCAGTTTTCGTCATATTTCGATAGATTAAGGTTTTATTTAAGTACTCTGAAAAAGGATTTTTCTGAAAAAGATTTTTTTCGAGAATTTAAAGAGCATTTTCCTACCACATGTGTTTATGAGCAACGCTCACTTTTCTGTCACCCACTTTCCTGCATATCCCCTACATTGCACGTTAGGGATTTTTTTTTAACTCCAGAGTGTGTTGGCTGTCCTTGGAATGCAATAGTCGGTATTCTTTTCTTTCTGTTGTTTGTAAACTACACGCTTTCAAACACGCGGTTAGTTTTGGTCAAGTGTGATTGCGAGTAGTTGTTATACTTACGTTTGCAGTGTCTGTTTACGCGTGTTTTGTTGTGGTTATTGAAGATGACGAAACGTAAAGGCATTTTCAAGAAACTACAACTTAGAGGAAACAAGTTTAGAAAGCTTTCTGTACAAGAGGTTATGTCGCCTGGTAACGATGTTTCTAATTGTAATTCTTCAACAAGTGCATCATCAAAGAAGCTCTCACCATTTCAAGAGAGTTACAACGAATTTACTGTAAGTGACACGGGGTGCAGTAACATTATTATAAATTTGAAAATATTATCAGATGTAATATCTAAATTGGTACAATGTAGACACAGAGAGTGAAAATTCGTGAGAGTGGCAGTGCGAGAAAAGGCCTAGCAATTGCTTTGGATTTAATTTGCACTAAATGCTCAGCTGTGATTTCATTTATGAGTTCTTCAAAACCAGATGCATGTGGCCCTTATGAAATCAATACTAGAATAGTTTATGCCTTACGATCCATTGACAAGGGCATGACTGCAGGGAGAACATTTTGTTCAGTGATGAACTTCAATCAACCACCAAATAAATTTGAAAAACTGACTTCAATAATAGAGAAAGCTGTATGTGAGGTCAGTGAGGAAAGCATGGAACTGGCTGCTAGGGAAGCAGTGGAAGAAAATGATGGATGTTCGGATATTGCAGTTGCACTTGATGGAAGTTGGCAGAAAAGAGGATATACTTCTCTGAATGGAGTAGTGACTGCCATGAGTGTACACACCGGTAAAGTGCTAGGTGTGGAGATAATGTCTAAATATGGCAAATGTTGTAAAGTCAATGGACATAAAGAACACAACTGTGTGGCTAATTTTAGAGGAACAAGTGGTGGTATGGACGTTCATGGAGTACAACAAATATTTCATCGCTCTGTAGACACAAGAGGCGTACGGTACAACATATATTTGGTCGATGGTGACAGTAAGGCATATAACAATGTGGTGAACTCTAAGCCATATGGAGATGCCATTATCAGCAAAATAGAATTTGTAGGCCATGTTCAAAAACGTTTGGGAACAAGGCTGAGAAAACTAACTGTTGATGTGAGAGGAAAAAAATTATAAGATGGAAAATTGTTGACCAGACAGGATCGGTTAACTGAAACTGAAATAGAATCCTATGGGCAGGCAATTAGGAGGAATAAAGAAAATCTGGAGGCAATGAAAAGAGATGTTTGGGCCATATTCTTCCATAAGTCCTCTACTGATGGTGATAAGCCATGTCATGGATTGTGTCCATCAGGAGAAAATTCGTGGTGCAAATAAAATAGGGCTCAGGCAACTGGAGAATCTTATTCTCGCCAGCATTCTCTTCCTGTTGCTGTTATTACAGCAATTAAACCTATTTTCAGAGATTTGGCTCATACTGACCTTCTAGGCAAATGTCTGCATGGGTAGATACAACTTAATTTGGAACCTCCTTCCTAAAACTGTATTTGTATGCATGCATACAACGAAACTAGGAGTTCATGATGCTGTTATTACGTTCAGTTGTGGTAATATTGGAAAGTGTTGGGTACTGAAAAATCTGAGAACTAATCCTGGTGAAAAAATGATGACTTTGCTGCAACATTGCGATAAAATGAGGATAGCTGGTGCTGACAGGTCTGCATCTAATATGGCCAAGAAAGCAAGACAAACATCCAGGAAGGTGAAAAAGAAGCTGGAAGACCCGCTAGAAGCAAAAGAAGGAACATCATACGCAGCAGGAAAGTTTTAACTAACTTCAAGTAACAAATTTCAAAAGTTTTTTCTTTAAAGTCAGTTTCCTGCAAAATAAAATTTTCAGTACATATGCCCCATTATATCAGAAACTGTCGTAGATAAATGAGTGAAATTTTCAGAGACTCTGCACAACATAAGAAGCCAGATCTGGTACTACATGCATTAATATTCCCCCATTAGTAAGTTCACAAAAAATATTATCTGTAGAAAAAACTTAATATTTTTTGTTAATAAATTAAAAAAAAAGTATATCTTAAAAACTATAAAATGGATGAAGTAGATTTTAGTACAGTTGACTCTATTATCATCATGTAACATACAGTAAAAATATTAAGGTCCTTCATCAAGTAGTGTTTTCAGAAATGGGTCAAATAGTTGCCTAAATTAACATGGGTTAGATGTGCTGGGTGTGGTCCCCTTAAGCGGATTCACGCTCTAGTCGAACGACAAGGACCTCTGTTTAGGTGAAACTCGTGACTCTGCCCGCAGCCCCGCCTCGCAGCCGGTAGTCCGGCTGTGGCGGCGTCGCTGTGGCGGCGCGTGGGCTCTGACAGCGAGTGGCCCTCCGGCGGCTGATGCAGTCGAAAAATAGGGCGCCGCAGCCGCACGCGCGCAAACGCGGCCGACACCCCTCCAGCGGTCGCAGTTAATCACACGGCTCTCGGCCGAAAATTGGGAGCTGCCCTTAGGTCGGCTTTCCCTGCACTATTGCCCGCCCATATCTCTCGCTTCGACTCAATTAATCGGCAACGCGAAACTGCAGTAATTAGTCTCTCAGGAAATAAAGCACCACCACCGACACGGAAAGACACACGCCGGCCATCTCCGGCTGGATCATTTATCGTTTTCGCAGTAAATCGAATAGTAACTCAAATTCTAAAACATTGCAAGTAATCTCCGTTAAGACAGCAAAAAAAGTTTTCTGATATTTTACTATAAAAATACAGCGACCAGCCACTTTTTATTGCGTTTTATTTATGCCAATATGCATTTCGGGTTTGCACCCATCTTCAGCTGGCAAATTACATGTATCTTCAGTTTCTATAGTGGTACAATATCGACAGCAGTTTGGATGCTGCAGCTGGCCTGCGCAAAAGCAACGATTCCAATTATTTACTTCAATTTCGCGAGTTTAAAGTTTCGCCCTATCGTAAAATATAACTCTGTCCATAGATAAACTGCTTGTATCTAACAAGGGAACCTCCCCATCGCACCCCCCTCACATTTAGTTATTAGTTGGCACAGTGGACAGGCCTTGAAAAACTGAACACAGATCAGTCGAGAAAATAGGAACAAGTTATGTGGAACTATTAAAAACATAAGCAAAATATACAAACTGAGTAGTCCATGCGCAAGATAGGCAACATCAAGGATAGTCTGAGCTCAGGAGCGCCGTAGTCCCGTGGTTAGCGTGAACAGCTGCAGAAGAGAGGTACTTGGTTCAAGTATCCCCTCGACTGAAAAGTTTAATTTTTTACTTTCAGACAGTTATTATCTGTCCGTCCGTCCGTCCGATGCGAGGTAACTGCGCCGTAGTATGGGGACGCTACACCTAAACAAACATCGAAACAAAACATATGTTTTGACAGAGCACAGGGAAAACTGTGCGACTGTGAAACTGTTGCATTCATTTGTTGCAGTTTATGTGACAAACTCTTATGTTTTCATCACTTTTTTGGTAGTGATTATCACATCCTCAAGAAAACCTAAATCGGCCAAGGTAGAAGAATCTTTTTAGCCATTCGCCAAGTGTACAGGTTAGGTGGGTCGACAACATATTCCTGTCATGTGAAGCACATGCCGTCACTAGTGTCGTATAGAATACATCAGACGTGTTTTCCTGTGGAGGAATCGGTTGACCTATGACCTTGCGATCAAATGTTTTCGATTCGCATTGGAGAGGCACGTCCTTTCGCCTGCTAATCGCACGGTTTTGCGGTGCGGTCGCAAAACACAGACACTAAACTTATTACAGTGAAGAGAGACGTCAACGAACGAACGGACAGATCACTTTGCGAAAATAAAGTTGGTAAACTTTTCACTCGAGGGAAGACTTGAACCAAGGATCTCCCGTTCCGCGGCTGCTCGCGCTAACCACGGGACTACGGCGCTCCTGGTCTCAGATGTCCTTGACGTTGCATATCTTGCACATGGACTACTCAGTTTGTATATTTTGCTTATTTTTTCATAGTTCCACACAACTTCTTCCTGTTTTCTCGATTGATCTGTGTTCAGTTTTTCAAGGCCTATCCACTGTGCCAAGTTATAATTAAATCTGAGGGGGGTGCGATGGGAAGGTTCCCTTGTAAGAAGAACTGTCAGTCGGTAACATGGCGGATAACGCAGTGCGCCTGTGTAAAATACGTACCAAAAAGTGTTTGTCCTGTTACAAAAAAAGGAGAAAGGCCAAGAAAAAACAAGGAGAGGAGAATGTAAGTAAGATGAACAACTGATAGTGCGTAACCTTAAATTCGCGAAATTGAGGTAAATGGTTGGAATCGTTGCTTTTGCACAGGCCAGCTGCAGCATCCACACTGCTGTCGATATTGTACCACTGTAGAAACTGAAGATACATGTAATTTGCCAGCTGAAGATGGGTGCAAACCCGAAATGCATATTGGCATAAATAAAACGCAATAAAAAAGTGGCTGGTCGCTGTATTTTTATAGTAAAATATCATTATCCATGGGCACGGAGCTCAACAGTCCAAATAAAATGGACAAATTGTTACAAAGTATGTCGTCGTAATTTAACAGCCACCAATACTGTTTAAAATTCCAATACTAACTTCAATAAAGGGGGTTAAACTGAAGTCTGAATCTGCATAACAACGCACAGTGACTTCACATGTGCACATGAATTCATGGTTTGAAAATTTTGTATGCTGCATACGCAACATGTGCTGCAATCATAGACCGCAAACGTGGCGTGAAATCGAAGTGGATCTTACTTTGTTGGGAAACTGTACGTGGTTTTTATGTGGGTCTACAAAGCATTTACAGCGGTTGCTGGAGGACCATAATGAACAGGTTGCTGGCTAATCATATCCATGTTCTGGTGGCGATATTTCAGTCGATCTGCTACCCTGAACAGCTGCGAAATATGTCTTTCCACGTAGAAGGCCCCTGAGTTTACTGTTCAAGTGCCAGGAAAAGTTGCAGTAGATTGTAGCCAAATCAGATGACGCCGTCACTACAATCTGAACTACCAACATCGACCAACTTACCACACTTGCAACGCGGTAACGAATGTTTGCCGGTAGAACTTCGTCCCTGGTGTTGTGCATGTGCGAGGGGTATTATCCATTCTTCGTGCCCATTGACCCTCTCACAGCACACATCTCGTGATGCGATTTAACTGACAGAGGGGCTGAATAATATGCTTCACTGACTCCTTCATATGGCGGTTGCGGTTCAGGTTCTCCATTTTACCACCATAAGTCATCTCTCACGTTTTTACGTCAGGAACAAAATATTTTACTCTGATTGTTTACATCCCTGTCTGAGCTTAGGAATGTGGAGCGCTTACGTATTCAGTTCAACAGAGCGACAGACGCACACTGTGTCAAGATTATATTTAGCCATTGTTTCTGACCAGGACTCAGCGGAATAGGCGGCCATTCATTCTGTTTTCTTCTCTAATAGCAGTAACACCGCTGAGTTGGCAAATATTGCGTCGAATGCAAACGCACACTCTCCGTTTTCGACGGTTTCTGTTGCTTTGTACAATCGAATAAGTCGAAATTTTTTGTTGACAAACTTATTAACTGCCTTGTGCATCGTTTAAAAGTGTGAATCTGATTTCCACCTGTTTTCTATTGAAAGGTTAACACTGCTTCTGTTTTTGTAATATCATTATTTCTGCTAATTTCGATTAAAACTGCGATTTACATTAACTCAGAAATTGTTTTCTTCACTCTCATTTTTTTAAATTTTTTTTGCTGCCATGAAACGCCATGACCTAACTAGCTGTATTACGTTCCGTACCTATGTAATGTATGTTAAGTATCTGATAGTGTCCTTTCTACTCATTTAGCATGCCCCCAGAGCTCCAACTAGCCCTGAGATACGATTTCCTCTACTGTTTCATCCTCAGTTTTATGTATGTAGTGCTTTTCAACCAATAAGTAGTTCGTGTTACAGAGGCAAGACAATGTCTGCCTCCATCTAGCCATGAGATACGGTCAATTTTCTGTTTAATCCATATTCTTATGTGCACAATGCAAATGAAACAGTAAGTAGTTCGTGTCAGCGAGGCAAGAAGATGTCTGCCTCCAGCTATCCTTGAGAAATGGTTTCCTTTTCTGTTTCATCCGTATTTTTATGTACGCAGTTCAACTCAACCAAGGAGTAGTTGGCGTTAGTCAGCCAAGACAAGGTCTCTTATCGTATTTCATCTTCATCTCATGGATGTTCAAAATGGCTCTGAGCACTATGCGACTTAACTTCTGAGGTCATCAGTCGCCTACAACTTAGAACTAATTAAACCTAACTTACCTAAGCACATCACACACATCCATGCCCGAGGCAGGATTCGAACCTGCGACCGTAGCGGTCGCTCGGCTCCAGACGGTAGCGCCTAGAACCGCACGGCCACTCCGGCCGGCGTCATGCATGTGATGCATGCGCTAATTATAATAAGACTCAGAAAATTCCATGTTGTTCCTAGACGGACCTCAAACTAGTTCAGTTATAGCTTTTCCACCACATTACTCGCGCAGTGAGAACCACTAGGGTGCAAGAGGCCTTGTCAAGAAGCTCTTTTTTACCATTCAGAGTTTGGAAGCCGGTTACATGTCCTTTGCTGCCTCAGGTGTATGTGAAAGTGGACGTAACATCATGATTTTCATCAGCCTTTCTGTCGTGGAACCATCGACACAATCAGGTTCATAGCCGGTCCCACGATCCGTCATGGAGCCAACAGACGAGGCGATACGGTTCGTCATGACATCATGTTTGCGAGGTAACTGTTATCACACACTGTGACGACAGAGCGTGATCGAGTACAGGCTCGACGTCACGGCATCTTGAATCCACTGATTTCACAAGCGCATCACTGATGTAGCAGCATATATAATCGTAGCGTAAAACTCGCTTTATGACAAAAACCTTGTCGTGTTCTTAAATGCTGATATTTGATATCGATAACGCATAATCTCAAGGAACAAAATATCTGCAATTGTCACCGTCTTAAAAAATCACAGAGGTCATTTGGAATGCTGTAGATGGTACGACTGAAGTGAAGCAGTGTGTATGAGCCAGTTGGATGTATGGTATGTGCGGAACAAGATGGGTCGACCTCGAGACGTGGCAGAAGGGCAGATAGGAGCTAATGTGTTTTAACGTGCTCAGATGTCACCAAGGCTATAGGCACACGATTTTTTCGTCTACGAACATGGAATGTCACGCGTGTCTTCAAGGAATGGCGTACCACATACAGCCATGAAACTCGGCCTAAAAACGGTTGTTGGATAGCGATCGCAGCCGAAAGGACGTGGGGACTAGCTTTCCGTCTTGCCAGAAACAATAGGTCCGCAACCTGACGGGGATGGCTGATGTCAATGAATGAAATTCCATCTCAAACAATTTATTAGCGAAAGTAGCGCATGGAACTGTATGTAACAGATATTTCGAGTCGGGTACCTCGTAAAACGCCATTAGTGACAGTGGCACATGGAGCCGCGAGGCTCCAGAGGTCTAAATAACGCAGAAACTCGGCAGTAGCTGATTGGAGGCATGTAATTTGGTTCAACGAGTCGCCATTTTACTTGTTCTCAACTAACACAAAACGTCAACGGGTCCAAAGACGCGTTTAACCCACAATATGTGGAGGGCGATTCAGTGTATTTTTATATTTTATTATTTATTTATTTAATTTTGCGTCGTGAACATGAACTCGGAAGTTTATTCAAACATTTTCGGTACCCAAGTATATTCTTTTCTTGTACACCTGGGTGGCCGAGAATTCGACTCACGAGCTGTGCCCTGGGATGGGTACCGCAGCGCTCTCAGTGACTTATTCAGAATATTATAAGCATATATGCATACATTGCATTGTAAAGTTACTATTGTTTTTATTATGCGATGACTAGAGAGGATGACTGCGTATCCTATGGTGAGGGATGTGTAGACTGAGTACATGAATAACGGTGAGCGATTTTTTTACTTGGAGAATTATATGCGGCATAGATATAGATAGATTCCCTCACGGCCACAGCATGCTGCTTGAGCCCGAGGAGGGGGAAGGGGGGGGGGAACTGCGAACGTGACACATTTAAATGGCAGTGCAGTGGCACAGAATTCGACTTGGGTTTTATGTTTCACATTTCTCAACAGTGTATGAGGGGCGTTCAGTGAGCAATGAAGTACTATAGTTGGCCGCGATGTGCGTAGGCTTCGAAATGGCGTCTGAAATGGAGGTGCGTTCCAAGCAGAGGGCTGTAATTTTTTTCTTCGCAGAAAACCAGAGCACCGCAGATATTCATACTCGCTTGCGGAGTACCTACGGAGATTTGTGAGTGAAAAAAACCACGGTGAGTCGTTGCGCGCGGCGTCTCATCACAAGGTCGCGAAAACCTGTTCCATCTCCTGGTTGCTGGCCTACGCCTACTGCTTCACTGTTGGAATTTGTCTACATCTACATCTATGTGGATACTCAGCAAATCACATTTAAGTGCCTGGCAGAGTGCTCATCGAAACACTTTCACAATTCTCTATTATTCCAATCTCGTATAGCGCACAGAAGGAATGAACACCTATATCTTTCCGTACGAGCTCTGATTTTCTATATGTAGGTCGGTGTCAACAAAATATTTTCACATTCGGAGGAGAAAGTTGGTGATTGGAATTTCGTGAGAAGATTCCGTCGCAACGAAAAACGCCTTTCTTTTAATAATTTCCTGCCGAAATCCTGTATCATTTCTGTGACGCTCTCTCCCATATTCCGCGTTAATACAAACGTGCTGCCTTTCTTTGAACTTTTTCGATGTACTCCGTCAGTCCTATCTGGTAATGATCCCACACCGCGCAGCCGTATTCTTATAGAGGACGGACAAGCGTAGTGTAGGCAGTCTCCTTACTAGGTCTCCTACATTTTCTAAGTGTCCTGCCAATAAAACGCAGCTTTTCGTTAGCCTTCCCCATAACATTTTCTATCTGTTCTTTCCAATTTAAGTTGTTCGTAATTGTAATACCTTAGGTATTTAGTTGAATTTTCGGCTTTTAGATTAGACTGATTTATCGTGTAACCGAAGTTTAACGAGTTCCTTTTAGCACTCATGTGGATGACCTCACACTTTCCGTTATTTAGGGTCAACTGCTACTATTCGCACCATTCAGATATTTTTTCTAAATCGTTTTGCAGTTTGTTTTGATCTTCTGATTACTTTATTAGTCGATAAACGACAGCGTCATTTGCAAACAACCGAAGACGGCTGCTCAGATTGTGTCCCAAATCGTTTATATAGATAAGGAACAGCAAAGGGCCTATAACACTACCTTGGGGAACGCCTGAAATCACTTCTCTTTTACTCGATGACTTTCCGTAAATTACTACGAACTGTGACCTCTCTGACAGGAAATCGCAGATCCAGTCACATAACTGAGACGATATTCCATAAGCAGGGAACTATACTACGAGCGCCTTGTATGGTACACTGTTAAAAGCCTTCCGGAAATCTAGGAATATGGAATCGATCTGAAGTCCCTTGTCAGTAGCACTCAGCACTTCATGTGAAGAGCTAATTATGTTTGACAGGAACGATATTTCCTAAACCCACGTTGACTGTGTGTCAATAGACCGTTTCCTTCGAGGTAATTCATAATGTTCGAACTTAATATATGTTCTAAAATCCTGCTGCATATCGACGTTAACGATATTGGCCTGTAATTTAGTGGATTTCTCCTACTACCTTTCTTGAATATCGGTTTGACCTGTGCAACTTTCCAGTCTTTGGGTAGGGATCTTTCGTCGAGCGAAGAGTTGTATATGCTTGTTAAATATGGAGCTAATGCATCAACATACTCCGAAAGGAACGTATGTGGTATACAATCTGGACCAGAAGACTTGCTTTTATTAAGTGATTTGAATTGCCTCGCTACTCCGAGGATATTTACTTCTACGTTACTCATGTTAGCAGTTGTTCTAGATTCGAATTATGGACTATTTACTTCGTCTTCTTTTGTGAAGGCATTTCATGAGGCTGTGTTTAGTAACTCTGCTTTGGCAGCACTGTCTTCTATAGTATCTCCGTTGTTATCGCGCAGAGAAGGCATTGATTGTTTCTTGCCGCTAACATCACATACGACCAGAATCTCTTTGGATTTTCTGCCAGGTTTCGTTGTGGAAACTGTTATAGGCGTCTCGCATTGAACTCCGCGCTAAGTTTCGAGCTTCTGTAAAGGATCGCCAATCTTGGGGATTTTGCGCATGTTTAAATTTGGCATGTTTGTTTCGTTGTTTCTGCAACGGTGTTCTAACCCGTGTTTTGTACCAATGAGGATCAGCTCCGTCGTTTGTTAGTTTATTTGGTATAAACCTCTCAATTTCTGCCGATACTATTTCTTTGAATTTAAGCCACATCTGGTCTACACTTATATTAATGTGGACATTCTTACTCGATATGAAGCCGTGACAGAGATAAGTCCCTGCAGTCGCAGTATCGTCTGTGTCCTCGGTGGCTCAGTTGCCGGCTCGGTAGCTCAGTGTGTTCGGTCAGAGGACCGATTGTCCTCTGTAATAAAAAAGTTGATTCAAGGAATCAACGATTGACTTGTACAGATGTCATGTGACGTCCGCCCAGACCAAACGAAACAATACTGAACAAAATTAAAAATAAGAAAGTCGGATAGAGCGTCTTCCATGTAAGCAGGAGGTGCCAGGTTCGAGTCCCGCTCGGGGAACACATTTCTCAACTGTCCCTGTGGATATTTATCAACACCTGTAAGCATCGAAAGGTCTAGATTTCATTATGACTTCATTCTTATTCGAGATGATCGGCAGATCACAATGGAACATCTATCTGCACGATTGGACATCTCTGCTGTTATTGCTAACACACTCGCCTCAAAGATGCGTCTTCGCTGGGTTCCTCGCTACCTAACAGAAGACCGTAAAGAACAGCGAAGGTTTATTAGTTCAGAATTGCCAGCGCTTTACGAGACAGTTGGTGACAAGATTTTGTCAAAAATAGTACAGCAGATGAAAGATGGGTCCATCATTTCGAACAGGAAACAAAATGGAAATCCATTGAGGGCTGGCACACCACCTCTCTTCCGAAAGAAACGTTTGGAACCACTGTGTCTGCCGGTAAACCCATGGTGATGATCTGCTGGCACCCTGATGGGGTTATTGTGTTTGATGTCGTCCCTCATCGTGCAAATATAAAGTGTACGTACTGCCCTCAGAAAACTGAATGAACGATTTCATTGGGCTAGCTGCCACAAAAATGTAAACCAACCTCTCCATGACAACAGAAGGCCTCATTCATGTCTGCCAACTGACAGAAACTGACAAAACTTCACTCCACCGTTCTTCGTCACCTACACAACAGCCCGAATATCTCACTTTCCGACTTCTATCTGTTTGTCCCAATGAAGGGTGCACTCCGCCAGAAGCAGAACGTGGATGATGGAGAGGTTACTTGTAAGTAGGCTGTTTGTTTTCTTATTGGTAACGTTACGTAGCGCTCTGTATGAAAATCACTGGCTGTGCTGTGTGCAGTCTGTGGCTAGTTTGCATTGTTGTAATACTCGCCATTGTAGTGTTGGGCAGCGGCAGCTGGATGTGAACAGCGCGTAGCGTTGCGCAGTTGGATGTGAGCCGCCAGCAGTGGTGGACGTGGGGAGAGAAATGGCGGAGTTTTCAAATTTGTAAGACTGGATGTCATGAACTGCTGTGTATATTATGATTTTTGAACACTATTAAGATAAATACATTGTTTGTTCAAGTGTGGTGTCTAACTTTTGAAGATTTTGGTCCATTGTGTCTAACTTTTGAAGATTTTGTCCCATTTGTTTCTGATTTTGTTCAAGCGTTGTGTCTAACTTTTGAAGATTTTGTTCCATTGTGTCTAACTTTTGAAGATTTTGTTCCATTGTATCTAACTTTTGTAGCCTTTGTCCCATTTGTTGCATTAACTGTAATAACAATGCACTGGTGTCTGAAACATGTTCCTCAGTGCTTTTCGGCAGTGAAGTTGCACTGGCAACATTCACATTTTGACAAGCAGAAAGTGTGTCTTGACTTATTTGAGAAAACGGTGAGGACCCAAAACCTGAATCTGCAGTAGTTGCAGAACTGTGTCCTGTCATTCCCGATTCCTGAGGCGGGCTGTTGCCGACCGATCGATCGATAATGCTTCCCTGTTCACTAATTGTTTCACTGTCTATACCATTGTTTGCCGCCCGCTCCATTTCCCTATGCACAGTTACCAAATTACTACTTTGAACATAAGTTAATTCATTACACGGTGGCGCTGACACACTGCTTTCATCTTCACTGTCATTTCTCAGTTTACTTTCGAGCCTAGTATTAGGTTTTTCACACGCCATTATTGTCACAATATTTCACACGACAACACAGAAAAGCACAATTTGAAGAGCACAATAAGAAAACACATTAACATAGCATTGAAAATGATATCTCGTTAATTGCAAGCGCAGCTGCGAAATACTTGGTGCACATTTACATGCATGCTACAACTGTTTTACTGCACAACAATGAAAGACTGCAACTACAAAGGAGATTCTCTCTACAATTACGTGCTAGCAATAAACTAAAGCTACACTAATTACACAAACTACAAGAAAAAATCAGAAGATTCCAGTGAGGTATCCTGGCAGGGTCGACATATGAAACGTCCTCTTTGAAAAATTACTGACACACAATACTTTTTAGCGCAACGCAATCTGACTTTCAATAATCCCTACAAAAGAATGGCCCTGACTAACATTAACCTATACCTTTCACAAATCACTTACCTCACAAAAATCTTCCTTACTCGAACTACTGCAATACAGCGAGCGCCACTACTGCCAGCTAAATAAAAGATTCAAACTACGGAAGGCACTAACTACTGATGGGCATAGTTAGCAGATGAAAGATTTTAATAGGGAACAAACAATGTATTTACTTTAATAGTGTTGAAAAATCATAATATACACAGCAGTTCATGACATCCAGTCTTACAAATTTGAAAACTCCGCCATTTCTCTCCCCACGTCCACCACTGCTGGCGGCTCACCTCCAACTGCTCAACGCTACGCGCTGTTCACAGCCAGCTGCCTAACACTACAATGGCAGACAACAATGCAAACTAGCCACAGACTGCACACAGCACAGCCAGTGATTTTCATACAGAGCGCTAAGTAACGTTGCCAATAAGAAAACAAACAGCCTACTTACATACTGATGCAGCAAGACGTTGATTTAGACACCAAAAAGTAGGATGGTTCCATGCAAGCACACATGCCCTTCTAGTAGCGTGGCGTAAGGCTGTCGATTGAACAGAGATTATGTTGAAAAGTAGCATTTTGAACTGTGGCCATCGCGCGCTGATACCGTTTTATCTTTTGGCTTTCTATCACCATCGAGTGGCACTTTATTGCTCCCTCAGTCACTACCTGAACGAGTTGCTCACTTGCCTCTGTCAGTGGCAGCAGCAGCGTTTATCGATACTGGTACTGCTGTACCATGTTTGGTGTGACAGCTATATTTTCCGTGTGGTGGTGTGTGTGAGTGGTCGGTCGGTTGCGACAGAACTGCAAGGATGTCTCCGCAGTGTGTGGTCAGTCCGGGGCCGCTGGCGGCGTGCACGCAGGATCGGAGTTGTGTCGCACTAGCTGTGAGAGCTGCAAAGTTCGTCGCCCACCGAACCTGGATACTGGAATTGAGTAATCAGTTAGCCTGTTATGAAACCTCAACTGCTGTGACATCTCTTCGTTCATTGCTGGTTGTTGCTTCCTGGGCCATTCCCGCAAGCAGCAAAGTATGCTGTGCTGGAGTCGGCAAATCTTGCAGCCATATTCCTGTATGGTGTTTAACTATTAAAATGGTTGTAATTTATTAGTGAATTGCACCAGCGGTATCTTCTGACTTGTGGCTGTTAACGTTCCGGTTACCTGCCCCGTTTGTTGGTGTACTTTCATGGCAGTGTGTTTTCCCCGCCGTATTGATGGTGTCTGGCACGGCCTGTAGTTCGACAGCTTGATGTTGTACTCCTTTTTTTCTTTCTTTGACTGGTTTAGTGTTTAGATGCCAATTATCAAGACGTAGTGCTGCTGCGATCTTCGTCCTCGCTGATATTTTCGGTTGTCGTGCCGTTGGTTGGGTGGAAGGGAATTGATTAGGTTGTTGGTTGGTTCTTCAGCCGTCCCTAGGTAGTGCTGCCAACCGATTACTTAGTGTTACACTTGGCTACCTGTCTCACCTAACCTGTCGTTAGAGTGTCCTCCCCAGGCCGACCCTTGGAACACTTCTGAGCACCACTGTTCTATGTTTGGGATCGTCATTTTCTTTATATCAAGTACTGTGCGAGGCCTTCAGCCGTTTATTAATTTAGTTTGTTTTAATGTTCAGTATGTGGCCTTCAGGTGAACCTTCTGCGAAATATCTTAAGATACGTCCTTCAGCCGCCTGAATTAAAAAATAAATAAATAAATAAAATTTAAAAAAACCTTTTGAAAATTTTCTCTCTAACTTAATTTACTATCCGGGTCTAAATCCTTGAGTTGTTCTGTGTTCAGTATATGGCCCTCAGCCGAGCTTTATGTGAAGTATTTTAAGATATGGCTTTCAGCTATCAAAGAAAAAATCATTTTAAATTTTAAAATTTTTCCTCTCTATCTTAATTTGTTATCCAGGCCTTAAGCCTTGAGTTGTCCTATGTTCAGTATATGGCATTCAGCCGAACCTTGTGTAAAAGATTTTAAGATTAAGCCTTCAGTCTACTTAAATTAAAATTTGAGAGGTCTTTGTCTAAAACCTTGTAAACTTTCCTTACTCGAGTTTTTGTTTTCCAGGCCTTAAGCCCTCAATTCTTCTATTTTGTAACTAAGACCTTCAGCCGTGTGTATTCCTTAACGCAATTTTAATAACTTTTCTTCCGGTCTTCAGCGGTAGGCTATTGTTTCTGAACTCTTTAAGGGCATGTGTGATTAAGTGTTTCTAGCAAATAAAGTCTGTATGATTGTGCAACTAGCAGCAACAGATTTGGGCTCCTTTTCACAACCCGATCCGCTCTGTCCTGTGAAAGCAGATTTCAGACTTGGTAGCCAAAACAGTTGGGAAAATTTGGTGTATTGGAATCCTGAATAAAATCAACCTTCCTCCATATAATTGATCGTAAACAAAACATATTTTCAGTGTTATTTAATTATTTTCGTCGCGTTGAATACATAATATATAAGTTTTATTGCCATGTAATCGAAAAAACGTCCTGCACACACATTTGATCTAAATATTGCGGCACTTCTGCAACCACATTACAGGGATGGAAAACCTCTACCCGAGGGAAAAAAATGTAGACTCCCTGGACAGTTTTAAGGTAAGAGGATTTATCTTTAAAAGAGGAATTACACTGTAGATCAGTCAGTTACATCTGCATGTGCACCTCGGACATTTCAGCTGAAACTGTTAGCGGTCTCGGGAACAGCTTGAAAACAGGCGTAAGACTGGCAGTGCGCTCAATACGTTTAGAAAACTATCCTTTTAACCCGTTCAAGGCTACAGTGAATTCTTAAAACCTCGCATTTCCGGTGACGTCTGGGGACTTAGCGAACTGGACTGTGTTAGTGAGAATTCGCCCCTTCTACGAAAGAGTTTTCTTTTTAAACGCAACCCATCCGACCACAGATAACCTGTGTTTCATCGTCCAGTGCCTTGCTGTGGGAAGTGTGCTGTCAATTCCATTTAAATTGCATCGTGTGAAATCTATTCCAGATGTTCTAACTGTCTTTCCTGCACTCCTTTTTCTTTCATAAATCCCACAATAGAAGATTTAAATAGAAATATTATTCCAGACTTGCCCCTTGGCTTAACCAACTTCCTCTGCACTAATATGTAAGGTCTCCCTATTCTTCGTTCATTTCCATCGAAAATACGGAATAATGCGTGCGACTTTGGAAATTTCACTATTTCCATCACCAATATCTTCCCTTACTCCATGCCTCCAAATTTAGCACACAGTGCTTCTTGATGTATAGGAAAACGAATACCGTCTTTCGATTCTTGTAATTTTTTATTCTTTCACTTTCAACTAAATCTTTAAATTCTTTCTGCGTGGCATTGGGATGTCGTTCCATGACAAATTTTTAGTATCCGTCCATTATCGCGACCGTGTAATAGATATTGGTAACTCTCATTCCTGCCTTCTGTCATTCCCATTTACATTCAAAGGGTGTGGCGACAGACCGACAGACTGCCTGTTTTGTACAAATAGGCACCGGACTGTGGTCGTCCTTCAAACCAAGTGCTGACTCCACGATTCTGCAAAGCTGAAGAGAGTTGTACCGACCGAAAAATGCCACATCGTAATGGGAAATGAAACATCGCGATGTAGAAGCTACTGTACTTTCGAGAAGGACCGATCAAAGCCGAGACAGGTCTATCTGACCACTCAGCTATTGAGGCGGAGATGAGCACACAGCCCACACGAGATGTTGACGTGCAGTATGGTACGCTGTGGCCACCCCTGTTCTATACCTTCATGATGAGTACGAGACAAAAATGGAAATGAGCGTTTGGGGTCATTGGCCGGGAGGCCCTTTGCGGGGCAGGTCCGGCCGCCTTGTTGCAGGTCTTATTACATTCGACGCCACATTAGGCGACCTGCGCGCCGGATGGGGATGAAATGATGATGAAGACAACGCAACACCCACCCTCATGAGCGGAGAAAAATCTCCGACCCAACCGGGAATCGAACCCGGGCCCGCAGGACGGCAATCCGTCACGCTGACCACTTTTCTTTTTTTTTACTCATTTTGTTCGATATAGTTCGTTGCGTTTGATCGGGGCGGACGTCAGAAGACATACGTTCAAATTGATCGTGGGTTCCTTGACTCAGTTCTTTTATTCCAGAGAGCACGCAGCCCTCTGACCGAACACGCTGAGCTACCGTGCCGGCTCTCCACTAAGCTGTCGTGAAACCTAGCAATCAGGTTCCCCATAAAATGGTAGCTTTACAAGATCTATTCGTCAGCGAGTGGGTTCAGGTGGTGAAACGGAACTGGGGCCGTTATCAAGGCGAAAGTAAGTGTTACGCGGTATTAGCCTGACCTCTCCTCGGTGTTGTTAATATTTTTTCGGTGTGCTTACTTCCTCTGACGTTCACGTTTACGCTTCGAGCAGCAGCTCCTTCAATGTAAGGCTCGTCTAACTACGACTTTTCCTGTCACACAAAGAGGCTAAATATGTGCCATCGTTTTTGCACTCTTAAACTATTCCTCATTCCGTTCGAGTCCTTTTTTTCATTTGTTGCTTTATTTCTGGATCTGTAGCTGAGAACTTTAAAAAATTTAGTGATTTTCGGAAGAACTGTTAAAATGTTTTCGTGTACTTCACTAAAAACGCGAATGGCAGAGATGTTTTGTGACCCAGTGGCTTTGAACACCCACAGCTGTCCGCCTCATAGACATCAGCTACGAAACCAATATTTAAGACTTGTAGTTGCTAATATTACGGTATTTAACACCAGTGGAAAATTTTTCCTTATATTCTGCCACTCTGTTGATATAAATTACTCCCATTCTTACTGAACCAAAGAGAAGATCTGTTGCAAAATTTGTTTCCACGAACAATACGAGACTGGAATAGAAGGGAGAACCGATAGAGGTACTCAGGGTACCCTCCGCCACACACCGTCAGGTCGCTTGCGGAGTGTGGATGTAGATGTAGATGCAGATTGAGTATGACACGTAAAAGGAGGTGTCGTTCGTGAGAGAAGTTCATTGGATTTTGGATCTAGTCCAGTGAATGCAGCTTGATTCATACGATTCACGGGGCCATTGTATTTATACAGAACACATGATTCTTAGCATTTTAACACAGAGGTTTTGTGATTATTAACGATTTGCAATTCAAAATATTTTCAAGAGGTCCTGCGTTCAATACCTTATCAAGAAAATCTGATTATCGGGGTCAAAACCAGAAGAGAAAGCTCAAAATTATCACACTTCGCCCATCAAGACGAACAGACTATGTCCTTACTCACCCAAGCCATCTGATCACCACATCAGGTAATGTCATTTGCCTGTCTTCTAAAATTACTTGCAATGCTGCAAAAACGGTTTACTGCGTCGTATGTAACGCTCAAGGCAAGTTTCTTGTAATCAGTAACTTTTTGAAAGCAGCAGTGCCAACAGACACTTCACGTAAAATCACTCGGATGTCTTTTTTGACTGACCTCAATGATAAAAACGGCTGGAGATTCTTTCACTGACCGTCGGCGTTGATATTATATTACCTTTTTACGTCTTGTTGCTGGGAATTTTGTCCATTAAGATATTTTAAAACACGTTAAGTACTAAAAGAAATTACTTTTTTATAATTGTTCCAAGCTACAAAGTTCGCAAACAGTTGTGTGGGAATGGATTTCACTTGCACGAGGCATGAGTAGGACTGGTAAAATGTTATGTATCAGAATAAGTTTTGATATGACAAAAATGGCTCTGAGCACTATGCGACTTAACTTCTGAGGTCATCAGTCGCCTAGCACGTAGAGCTAATTAAACCTAACTAACCTAAGGACAGCACACACATCCATGCCAGAGGCAGGATTCGAACCTGCGACCGTAGCGGCCACTCGGTTCCAGACTGTAGCGCCTAGAACCGCACGGCCACTCCCGCCGGCTGATATGGCATGCCAGAGTATACAACGTATAAAGCGTATTACACTTCAAGAAGAGGAAATTGTCAGAAATCTCCAGACTATTTATTTAATACAATTGTGTCACGTTATATGAAATTACATCCGTTATAAAATCCTAAGTGCTGTGAGAGAGAAAAGAGAGGGCGATCTGAAATGGCTAAGATGAGAGAAAAGCTTAGAAAATGTGGGAGGGGAGGACAATGCAACATGAACCCAACAATATTTTATTTGCGTCTGCTTTCACTTACCGCACGTTGCCACACCGCTGGCTCTATCGCATGTTCCCTCCTTCTCCTGTTTCTTCCCTCTGCCTCCCGCCTCTCATCTCCACCTTCCTCTCCTTCCTTCGTATTTCTTACTGAAATTATTTTAATTTATAATATACAGTTGAACTTCAAGTCTATTCTGGGATATCCTTGTAGCATTACCACGATTATATGTTAGAACTGATTTCTTTTCTTTGGTGTAAAAATTATTTCTTACTCTTTCATTCCAAATGCAATCTGATGATAGGTGGTATATAACATTTTTATCCTATCTCTAATCTTTCCTCGTCCCTTTCCCTTTGTTCCACTCTCATCACTTTTCCCACATTTTCCGAATGTTAATTCCTCTTCATCTTCATGCTTTACTGATTGGAAATTTACACTTGTAATCAGCATGAGACGTTATCAATTATCGGATGACTTCTGTAGCATAAAGTAAAGTTCTTTTCATTGATATTCAGTGTTAAGCCTTACGCTGACCTTACTTATCGTCACAGAAATATAGTTAGTCTAACACAATGCGTCCAACCTAGAACACTCTGATTTTAAATTTAATTAACTTTTACAACAAAGACCGATAGAAGCATGCAACTTGTTTACTGCGAAATCTGTAAGAATTTTATCCAGAAGTTTCGATGCAGTATGTACAAACTCTATTCCCACTCGAAGCTCCAGTCACAATAGGTAGTGGCTATAAATACTGCACTGAAAGCCAGAGCAATCAGATATACGTCTGTTACGTTTTACTAAAGAAAAAGAGATAATTCCTTATATACAAATGGGTTCAGAAAACTTCGTCGTACCACAGATCATACAGAATGAGTCTGTAAGAACATCGCAGAAGCAGTTAACACCACAGACGGCACATCTGCTCTATATTTGTGGTAAAGACATTTGACAGAGTGTGGCATCCCGGACTACGCAATAAACTAATCACATTCGGCATTCCCGACCAACTGTACGGCTACTCAGCTCAGTCCTAGATGACAGACCACAACCATCAGAGTGGGTGACAAACACTCCACGATTTTCATTCCGGAAGCCTAGAGTACTACAGGGGGCCATCTTATCTCCATTACTGTATGCCACATAGTACACAACCTGTCCAGCTCTCTGGAACAAAAGTTTAGCGCTATGCACGGATGACACTGTATGTTAGTTCCAAGAAAAGTCAACAGAACATCTACAGCAAATGAACTCGCTGTATATGCTCACACTAGGCAGATGGGCCATCCTGCGGCTCATAAAATCTACCGTCGAAAATCACCTTGTCATCTTCAAATGCAAAAAGATTACCAGGAATATAAAACAACAACCAGAAGATGCAAAACTAAAACTAAGAGGACAAGAAATAACAACAAAACGAAATCTGATATCTAGGACTGACTGTGGGGATTATCCTGGAAACCACGCATAGACATCATCACAGCAAAAGCAAGAAAACGTCTAATGCGCTAAATCCATTACAGTGACGTATAATGGGCGCTTCAAGGGAAGACTTACTTCATAGACTTCAGCACACCAGTTTTCGAATACACGCACGTTTCGATGGCTAACCAATAGTTACGAGCTATGGCGCAAATACACCAAAGAACGCCACATACGAAATAGCCAATACAAAACCTTTTAAATACCGACTCATCAAACTTGCTAGTATGATCGGACAGAACAGACTAAGTACCAATACACTGACGAGGGTACTTATTACGTTCAGTTTTACAAGATATCACTACAGCTACCAGTAACACACAAAAGCCCAATGCTTAAAGCAGAAAGACGTGTAATACAAGGAAAAAGATTTGCAAACATGACAAGCCTGTGACATGAACTGAATCTTATAAGAAAAACAAGACACAAAGACTAGGAAACTAATAATCAAACTGCTGTCTACATAATATTCTCCTGTGAGGTTTTAAAGGGGTTTCTCTCACCTGTTTATACCTTAAACCAAACAGTCCCAAAATCTAAACCAAAACCGGACTAGAAAAAAGAAATTTCTCCTTTCTTCCCGTCTAAAAATAAATGGAAACACCTAACCACTCTCTCCCTTCAGGAGTGAGAACGAAAGAAAGAAAAGCAGGAGATTCCACCGTTGAAACGTGATACGAGATTTTCGTACTGAAGGAACAGATTAAAATAATGTGCTCCGTTATACAACATGTGTTTCTGGCACTGGAATATCGCAGGTTAAAATACAGCATAACTGCAACGAGGTGCAGTTTTGAAACATGATTTATTGTTCCAAAAGGTCCTGATGCGAAAATCATTCGCTAGCTCTTTGCCGAATTCGAATGGACAGGCATATAAAAAAATGGTTCAAATGGCTCTGAGCACCATGGGACTTAACATCTAAGGTCATCAGCCCCCTAGAACTTAGAACTACTTAAACCTAACTAACCTAAGGACATGACACACATCCATGCCCGAGGCAGGATTAGAACCTGCGACCGTAGCAGCCTCGCGGTTCCGGACTGAAGCGCCTAGAACCGCACGGCCACCGCGGCCGGCACAGGCATATAGTGCGGAATGTTAGCCATAGGCCAACTGAAAATATCGCCCCAGTTTCTGGAATTATTCAGCAACATTCAAGGAATACGACAGATTAATTGCAGCAGAGACTGGTTTCAGGCATTCCAGCCTGCATAAAATACTGAGAATCTGTCTACACAGGTAGTGATTCAAATTAGCAGCTTTTGTAGCTACTGCTTCCAAATTTCTCCAAAAAATTATTTTAGCTTTCGCAATACACATACAGTTTCCAGCATTCTTTTATTAATCATTGTTTTCATACTATTTAACTTTAAAAGCAGGGAGTCCTTTGTTGGACACTCTGTAATGTGCACTTTATTTATGCCTCAGACTTTTCAAAATGTCATAAAACGGTTGATGAAATGCGCGAGTAGTGTCATATATCGAAACGACTTCGTAACATATATACATTAAATTTAAGACTTTATGTTGGATATAGTGTAATTTTCACCAAGATTTATCATAATGGAACTTCCGTTCTCGCAGTTTTTGTAATAATATTCGTTCGAATTCCTTTCCAAAATTTGTAGTTTCTTGATAAAGTATAAAAAATTACTTTCTGTCTCGTAGGTATTTTATATGTTTGAATGGCTTAATCCCATCAAGAGCAATATATTTCAAAACCGTCAATCTTTCGTGGTCACATTTTGATTTGTTTTCTTTTGAAGCTCACCACGGGGTCGTCTGTTGACCATTGTTTTATGGTTCTCGCCAGCGTTAGTATCTGTTATGGTTGAATATTCACTTTCCATTACCATAACGAATAGTAACCGGTAATATATGGTTCATCGTAGACAATTACAACGAAAAATCATTCATAAATTTCAGAAACATCGTTTGAACAACAATTCTGCTACGGTCGGAGGTTCGAATCCTGCCTCGCACATGGATGTGTGCGATGTCCTTAGTTTAGTTAGGTTTAAGTAGTGCTAAGTCTGATGACCTCAGATGTTAAGTCCTATAGTGCTTAGAGCCATTAGAATTTTTGAACAACGATTAGCCCTAGATATCAAGAGGTAAGACAATAGAAATTTCAGATTTTTTGTCAACATTGTTAATTATAAATAAATAAATACATTTAGTAACAGTAAACGGGAAAAGGAATGCCATGTATAATGCAGGACCATGACGCAAGTAAAGAGAAAGTACACTAAAGCCACAAAAGTCACGGAATACCTCCTACTACCGTGTTGTAACTCCTTTTGTCCGTTTTAGTGCAGAAACTCGACGTCGCATGGATTGAACATGACGTAGGATGTCCCCTGCAGAAATATTGAGACATACTGTATGTATAGCCGTCGTTATTGCGAAAGCGTTGGCAGAGCAGGATGTTGTGCATATACTGATCTCTCGATTATGTCCCGTAAACGTTCTATGAGATTGACATCGGGCGTTCTGGATGGCCAGATCATTCGCTCGAATTGTCCTGAATTTTCTTCAAACCAGTCGCGATCCAGTGACATGGTGGCATTGCATTAACGAAAATTCCCTCGTTGTTTGGGAAGATCTACAAGCAGCTGAATACAACAATTTACAGCCGATGATCGGTTCGACTGGACCAGGAGACCCAGTCGATTTCATGTAAATTCAGTCCTTACCACTAAGGAGCCACCAACAGTTTGCTTAGTGCCTTGTTGCCAAATTGGGTCCATGGCGTGGTGCAGTCTGCGTCGTACTCGAACCGTATCATCAGCTGTTACCAACTGGAATCAAGACTCATCTGACCAGTCAACAGTCTTACAGTCGTCTAGGATTCAACCGATTTGGTGACGAGCCCAACCGAGACACTGCAGCAGAGTCGTACTGTTAGCAGGGACACTCTTGTAGGTCGTCTGTTTCCATAGCCCATAAATCTCAAATTTCGCCGTGCAGTCCTAACAGGTACGTTCGTCGTACATCACACAGGAATTTTTATGGCCGCTTCCAAAGCAGTGTTGCTTGTCTGTGAGCACTGACAACTCTACACAAAGGTCGCTGCTATGTGAAGGCCGTCGTCCACTGCGTTGTCCACCTGTGGGGCGGCTGGTGGACTTATGTTGTTATTTAAATGTAGAATGTAATGTAGAAGAGATGCATTTCCCGGCACAGATGGTGCGCTAATCAGCGTCTGGAGAGAACTGGGGCTTTACTTCCTCCCACAGCGTTCTTATATATAAAGCCGCGGTGCGGACGGCTAAGGGAACGCCTGATCAAATCGGCTATCCCGACTAGCCGCTGGGCTAGTAATGCACCACTTTAAGTTATTGAATAAATCATTGCTTCCTTTGCTGATGGCCGATGAAGCTCACAATTTAAATGTGCAATCAGCACACAGGTAAGTAATCATAACAAAAGTCTGACGTGGCTAAATCAAATATTTTGGGCGAGAGAATTAATTTAATTACACTACACACAGTAGACAAGCTCTGAACTTGCCCTTTGGACATACGCTATCGCTATAGTTATAGTTTTATAGTTGTTCTGTTGAAACTTCTCACATCTTTATGATTATAGCGGGTCTCCCTTCTATTTAAATTTAAACATCCTAGCCTTATTTATTCGCCTACTTAATCTATCTTGCTTCCTTAATTTCTAAGACAAAAACCAGAAAATCATGAATTTCAACAAAAATTTTAATTTGTGATATCCAGAATACTGTTTCTACTAAATTATTATGAAAAAGGAATCTAAATATAAGTTTTTAAGTCTCTAGCTCTTTTCTGTTGCGCCAATGATTTTTACAGAAAAACGTCCAAATTTCGAAAATGGTTAAAGTTATTGAACTGATATTCAACACATATTGATTTAGTATTATTCCTGACATGCTAGAAACGTTTCAGGTTATTTACTTGATTTTTAAAGTATTGCGCAACATTTATGACGTCAGAGCTAGATACAGCGGACTAGGCTGGCACACAATGGAAAGACTGATGAGAATTTTATAAGGCGTGAGTAGGCTGCTTCCCTACACACCCCCTGAAATTTGGTATTCGTGGCACACTCTTCACGCTGTGGATATCGACATATTGAAGTCCCTAACGATTTCCAAAATTGCATGTCTCATGCATCTACCTGCAAGTATCATTCCTACTGTATGGCCATAATCACCCCAGAAACTTTGAATCACTTGTGTACTAATGACAGCTCCACCAATGCACTGCCCTTTTATTTCTTGTGTACGCAGATACCACACCTCGTCTGTATGTCTTCATATCGATATCGCATGACTTCTGTCACCTCAGTGTAAATACGTCAGCATACTTGATTTACATCACAAGTTTGTTTTTGTTGTGGTCTTCAGTCCTGTGACTGGTTTGATGCACCTCTCCGTGCTACTCTATCCTGTGCAAGCTGCTTCATCTCCCAGTACCCACTGCAGCCTACATCCTTCTGGATCTGTTTAGTGTATTCATCTCTTGGTCTCCCTCTACGATTTTTACCCTCCACGCTGCCATCCAATACTAAATTGATGCCTCAGAACATGTCCTACCAACCGATCCCTTCTTCTAGTCAAGTTGTGCCACAAACTCCTCTTCTCCCCAATTCTGTTCAATACCTCCTCATTAGTTATGTGATCTACCCATATAATTTTCAGCATTCTTCTATAGCACCACATTTCGAAAGCTTCTATTCTCTTCTTGTCCAAACTGTTTATCGTCCATGTTTCACTTCCATACACGGCTACACTCCATACAAATACTTTGAGAAACAACTTCCTGACACTTAAACCTATACTCCATGTTAACGAATTCCTCTTCTTCGGAAACGCTTTCCTTGCCTCGCCAGTGTACATTTTATATCCTCATACAGTAAAGCTAAAAAAAATACACAAGTACCTTCAGTAAATTGCCAAGATATGGTTCACGTAATGGCCCCGGGCCGGCCTGAGTGCCCAAGCGGTTCTAGGCGCTACAGTCTGGAACCGCGCGACCGCTACGGTCGCAGGTTCGAATCCTGCCTCGGGCATGGATGTGTGTGATGTCCTTAGGTTAGTTAGGTTTAAGTAGTTCTAAGTTCTAGGGGACTGATGACCTCCGCTGTTAAGTCCCATAGTGCTCAGTGGCATTTGAACTATTTTCAATGGCCAAGAACATCATAAGTGACATCTTGTTTAACATGTTAACAACTGTAGCTAAATAAAATCGACGTGTGTTCGAAAATCTCTCAATGATGATGAGTTGACCTGTGTAAATGAATTAAATCACTAGTTTCTTCACAGCAGAATGGAGGACCATCTATGTACTGTGTCCACGATAACTATTCTGAATGTTCTCCAACCGTCGCTCTAATAGTTCTTACCCCAACTTGCAGAATGCTGCGCTACGGCGCCGTAGTTTTCCGAGAAATCAGACATTAGACGGTGTCCAGTACTTCATAGACTGAAACTGCACCAGAGTGTGGCAGTACTATAGTCAAAGCACGATCCACTGTGCAAGTCGGTCGCGCTTTCCCAGATGTGTGCTCCACTTTAAGGTGCCGCTGGCCGACCGTGCATCGATATCAAATCTCCGCGAGCTGTCGCTGCAGGTTTCACGAGAGGTGCCGATTACGACGTAAGGCGAGGCGTGGTTGCGCCGGCTCGGCGCCATTTATCCGGCACGACCAGGGTTTACGGCGCTGGCGATCCCCATGCGGACGGCGTTCGAGGCGTGCGTTGGCGATGGCGACATACATGCACATACGAACGTTTCAATATCTTGCCCTGTTACCAAATACCTCGAGGCAAGGAAACACACAGCCACACTTCTGAAATCTTGACCAAATCGAAGTAATTGGTCTTCTAGCTCAGGAAAAGATGATAAACAGATGGGAGCAAGCAACCATCTATCACCGGTGGTTCTCTTGAAAGTAACATCCTGGTACTCACAAGAAGTGAAGAAAATTACAAATAATTGGAACCTTGTCTTTAAAGGTCAATGCTCATACCTTCTGAGCTATCCACGCACTGCACATGAGCCGTAGTAAAAAAATTTGGTTTTGTCAGTGCTACTCTCTCTCTCTCTCTTTCTATACATCACAGATACTCTTCTGCCTTCGCTATGCGCTATCATCTCCGTAAGAAAGAAATAGCGAAGAGATTTTTCTTATTTTTTGTGAAATTTTATGGGACTTAACTGCTAAGGTCATCAGTCCCTAAGCTTATACACTACTTAACCTAAATTATCCTAAGGACAAACACACGCACCCATGTCCGAGGGAGGACTCGAACCTCCGCTGGGACTAGCCCCACAGTCCATGACTGCAGCGAAGAGATTGCTTAGCCACCAGCGTACGGGATTGTGGCTGGGGTGGTTCTTTTCACTTTGGTTTGTGTCCCGGTTAGGCATCCAGTTTTAATTTTTTTGTAAGCTTTTTAACCTTTAACACCGCTGGACATGAGTTACTTCTCATGAAGTTACAAAAATGGTCCGGAAACCAAGGAGCCAAATGTTACAAGTGAAAATCGTTCTGATAGATCTGAAAGTGTATCCCTGCTACTCCAAGGTCTTTGCTTTCCATTTGTGTAAGGTTTTTTTTTGGACCAAATCATGAAAAAAACTTTAGTAAACATGGATTCTAAACTACATACCTTCAGAGCTATGAGCATTTGTTCATTTTTGCTACAGTGAAACACATCTCTTCGAATCAACAAGTGCTTATTGCTCATAATGTATGCATTCTAGAGTACATTTTTAGTTGACAATTTTTTTCTTCTTTTGGTCCATATTATTGCCTTCCATTTACGAAAGGCAATGAGACCGCAGTAGAAGAACAATTTTCGCTTATAACTATCGACTCTCTCGTTTCGGGACCATTGTTCCTTACCTCAAATTAATCTATTAACCGTTCAACAGTGTGGTGTCACCGCCAGACACCACACTTGCTAGGTGGTAGCTTTTAAATCGGCCGCGGTCCGGTAGTATACGTCGGACCCGCGTGTCGCCACTGTCAGTGATCGCAGACCGAGCGACACCACACGGCAGGTCTAGAGAGACGTATTAGCACTCGCCCCAGTTGTACAGTCGACTTTGCAAGGAAAGGTTCACTGACAACTACGCTCTCATTTGCTGAGACGATAGTTAGCATAGCCTTCAGCTACAATTGCTACGACCTAGCAAGGCGCCATAATCCTTTGCTATATATATTGTGGTTATAACATGTATCATCAAGAGCGATGTTCTACAATTGTGGATTAAAGTTTAGTATTCCAGAAGCTGCGTACTTTTCTTTATAGCATTCATTACATATCCTGTTTCAGACCTCACGCCAGCCTGCGTGAGTTTAAGCGCGTGCCTTTCGGTTTCCTCTCGTTGTGACTTGGCTGTCGTGCTAAGTCACAGCAAATAGCACCTCTAAAAATCTCTGGCATCATCATGGAATCAACCTGTGTAATAATTAAATTTCGATGGAATCATAATGTCTAATCTTCAAGTTTCATAAACTGAAAATGTAGTGACGTGTATTCAATTTGCCTACAGGTAGCGCCTAGAAAATATATTTCATTATAAATTCAGTATTGCCCTTCCTTTTGCCTTCGATGGAACTAAAATTCATCTCGAAAAAAGTAAAAGGAAAAAACAGAACCGCCATAGAATCAGAGGAAAAATTTCACCACAGGCAGCGTTTCCACTTTGACAATCGTGCTAAGCCGTCTCATAGGGCGCTTCTTTACATCAGTTGTTACATTGTAGTGGAGAGGGTTGATACTCTCCATCTATTCCCACGTGGCGGTTTATTATCTAACATTAGGTTTACAATGTCTCAGTTCACGCCAAGGCGTGGCCATGATCATCCGGACTTTAATTTTCGGAACATATTATTTGATTGGGTTGCTTACGAGTGTTCAATTAATTCACAGAGCACTGCGCTTCGCTCGTTACTAAAATGCATTTAAAACATGCGACAGAGACGAGAGAGAGATCGAAGTAGTGTGATAGGCAAAGTAGGATATCAGGCAATTCAACGTGAATTGAAACACGGAAAAATTAGCGTAGGCTACACGAGAAAATCTTTACTTTCAAAAGAAGGACTGAGATTAAAAGTATCTACCAATTGCTCTAACAGCAAGTATCTCTCTCAGAGAGGTATCCTGTTCTTGGCTCTAGCGTACTACAACCACTTTCCAATAATGATAAAGATAATACCACGCGAACAATCGACCTGCTTCATCGATTCCGAGATGTTCGTTCCTAGGAATAAGCCCAAAACTAAGTGCATTTTGCCAAAGGTTCCTAAGTCACTGGATTTACCTACTTGCGGATCGTCTCGTTACTATAGAGAGATGCTGGACGTATCTTCACATGGAGAGACGTGGACCCAGGAACATTGTCGAACATGATCGTTTTGGTGGTCCAGGCGCTGTACAGTGAGAAGGAATCATGGAAATGTTGCAAACTTGTGGTAAGTTGTTATGGGACCAAACTGCTGAGGTCATAGGTCCCTAGGCTTACAAGCTACTTAATCTAACTTAAACTAACTTGAAGGGCACCACAAACACCCATGCCCGAAGGAGGTCTCGAACCTCCGACGGGGGAGACCGCGCGAACCGTGCAAGGTGACCTAGATCGCGCGGCTACCCAGCGCGGCAAGAGGCATCGTGTTGCGTGGGCACACTGACCTCGAAATCTTCAAACACGATACACACGTCGGTCAGCATTATTGTGAGACTATATTCCTTCATCATGGGTGCATTCGGCAGTGAGAACGCCCGACGCATCGAACAGCACAATGGATGAGCTCTCGGAACGAGAGCATATTCAGCGAATGGATTGGCCTGTCCATTTTTCTAAGTGAGATAATGTAGAAGTCGAATTAACCAGGTTGCACTCAGTTTGGATTTCGATGTCGGTTCTGGCCAAGGTAATATCTTCTCCTTTGGAACATTTAAAATTGCATGTCAGGGATTTAAACTCTCTTACTTGTTTAGGTACTGCTTTCCAATACACTTGAATATTTGCAATATATCAGTCTGAAATTTCGTCATGTTGCCATATATATAGTGAATCATAATCTTTGCAGATTAACAGGTATATTCCCGCTTTCCTGAATCTTTCTAAAGATGGGTGGGGTTTTTAATCTTCTTAGTCGCGTATTATTTGTTCTGTAAGTCATATTCATTCTTTGGTCCCACATCATGTTTCCTATTCTGCGGGTTTTTATTGTGACAAATCTCACTGTGTGGCTCGTTATCCTTGTGTTTGTGACTTCTTCATCTTGTGTACTTTGTGTGCTGTGCTGTACTATCTTTGTTGCTGTGTGTCATCTCAGCTTTTATTTCGTCGTTCACTTCATAGTTTTTTCTGTGACAGCCGGTCTGATTATGTTTCGTAGCTATCTTTACCCATTGGAATTTTGTGTGGCCTGTTTAGGAGGTAGTTCAAGTTGGCTTATTTGTGTGCTACAGCTGTGGGATGCTTGGATGTATTGTGTGTTATTAGATATGTTGCTGTGGGTTTTTTGTACATCGAGAGCTGGTTTCTGTTTCTGTTGTGATATCTGGGAAGTATATTTTCTGATCTGTTCTGGGCTCAAGTTTGGATGAACAGTATTAATGTTCCTATGTAACTGCAGTATTCGGCAAGCACACAGATACAGCTTAAAATTCAATTAAGACAATCATATTATATTCCAAAAATATTGTATTTGAGTTTAGGCTATTAACAGTAAGAGCCACATACGATCCACATATACGCTAGTGTACAAGAATTCAAACCGTGAAAACTAAGGATAATAACTTGAAAAGAATCATGGCATTAGGAGGCGATTTTATATGGAACATCCATAGCCTGTGTCTTGCCTCAAGTATGTTACAACCATTACATGTTTTTGTTTACTAGAGTGAGGTAGAACTGCTAAGGGTGGATGTAAAGAAAAGTAAAGTAATGGCTGTATGAGTGATGCCTTATTGCTTCTTATTTTTAATACAGCTTACTCAGTAAACAAAGGTGTTATTAATCAAAATATCCACGGGTGTACTGCCGGTCTACAGTGTCCAACGGGCACAATATTTCGGCGATCATACATGTCGCCATCATCAGGTGGAGTGACGGACTGAGCTCCTGTGAACGTGACGGTACGGAGATCCGTACGCTATGGCTGCTCAGGGGGAATTGGGTTCGGTCGCGGCGGCGGCCGATTTAAATACCCTCCGCCGTGGCACACTCCCTCCGCCGTCCGCGCCCCGCGCCACGGTCACGCGGTGGAACAGATTGCGACTGCGTCTGAGATGACGTCGGTGTGATGGCTCTGTCCACCGTGGTCGTCACAACTATACGTTTGCTCGATTTATTCTTGATTAACCCAATCGCTGGTTCCCAAGCCTTGCTAAGATTATAGCCACAGTCACGGCTTATGAGGTCGTCATTGGCTCGAATTTCGATGGCCTCTCTAACAACGCTGTCCCAGTATCTCGACGTCTGTACCAGAATCCTCGTGCGTTCATACTCCATAGCGTGATTTTCCGACAAACAATGTTCAGCGACCGCCGACTCGCTCGGATACGTCAGTCGAGTGTGCCTCTGGTGTTCACGGCATCGATCCTCGACGGTACGCATCGTCTGACCAATATACGACTTGCCACATTGACACGGAATCTGGTAAGTCGACCCGGGCAGCTAGCGTCGCAATTGCCCATGGCCACACCGGTGACGTCAGGGGCGCCAGGGGGAGACGCCAAGTTTGCCGCTCCAGCGCGGCGCATGTCTTTGCTTTCTTTCGATGTCCGAGGACACATAAACTCCTTTCAATTCGACGGCATTACACGACCTTATGGAGACCCAGTATGTCCCCGGTACCACTAAACCTGTCGACGTCAGAGTAGAAGGAGAAATTCGTTTGCGTTTCTGTGGATAGGAACACGCTGAAATCGTTTCTAAAATTTCCTGGTGGCAGCACAACACATTTCAGGGATCGAACAGGTTTGCCCGACCTTGTTGCGACGATGACAGACATCTCGCACAACGACTAACCGTGCTTTTGATCACCGCCAGGTCTCTGTAGACATTCTTCAAGCGCCTATGAATATCCGTGATGCTATGGGTTTCCTCCGAAAGAAACTCATTGACAGACCTCTGTTTGGAAAGCACCTCCGTTAGAGGTCCCATAACAAATTCCACAATTTTTTTCAACCGAAACTGGCAGAGAAGAAAAAAAAGGTGTTGCATTAATTATTAAACGCTTCTCCTATATACTTTATCGAATGTGTAGTACCTAATAAGAGAGTGAGAACACAACTATACTAAACAATTTACAGAGTGAATGATGCGATAGCAGTACAAAACTATTACACCACATATCACGGTAGTATAGATACAGCCCAGAGAATGCAGTGTAGTGAAGGCTCACGCGATGCTCAGTGTATCTTAGTAAGCTTGTATGAACCACAATACGAACGTTAAGAACAACTGAATTACAGTATACTGCACAGAATTTATGAAGACTAAACTGTAGCAAAAAAGGAGTAGGGTTTCGAATAAAGCAAGATGACACAATAGAAAGGAATATAATAGGAAAAATTATAAACGTGGGATGTATACAAATAGCAACAGAGGCTTAATGGCCAGTATCCAACTTAAGATTGTGAGAGTCATTAGAAAATATTTGATATTTCTACTGAAATGTGTCTTTCTTAGGTGGTAATTATTTGCATTGTGATTTTAAATCTGCTCTTAACATAATTTTCTCCTGCCAGTTTTGCCGTGCTGAAGCATGCAAAAGCCTCTTGTTGTTTCTGTCATATCAGACACAACACGAGTTAAGATCAATCGATATTCCTTATTGAATATGAACATTTCTACGAAGAAGCGATGGGAGAATCTGTTAACGTTCCTAATATAAGGATTTTCTTTAAATTTTGTAATTGACATTGGCTCTATTTCCCCATAAATTTCTCCCGCCTTATTAACGAAGTTGTCTGTTGAATTAGCGGAAACAGATCCAGAATGAGCTAAAAGAAAAGCAGGTCAAAGAAAATTTGCACATTGTCCTACTAACGAATCTTTTTCTGTTCTGTACAAGAGCATTGCCGGTTCTGTATTAAAATTACATCAATTCGTATAAAATCCGTTTAACTGCATGTGTTACTTTTCTGTTGCAGGTAACAGCTGCTGCCGCGCCTCGGACTGTTAGTCTTCACACAGGTAATCCGTCACCAAGCGTGACATGCATTTTCTTCTTTCTACTATATTCTGATGCATTTACGTGTGTCTATGCCATAGCATTTTCATACCACCTTGTTTGTGATAAAAAGTGTTTTTGTGACAGTTTTTTTTTCTTTTTACGTTTTGTCTTTCATTTCGCTGACCTCTAAATCTAGTGTGTTCTAATCTCCAAGTTTTGTGTCTCTTATATGTAGAATTTCAAGGAAGTAACACTCCAACTCTAAAATGGAACATTCAATATGGAACTCTCGGTTTAAGGCACAAATACCTTCCAGCACAACACTCTGCACTAAAAGGACAGTCAGGGTGTTTTCACTCGATGTGCTCGGTTTCCAGACGAAGGCGAAAAAGTATGCATGCTGCAATAATGTAAATTCTCAATTGACATTTATATATATATATATATATATATAGCCGAAAATTGCGTATATAATTGATATTTATATATATTTACATGTTGAAAGTGAATTGTTATCTATTTTAACGAGATTAGTACTAGCTGCAAGGTGTATACAACCATTTTCTCTAGGAAAGCCACAGTAAATACACATCTGACTACTCTTTGTGTTGCAGCAACAGTTAACTTTAGCAAGCCTAACGAAAAACTGATTTTTCAATATGAGAAGAACCTATTAGTAGTAGTAGTTGCAGCAGTAGTAGTAGTAGCAGTAGTAGTTTTATTCATCTGTAGATCTGTATTTAAAAGTTTAGACCAATTTTAAATAAGCTAATTCGTATACACATACATTTACAGACTTCTAGTTAGAGATAATCATTAGATTTACTCCTGGTACACAACACTTGTCTTTTTACAAATAACTTATTAATTAATGTAATCCCACACTGCTCACTGATATCCCACTATCAATCACTGCACATAATATACACATATGGTTTCATAACACTTCAGTCACTACACACACAAACACAGACACACACACTGTACCACAACTTCCCATTCGCTGTCATGAAAAGCTGAGTCAGCATCCCTCTGTAATGAGTGAGATACTGAGCTCAGAAAGAGGAAGAGGTGTTAATATTGCGCTAGGCATAGAGTGGGGTTAAGTTTTTCTAGAATGGAAAAAAGAAGGAAAAAATAAAAATGTGAAGGAGTTATATGGAATGTAGGATGTTTTATAATCATTATAATTATTTATTCGTATAATATTTTTTATCGAATCCCTAGTCTGTTCTATCTAATCAATTCTTCAATGTACAAAATGTATTGCATAACAGGTATTTTTAGCTGACTTTTTAAATGAGTGTATTTTTGCAATTTCCCTAACCTCTTTTGATAATTTATTTTATATTTTTGTTCCTTGGTAGAAAATGCTGTTTTCAGTTTTATGTTGATTTTTTCTTGATAAATGTAATTTGAGTCTAGCTCTTGTTGTGTGGTCATGGACAGAGCTGTTTGTGCAGTGGTTACCAATGTTGTTTTTCATGTGTACAACTGACTGGTAAACGTATTCACATGGAGCAGTTAAAATCCTAAGTGTTTTGAACAGATCTTTACAATGATCTCGAATAGAATTTTTGGTTATTATTCTTACAGCTCTTTTCTGAAGTTTGAAAACTGTGTTCACATTTTCTGCATTTGTTCCCCAGGAAAGAATGCCATACCTAAGAACTAAGTGTACATATGAAAAATATGTAACTAAAAGATGCTTTATGTTACACACTGATAACGGGATTCTAAGGGTATAAATAGCTGATGACATTCTGTGTGTTCACACCACCTCAACTGCGAAGCAATATCCATTCCTAGAAATTTTGCATTTGTTAGACTATAAAGGTGCCATCTACATTTAATTTAACATTGTCATTTTTCCTCTTCAAAATGAAATTCATGGCATTAGTTTTCTTTATGTTCAAAGTCACTGTATTGCTTATTGACCAATCATAAACTTCCTTGAGAGTTTCATTTGCTTTCTCCACAGGGAGTTCTCTAGTTTCCTCATAATACTGCTGTCATCAGCGAAGAGAATTGTATCACCACGAGTAACACTACTGGGAAAGTCATTGATGTATTTCAGGAATAGTATTGGTCCTAATAAGCTACCTTGCGGAACCCCTATATTAATGTATTTTGGTTCTCATAAGTGTTTTACTAAATGTTTAACCAATCATTAGCTACCCCTCTTATTCCTAATGCTACTAATTTATTTAATGGAATCGTGTGGTCGACTGTGACAAATGTCTTAGAAAGATCCAAAACTATGCCTGTGACACACTCATCTTTGTCAAGGGTATCAAGTACAACTTCTGTGAAATCTACTATGGCTCATTCCATATTTTTGCCACTTCAGAAACCAAACGGTCATTCGCTTAAAACATTGTATTTATTCAAGTAATTCATTAATCTGTGTTTCATAATCGCTTCTATTATTTTTGAGAATGGTGACAGCAGGGAAATGGGCTGGTAATTTTCTGTCTTCTGCATTACCTTTCTTAGGCAAAGGTACAACTCTTGCCTGTTTCAACTGCTTTGGAAATGTCCCTTATGTGAATTATTCATTTATTACATTTGTTAAGGGGCCTTGCATAATCCCTATGCATTGGTACTTCATCTGAGCCAACTGACGTTTTATTATATATTTTTGAACAGTTTTATTGACTTCAGTCTCAGTGGTTGGAAGTAACATCATTGTATTTAGTGCAACATTATTTCATGTGTTATATTTGTTTTGGGGATTTCTTGCTGTAACTTCTCTGCAATACTTGAAAAATTCTCGTTTACATAGTGTGGCCCGAGATCCACCCGCTATACTTTTATGAATCAGCTTTACCAATCTTCCCTTCCCAGTCCTGTTTAGGTGTACGCCATGCCTAGTGAAACCCCATCTGTTGATAGTCCAGACGGGCACCAGGGAAACATGAGCAACGTTGGCTGTCCTCAGAGCCATCCCTAACCACACATTGATTCGCCTCAGAGATACATCAAGGTGTGATCGATCATGACGCCGGAACAGTTCAACAACGTGTACTTTGGTGCCATGAGTCCGGGAAGCCATCTCTTCCAGGTCACTACCTCTGTTATATGCCTCAACCCTGTCCAAACTTTACCCGCCCCACCCAGTATCACTACATGGTGCTCTTTTGTAAAGTCCTTAGATAAAGACCGTAAGTCCTCTACCACATGACTTAGCCTTGCATTTGGCTTGAAGATACTGGTGGCCTGGTACGCTGCCTCTAAACTTTATTATAACTGAGGGCCTACACCTCGCCCATGGCTACTACCTAGCAGCAGCACTTTATTCTTCCTAACACTTTGTACATTCCTAGGCTTCTTGGCCTCGTTTGAAGTGTGCTGCACATTTCCTGCTCCTCGTTCTATATGAGGCCCTTATTCCCTATCCTCCTACCAGCTGCCAGTTCACAACCACCCTCCTACCCCATATCTCCCTTGATTCTTATCAGTTCCTTCCTTGCTTCCTCCAACTGTGCCTGAAGGGCACGCATTTTTCTTTCCTGTTCCCCAATCAAAATTTTCCTACAGCATATTCTGTAGTTCCAGGAGAGAACCTCTTCTGATCTCCCAAAATTCTCCTCACTGCATTCCTCCCCCCCTTCCCCTCCATGAAAATATTTCCTACAACATTGTACTCACTACCCTATAACAGCTCCCACATTTCTCACTCAAGGTCAGTTTCGAAAGAACAATTAAGTTTAAAGAATGTTTTAAATTTGTCAAGGACACGACATTGGCTACGTGTGAACAAAAAATGACACAAATCTCTTTTGTGCGGTGGTTGTTGTTTTTGTACTGATTTAGAGTTACAGTGACAGAAGAATGAATTCGTATTTACTTTTCTCTTAGAGAATTTACGTTATGCAGCGTGTGTGGTCAGGTTTTTAAACGTTTATAACTCGGAAAATTTAGGCCTAGATCGCGTCTATCTAGCTAGTAGCCAATACGAAACGTGTTAGTCAAATACGATTAATACGAATAAGAAACGTTTGATTACACTTTTATTGCGACAATAGACACTGATGAAACTAGTAGCTGCCTTTTTTAAGCGAATTTTGCACTATCAAGAAAAACTGGATAAAATTTTTTGTGTTTATGTAACGCAAAATTTCCGGTTGTGTTGCCATCATCGGGACTTCAACTAACACGAAGTTTTTTCAAGAACAAACACTGCTGGGACGCTAATATTTAGTTGTATGACAAGAATGGACACTACAGCAAGTATAAAGAGCAAGGAAATTTAAATATGACGCTATTTCCTCTTAAATAATTTCTTTAAGCGGATGAAGCAAATACCTGTAATTTCACTCGGCGGCCATCTTGGACTTCATCGTGAGAATGATTATTGACTGCCAAAAACGGTAAGTAATCTATGGTGAGCAAAGATTTTGAACTCCTAGCGTAATTCATTACAGGAAATCGTCCGAGTTATGCATGTGTTTCTACACTTTGTATAAACTCTAACAACTCTGATCACTATTTTAGTGCTCAAACAATTATCTCGAAATGTAATTTATACACGACCATTTGGTGACAATCGATCTCTCGCAAGTGGAAGCTATACCACTGCATTTACCACCAGTCTCCTGTATGATTTTTGACTTGAAAATCTTGAGACTCACGATACTTGTGTTCTTGATAAACGAGCAGTAACTTTTGGGTAGCGTTATAGGTAAGCAGGGTATGGGTTAATAGTTTGGCCTACCTCAGACCGTGATCTTACAACCAATACTGACTTGGAAGTTTTGAGTCTTAGTCACATTTTTATTGATATCAAAGCGAGATTTCATTAATCCATCTCTAGACAATATAGCGCAGAGAAGATTTGTTCCCAATTGTATGAACACAAGCTGTCCACTTCGATAATCTTAGTACTAAAGAAGCCACAGCAGACATAATCGCAGTGAAAGCATCTAGTCTACAAATAGAACTAGTCGTTTTTATTTCAGAGGTAGCTAACCGCCTCTGTTACGTGCAATTTTTTATATATTTTATTGTTGTACCCAGTACAAACAGCCGTCAACAACTAGCAAGGCTGTGAGTTTTGATATTTCTGTGGCAAGTGGCGTTGATCTTTGCTATCTAGCGGAAAGCAGCTTGGTTTTGTAGTCTTCCAAGATTGTTCGAGAGATGATCCTAAATCCTCCACTGTATCTCGTGTTCTTCCCAATTCCTAACAACCGAGTAATATTGATGAAAGTTTGTTGCATCGAATGTCACCTATTCACAACTGACATGCTGTTTTTTGAGGGGGAATTTGTTTTGCGGCTGTAACAGTCATTGGTTTAACTTCGCCGAACACGTCACAACTTATGCATTGTCTGGAATATAATCAACACTGCTAGTTTCTACTTATCTTTCACATTCGCTCTTTCTCTAAAACCCTCCGCGGGTGTTCGAAATATTCCGTTACTTCCTTGTCTGACAATGTACTCGTTATTTTCAAAATCTCACAGACGTCCAAGCGCTTTAGATACAGCGAGACGCAATAAAAAGCTCAAAAGGTTTAACATACATTATGGCATCTTACCAGCGTCCTCTGCAACGCAACTGAGCATTTGCAGCATTTTCAGGTGACATAAACCTTCAAGAAATGTTAGGCGGTTGGTCATAATGACCTCTACCGCGTTTCCAGAAAAGAAGTGAAATGAGTTTACCTCCAGGTAAGTAAATTCTACCTTGCAGTCTCTCTTGAAAACACACGTTTCAGATTTTTACGAAAAACGTGTTATCGTTAGAAACAGACTGGAATTCAAAACTGCCAGTTAGGCCGTTCCTGCCGTTCTAGTGTAAAATACTCCAACAAGTTATGATACGCATGCAACGTGATGCGTAATATGAGCGAAAGCAAGGAGTAGAATTCTCGGTCTGGCAGCGAATTAAAGCGTTTAATTTTACACGACATCTTCCTTTAGCTAATGCGGTTTGGTCGACGCTTTTTCCAATTCGAAGTAACTATGCCTGAAGGGGAAATGTGGAAAGCAAAACGAATAAAATAAAATAAAACACGTTAGAGTTCTCTAATCTCTATATTGACATACGTCGTTTCCCACTCACATATTTCTTCTAATCTGGGAAAGTCATAGGACGCTTTGGGTGAGAAGTACAGTGAATTTTCTAGTGACTGATACTAAGTTTCTTGCTTTTCATCGCAAAGCAACTTTGTGAGGTAGCACATTGCTACAGCAACTGCCGTCTTCTTTTTCCTAATAATAATGAGCGTATGGCATTGGTGGCCGGGAGACCCCTCCCCAAGTTCTTTAACGCCACTACGGCGACTTGCGAGTAAATGAAGATGAAATGATGATGAGAGACACACAACAACCAGAGAAAAAAATTACTGACCCCGCGCGCGGGAAGCGAGAACGCTACCGCAAGACCACGAGCCGCGGACTTCTTTTTTGTTTTTCAGTACGATTCAACTTTGGTGTACCCCCTCTCATGTTTGTTCCAGATAACGTACATAAAATTCACTTTTTATTAACTCTGTCGATAAGAAAGATTCCTTTCGAATTCAAAAACTGAAATGGGCGTAACAGCCTTCATCTGTTTTCGTGCAGGTCAGATTGCTAATAGTTGCTGTTTTGGGTTCTGTGGAGTTTAAGGAGTGAAATGGAAGCCCAAGCTCATCTTCGGTAATAAATTAATACATAACATCGTACTGATTCTTTTTTCATATTTCTTTCCATTTTCTTCGGTTCATAAATTCTTTTTATGTGTTTTTTTGTTAGCATTGAAAAAAGCTTTACTTATCCAGTAGAGATCTTACTGAGAGCTTATTCTGAGAATAAATTTCGTATCACTCTCCCTTCTGATCTATGGCGCCAGCTGTTTCATAAACTTCTAACAGGGAACCTTCCAATAACATATTCTGCAACTCTATGGTTGAAAAAAAAAAAAGAGCTATCTCCGCATAAGTCGGTCCCCTCACAGGAATTCCTCTGTCACACACCACCAGTCAGCTGCCACATTCACTGATCTTTTCAGCAGCGGGAATTCCACTTTGTAGTCGACTGAATAACGTACAAGTACTCTGCTTCAAAAGACAGCAAACAGTCTAAAAGAACAATTATGTCAGCCGTTGCTTTTTACGAATCCGCTGCCCCATTACAATTTAACGAAGCTCCTGCCCCACTATAATATATCACCCTTTTCAATCAGACGTTTCACTTTTCCCCAAAGTTCAACATAAATGCATTAGAAGCCATATAAACAACAGTGTTTCGTAGTATGTGTTGATCCTTTACTTCCGTTATTGTATAACATGTACCGACATAACAAATCGAAGCCCACAGGCGTCCGTAGAAATTTATCCAAGATAGAGCAAGACTGTAAAATTTCTATTTCTGGTCTAAATGATTAGATGAACCTGACGGCATGTCGAGCGCCAAAAATAGAAAGTTTCAGGACATGCACAGGCCTAATGATATTTCAAAGCATAAATGACAGTCCATTCATTTCTTAACGTAAATCACTATGATACAATGGTAAGCAAAATATATTTAGGGTACTGGTATGCAAGGGACATCTTTGTATGTTGCTGATTTGATTATGAATGACATCTTTTTTTTTTTTTTTAACTAACTGATTCTTGTCAGATTACAACCAAAAAGTTAAAAAATGTTTATAATATGTAATAAATTAATTTTGTTCACATACCAATAGTCGTAGAGTGATAGTGAAAACTAAAAGCCTGAAATAGAGAAAAACTCTGAATGAGAAATCTTGTGGGACAACAAGAAAACTCGCAAAAAATACCATTGACTAATGTTATTCAAAGAAAGGGAAATTGGAATAAACTTGAAAAACGTTTACTAACGTAGATGCCATGTAGAACACTTCGGTTGCGTAAAGAGACGTACATCTGATGATCTTAACAAATTCGTTGTATCATTTTCAACTCTCTTTTTTTTTTAAGTCGAGTTGCGTAAAGATTTCAAAGCATATTTCGAAAGCTACAATGTTTTGGGTTGAAAAATATATTCGTGGCCTCAAATTTGACTATGTGAATGTGAGATATTTCCCAAAACGTCGATTTGCCTCGGACGAAGCAGTGAAAGAAATGGTGCATTCCTGGCTCGCAGCTCAACCATGAACCTTCTTTTGTGAGAGCATCAGGAAATGTAGCCCATCAACTGAGGAAGTAGCTTGTAAAACACTTGTTTAAATGTTCCTGAATATTACTCTGGGATCTGTACCAGATAGGATATATAGACGACATAGAGTAGATCCAAAGAAGAGCAGCACGTTTCGTTACAGGTTGATTTTGTAAGCGCGAAAGGGTGACAGAGCTGCACAGCCATCTCCGGTGGAAGTCGTTGCAGTAGAAGGCATTCTCCATCACGGAGTGGTCTACCGTTCAAATTTCGAGACGGTGCGTTCCTATAAGAGTCGACCGATACATTGTCTCCTCCTACGCACATCTCGTGAAAATATCATGAGCATTTTAGATTGATTCGAGCCCAAGTGCAGACTTATTGGCAGTTGTTCTTCTAGCAACTGGTACACAAAGCGAGCTGCGGAACACACTATGAGGTGGCTTGCGCAATATGGATGTAGTTGTAGAGTACAACCAAGTGCCACTGGTGATGAGGAGTTGAGTGTCAAGCCATTTGGTAGTGACTTCTGTTTAGAGTGTCGGTCCAACCTTTTTATGCAACACGATGATTGTTTTACGATCAAGCGACTGAGGAGTGTTCCGGGAATCTACTTTGGAGAATCTACTTTGCCTATATATGTAAATTTTATCATCCAGTTTGTCTGCTCAACAAAGTCGGAAGTGTCAAAGAGTCAATGGAACGATGTAAATTCTTATGAACAGCATGGCTGAGCCGTGCTGCGGCTCGCGTTGGTGCTGTTTGTAGGTTTCCGCCCTCTCTTGGAGGCCAGACGGTATCGTTTGGTTGGCACGGTTTCGGTTGTTTGTCTTCTTCTCGTGCTGACTGGCGCCAGTCGGTTTCGCAATCGTGTCCTGTCCGCTAGTGGCAGCAGCGGCGGTTATCGATATTTAGTAACAGTTGTCCTATCTTTGGGGCGACGTCGTTGGTTTTCCGGATCGTGTGAGTGTGCGAGTTTGGTTGGGGACTCAGGAGGAGCCAGGTCCATGCAGTGCCAGAACACGCCGGGACCGCTGGCGGCACGCATGGACTGCCGGATGGAAGGGCTGTGGTCACGAGGTTACACGACCTCGTCTTAAACCGGATACAGCTAGCTTTAAGGTGAGTGTATTTCAATCCAAGCAGAGAAACCTCTACTATTGTGATATCTCGAGATTCTCCAGTGACTTGGGTTCGTGTCGCTGCTCGTAGTGCCGCAGAGGCGAAGAGCAGCGAGTGGATTGCTTGGGCAAGGCGGGTCTGATTAGCTTTCCTCGACTTCATATTATTATTTACTGCGTACAACGTGTTACTATTTGTTAAGTTCTATCAGCGGTATTTTTTCCTGCCGGGTGGCCCTAATGCCCCAGTTACCTGCCCTGGGAGTTAGAGTATGTAACGGCAGTGTACGTTTCCACGCCTTGCCGCTGTTGTCCGGTACGGCGTGTAGTTTTGACAGCTTTAGTGATTGTAGGCCGGTTGGTGATTCTTCTACTCTGGTGGTAAGGGTTCCTATCTCGTTCGGGGCGCTCTAAACACAGTATTCTGGAGACGCATTGCAGATCACCGGTCCATCGTTGCATTTCGTCTATCGGAAGCCAGGTAGCTTCAGCAAGATTATCATTAGTCACTCGTTAGACTGCCACTAGTCTGAATTATCGTCTTGTGAGTGAATGCAACCATTGGCTGCCTATCTCATCGCTCGCGAAATTGTTTGTTCCGGACCTCTGATGGCCCGTAGTTCAGTGTAACGCCCGTTCAGTTCACGCCTTCTGCGGGTATAATCTGCTTCAGCACCCCTTAAGGAACTTATGCTGGTCCTTGTGTTTTACTATTGTATTATTTATTACAATACCTTGTAATGCCTACATTAAGGGTTATATATGTCTAGTTAATAAATACGGTCGTCTTCTGGAATAAATCTACCAACGTAGTGTTCAGTGGATGTTAAGGGTTGTGTTACAAAGTTTACCATAATCTTATTTCCCAGTTTGGTGATCAGTTGATTGTTTTCTTTTTAATTAACCTTTGCTGTTGTATTTGCTTTTTATAGCAGGTTTCAAAATGTTTTATATTATTGCCGTTCCTGGCGTGTAAAGCCTTCAGTCGTGATTGTGGTCACTTGCCTTAAAATTCTAATTTGTATTTGTATTCATGCAGTAAGCCTTTGAAACCTTGTTTACTGCCATTCCTGGCGTCTGATGCCTTCTGCTGTGTTTGTAGCTACTTGCCTTTGATATTTGAATACTTAGTTTGTAAGTTGCAGCGAGTTTTAAACAATTCTTAATTTGTTGCCGTTCCTTGTGTGTAAGGCCTTCTGCCTAGACCACAGTGGCCTGCTTTTATAACATCATCTGCTGTATCTGTATTTAATGGTGATTTGCTAAATTGTAATTCACTGAAAACACTATTATTTACAACGTTGTTTATTCCTTCATTAATAACGTGTGGTATTTTTATTTATCGATGAGTCTGGAATTACTTGTTGGAAATAAATTGCGTGTAACTGTAAAAGGCAACCCATAGTAATTGATTACGGCCCCGTCTACAATCGCTACCGAATCCTGGCTTCCCTTGACTACCAGGTTTCAATGGTAACCTACGTAACCCAAGTATTTCTTGACTGCTAAAGCCACAAGATTGGTTTTGCGCTCAACAATGGTAAATCTGTGGCTACGCAGATGACACAACCATTTCTATAAACGAGTTGTAATATTGAAAAATAAACACTGCTCCAACGCGCTCCACCCCGCTCCCGACCACCATTGTGGAAGCTTACATCCGTGTCAGTGACATCTCTCTGCCGAACTGAGATATATACATCGATTCCTCGTAACTCTTGTGCAGAATTCCGATTACGTCGTCTTCCACTAAATGGTATTTGCAGAAGGGGGCAGTCTTAATCAAAACAGGAAATGGCAGCATAAATGGTTTAGAACATCTTATTCCTCTTAGGACGCTAGAGCAAGGCTGAATCCAATTCATTACCAACTGCACGGCTGCCAGCAAACTGTGCCCCGCCTCCTCCGCAAGTTAGTAATCTGCTTCTGCCACGCCGCAGACTTGTCGCAACACTTCAGACCGGGAGGCGTCGCTGCGCGGTCTGCGGAATATAGATTCCGGTGGCACAGATAAACGACGTTTCTGCACGCACGGCTCTTGGTGGCTCAAATTCCAAGAACTTCCGTTTCCCATTTTTACACTGTCGCAGAAGTTCTGTGTACGTCTTACATACAATGTGAGGTGTCCAAGCCATACATTGGTCTCCAAGGTTTACTTTGAAATAGACCAGACAAGCTCTTTTTTATAAAGTCAGTTATGGGTCTCTGTCGAATAAATATGTACTTTCCACGGATGAGACAAAACACATCAGGATTTTTCACACAATTTCTTTTTGGTGAAGTCACATTAGTACCTATTACAAAAATTATTAAATAAAGAACATGCGCGACAACGTGAACAGAACTTTATAAAATCAGTTCTGGCTCTGGTCGTGTGTCTAGGGCCTCCCGCCGGGTAGACCGCTCGCCTGGTGCAAGTCTTTCGATTTGACGCCACTTCGGCGACTTGTGCGTCGATGGGGATGAAATGATGATGATTAGGACAACACAACACCCAGTCCCTGAGCGGAGAAAATCTCCGACCCCGCCGGGAATCGAAGCCGCGCACTTAGGATTGACACTGTCGCGTTGACCACGCAGCTACCGGGGGCGGACAAAATCAGTTAGTACTATGCAAACAAGCAGTTTTAAAATGGTGATATTAAAAACAAAATACTCATAAGAGCAGTTATAGCACTCGCTTTCTGTGACGCAAACCAATGTTACCCTCTGGGAGGATTCTGAGTTTTGCCCGTGCGTGTGTCTAATGGATTAAGGTATCGGAGAGAGGTTTTGAACATATTGAAATTAACAGAAAAAAAACTAAACAGGATTTTACTCTGGGGATAGTGAAAGTAGTAAAGTTCATACACGAATGAATAATAAGCGGTCACCAGCCAAATTAGGCACATTAATTTGAAATATTAATGTTTAAGAAAATCGAATATTAGTTGTTGTAGTGACTTTCAATAAGACTCCCTTTCAATAGCACACTGGATACACAAGAATACAGAGCGTTCTAAGTTGTGGGTAGCAGTAGTTACCATTAAGGCACAGACCAGTAATCACAGAAAGCAAAATTGTACCCAACGCATAATAATAACAATTACAATCACGATCATTACGTGACTCAGTATTGAGATGTTACTGCAGGAAGCACCGAACTAAAATTGAACATGGTGGGGCTTCTGACTTAACTGACATAGAAATACCACAAATAAAATTAAATAATTCTACAATTACACTATTTATACTCCCATTCATAGCAATGTATCAGAGTTCTTTAGTATCAGCAATATTCCAATTATCTTTCTAATATGAGAAGAATATTATGGTGACCCATCAACTGATACTGCATCACTAGTCAAACTCTGATTGGTAGTAAGATTCAACTAAATTTAATTCTTAGCCTCACTTGGAATAATTTATATTTTCGTCCTCGAAAGCAAATTACCCAACACTGGGCTCGATTGACCTCAAAAAATCCAGCATGACAGCAATCAAGGCTAAATTATGTTTCAAATAAATTTAACTTACGTGCCTTTTTCATGACCTGTGAAGCAGGTATTTTAGACAGCAACATTTACACAGTCTACCACTGAATTCATGCACAATTAATACACAGAAATAAATTACTAGTTTGTTTGAAAAAGCATACTCGGTTTTCTGAATACTTAGCAGGGAATCCTGCATAGGTTCACGATCAGGATATAAGATACGGTTCTAAAGATAGGATTATAGCACTTGGATTATTATTAAATCACTCACACAAATTAACTGGTCCATGCTCTGATACATATCTGTATGCATGAAGCGGGTGGAGCAGTGGCGACTTAGTCGTGGGAAGCGGCGTGTCAGCTAACTGTACTCACGGCTCTTTATGTTTGAATCCTGTTTACAATTTCTTCTTGGCGTCGGCCGTAAGCAGAAGATCGGTTTTAGCGGTGTAGCGAAACGACTCTCGGCGTGGCAGGTATCGCTCATTCTTCTATTGTGGTTGCGTTGGGAGGTACCAGCATTGCTTTGAAGCCTCACTCTTTGTACGACACCATGTTCCTTACCGACCCCCCCCCCCCCTAAAAAAAAACCTCTACATCATCGTCGAACGATGTGTGGGGCAACGGATAATAATCAAATGGTTCTTACTTCAATACATCGTTATGAAAAGACTATTAAATTGTCTGTACGTGCTATCCAATTACCTTCACCACCTACAGCAGCCTGAAATCCATTATTTTTGTCAGTAAGAAAGCGATGAATAACATACTGACCATTATTTCCAGTCTGGAAGTCCACATTACTCTTTGTGCGTACTGAAAGCAAATGTTCATATCTGTTACTTGCTCAGCAGTTCTGTAACTATGACTATAAATAAAAGTCTTTAGTTTTAATCTTATTAATGTATTCTGTAAAAGTTCACACGCACTTAACACAAGTCTTAGTATTGTAGCTAATATCCCTAACAGAAAGATCACTGCTAACAGTTCAGAGGCAAACTCTACGGAAAGTTCCAATTAAAATGGTCTGTCGACATGACGTCTAATCACCAAGAGTTAATAACTTGCCTTGAAAGGGGAAAATAATTTCGCCACTAGCCACGCGGTTTTGTCAACATTGCGGACAGCACACAAACATTTGCTTGCGTGAAATCCAAGCGATCCGGAACGGTGTACAGTCCTCGCGATCCACTTCCTACTTTTACCAAAAACGTATTCAAATCTGTTTATTTCTTACGTCGTCGAGGCATAGCGCACGCGGACGTATCACCGACAAGCACAGTGTGATATCTCGGTGGAAGTCTGTCCTACCACTGCCTTTCTTTCTTTTACATGAGCCGTTTTCCCGCGGGAACGCAGGGTCGACATGGTTAATCGGATTTGGCAATGTTAGATTAAAGGGTGGCCGGATGCCGTTCCTGCCGCGATACTGTAACCTCCAGGATGGAATTAGTGTACCCCAAATGTCTGTGACTAGTGTAATCCATGGAATAATGCGAAAGTGTCCAGATGGCTGCATGCCATGTAACTGAGGCAGAACGTGGGGACCAGTCCGGTATTCACCTAGGGCAGGGGCGGGCAAACGTTGCACGCGGCTCATGAGCGCACAGCGCTGCACGTGTGCTGCTCGCGTGCAGGCGTCGACCGGGGCTGTGGCGACAGCCGGCAGGTTGCGGCAGTGTAGTGCCAGGCTAAGCTGCGGACGTTGATGCGAAGCGAGCACTATGTAGTGAACGTTGTATTTCAAGAAACGGAGAAGTGGAGATTTGCTATCTTTTAAAAAGTAATGGGAGAATCATTTTTTCTTTGTGCAAAAACGTGAAAATACGAAATATTTAATATGTGGCAGTATTCTCGCTGGTCAACGGAAGTTTAGTATTGAAGGCCATTATAATAAATTTCACAAGGACGAGTACAATTTATTGTCGGATTCTGAGCGGATGGGGAATTGACTGAGCTTAAGAAGAGCGATCTGACGATACCAGATGAATCTGTCGTAGTTGGCCGGCTGGAGTGGCCGAGTGGTTCTAGGCATTACAGTCCGGAACCGCGCGACCGCTACGGTCGCAGGTTCGAATCCTGCCTCCGGCATGGATGTGTGTGATGTCCTTAGGTTAGTTAGGTTTAAGTAGTTCTAAGTTCTAGGGGACTGATGACCACAGCAGTTAAGTCCCATAGTGCTCAGAGCCATTTGACTTTGTCGTAGTTGCTGTTGTCACTAGAGATCTGCGACTTTCTCTCGTCATGTCTCTTATCTAACTGATTTAACATTTTGTGGGGCACTGTTTTCAAGTTTTCAGGACGACAACAATAATAGCCCAGCGGTATGTGCAAGTTATAAGACTGCGCTTAATGTAGCGAGAGCTGGAAAACCATTTGCTGAATTAATAAGTCTCGGTTAAGCGCAAACATCAGTGATGAAAATTTACGTAACTGTTTGTGTTTGTCTGTATTTAGAAATTTTGTTCCAGATATTAAACGTATTGTAAACTCCACCTGTGATAATTAAATGAAACGTATCGTAGGTAATAGGTACTCTTTCAAACCATGATTTCTTTCAAGCACTCCTACTAACCTTATTCATTCACTCAATAAAGCAAGCTAGGAAACAAAACGCATTACAGAGGAAGGAGCGGACAGAAGGTATGGTGGACAGGGGAGATAAGCGGGTGGCCAGCTTGCCCCTGTGTGCACGCGGAACACCTGTTAAGTGCACGCGTGCAAGTGCAAAATGCACATGTGCAGGATTCCTGCACGCCCCTGACCTAGGGGGATGTGGAAAACCGACTAAAAACCACATTCAGGCTGGCCAGCACACCGAACGTCGTCATAATCCGCCGGGCGGATTCGATCCGGGGCTGGCGCGCCTATTCGAGTCCACAAAGCAGCGCATTAGCGCTCTTTTTTTTTATTTTTTTTGCTTTTTTATTTTTTTATTTTTTTTTATTTTTTTATTTTTTTTTTACTCGGGACCTTTGCCTTTCGCGGGCAAGTGCTCTACCAACTTTTTTTTTTTTTTTTTTTTTTTTTTTTTTTTTAAATGGACCGGTGGGGGCTCGGGGGGCAAAGTGGGCAGGGGTCGAAACCCGAGGCCTGGCCACAGTGTCCCCCTCACCACCACCGAGCCTGCGGTGCTTAGGGAAGTGGGAGAAACAGGAATCAACAGTAGTGGAAGGCGTTGTTATTTATTTATTTGCATGTGTTTTTGTAATATTCACTAATAGCATGAAATTATGGGAACACATATGCGAAAGAGAAAAGAAATATAAATTCTGGGTAAAGAAAAAGAAAGGAAAAAGGTAAAAGCAAAAAGAAATAAAATCCGCGCAATCTGCGACGCGCTCTCCCATCCGCGGAGGTCAGAAGTAGAATAGATCGTAGGCGGTTGAAAATCAGACACCGCCGGGGGAGGAGGGGTGGGTGCCCTCTGCGCCAGGCACCCCCCAACTCAGTGGAGGTATAACAAAGACCGCTCGAAGATAATTAGCAAATAATGTTTGGTAACGTGGCGTGTTTTCGAGAGCTGCATGGGCTGTTCGTAAATAGGTCCAGAAGTCGAGCCGGGATTTAGGTCCCTCATTAAAGAGATAAGCGACCGCCCATCCTTTGACCCACGTAATAGCATGACATTTGGCGGTGGGAAAATGTCGGTCCTCCGGGTATAGAAACATTCGAGGCTCGACTGTGTCTGGTGGCACCCGGAGATAGCAGGCAATGATTTGCTGCACGAAGCGCCATACATCTTGCGATGAGGCGCATGTCAGACGGTGTTCATCAGTATCCAGTTGCTGGCAAAGGAGACAAAGAGGGGATTCTGACAAGCCAATGTTGTGCAGGCGTTGCTTCGTGGCAAATTTCCTGTTGACTATGTGGTACCACAGTGCCCGGACGTTCGTAGGGAGGAAGGGCTGGTGGACGGTAGTCCACACTATGGGCCACTGGATGGAGGGGTGTTTGGTCTCCATCACATTCCGGGGAACACAGCGCACCAACAGGCTGTAAAAATCCTTAGTCCTAGGTGGGCGTGTATCTGGGAGACTGGTATGTATGTAACTGTAGTCGACGAAAAAGGTCGAAATATGGGACATATGAGGCACGATATGGCCGACAGACACTGGTGGTGAGGTGGAAGCAGGTAGGAGGACCTCAAGCAAGCTGCGTGTTGGAGATGTACCCTGGCCCATCCACTGTTTTCTCATGGTACTCATGTACAAGGCTGCAGCTCGCATACGGACATTGACGAGCCCGACGCCACCATACCGTGAGGGCAGGGTAAGTGTCTCATAACGAACTTTAAACATTGAACCCGCCGTGAGATAATAGCCAAAAGCCGCCTGAAGGTTGCGCCCAATTGCAGTTGGCAGAGGGAGAACTTGCGCGATGTGAACCAATTTTGATGCCACATAAAGATTAATAAACGCAACCCGTTGAAGTGTGTCCTGGCGGCGCAAGAGGTTCTGGCGGACGTCGTTGCGGACGACGTGTAACAGGCGACGGAAATTCGTTGCCGCCGTGCGTGTGACCGTGGGGGTAAAGGTAATGCAAAGGTACCGGAAAGTCCGCACAAGCGGCAGTGGTGCCACTTCACCCTCCTGGAGGCCGCGTCCAATGTGCATTGCAGAAGATTTGGCGACATTCATGGCACTGCCAGCGGCAGCCCCATAACGGGTAATCAATTCGAGGACATCCCGAATCTCAGAGCCGGAGCGAATGAGGAGGAGGAGGTCATCAGCATACGCCCGACAGCGAAAAGTGTGTTGGCGTAGGGTGAGGCCAGAGAGCTTGGTCGTCAAGCCCCCAATAAGGGGCTCAAGCGCAATAGCATACAGGAGGGTAGAGAGGGGGCACCCCTGCCGTATCGAACGGTAGATAGGTACCGTCCCTGCTATACGTCCATTGACTTGGACACGTGAACTGGCACTGTCGTAAAGACGCCGGATGACGTCGAGAAACGGAGGGGGGATGCCCATTCGGGCTGCCACCGAAAACAGGAAACGATGACGCACTTTATCGAAGGCGCTGTCGAAGTCTATAGCGACGACCGCTGCCCGAAGCCTGCAGGCCGCCGCTATCGCAATTAAGTCTCGGCATTCCCCTGTGGCAGTCTGTATGTTAATCTGTCCGCCAGGCGTCGTTTGCTCTGGCGAGAGGATATGAGGGAGTGTAGTTCGGAGCCGCATTGCCCGTAAGCGCGCGAAAATCTTGTAATCGGCATTGAGGAGGGTGAGCGGTCTGTAACTCGTGACCATCGAACCACGGGCTGGTTTGTGGACTGGTATAATGATGCCCTGAGCAAAGGCGGGTGGGATTGCTCGGTCAGATGCCATCAGTTCTTGATACATAGTCGTCCACCGTGGGGCCATGAGGTCCCGAAAGGTACGGTAAAATTCAATCGGTAAGCCGTCAATGCCGGGCGATCTGTTGACTGCACCCTTGGCGATTGCGTTGTTGACTTCGTCTAGCGTGACCGCCACTGTCAAAGCATCCGCCTCTGTGTGGGGGAGGGTGCGCGTGACGTAATTCAAAATGGAGTCGTCTGCTGCAGTTTCAGCGTCGTCATCACTATAAGTACGACGGTAGTGCTCGACGAATGCGTGGACGATGTCATTCTGTGTGGTCACCTGCGTGCCATGAGGCGTGGTCAGAGTGCTGATGATCTGCCGACGACGCCTTCGTTTGTCGGACACTATATCATGCATGGATGGAATTTCTAATTCCGCGTGATCGTGGCGCCGCGTCCGTATCACGACCCCTTGCAATTTCCGGCGTGTCAGCGCAATTATCTTCGCCTTAGTTCTTTGCCGTTCCAACTGGTTGTCCAGGGTTGGCGGTTGAGCATCCAGATCTCGGAGAATCGCGTAATAGAAGTCAACAGTGGTGCGATGCCAGTCGGCCATGTCCTTCCCGTATCTCATCAGTGTCCTCCGGATCGCCGGCTTGGCGCAGTCCAACCACCATGTCAATGTCGAGTGGTAGCGGGGAAGGCGTCGTTCGCAGGCTGTCCACGTTTCAGTGACTTGTTGGCGACACGCCAGGTCATGCAAGTGTGAGGTATTGAGTTTCCATGGCGCACGGCTGCGCCATACTGATTGCGGCGGAAGGAGGACCGTACAGATGTAAGAGCAATGGTCGGAAAAGGCCAGCGGCCAGCGTTCGGCGCCTCGTATCGCAGATCTAAGAGTTTGTGAGACATATATCCTGTCTAGTCGGCTTGCTGAATGACTTGTAAGAAAGGTATGGCCAGAAAGGTCGCCGTGTTGTACTTCCCAGGTATCGTGAAGCAGGAGGTCTCGCACCACTATACGTAGCTCCTGGCATGTAGTATAGTGGGGAATCTGATCTTTAGGATGCAGAACGCAGTTAAAGTCACCTCCTAGTAGGCAATGGTCATAACGCCCTAAGAACAGGGGAGCGATTTCCTCGGAATAAAACTGGGCTCTTTCATGCCGTCGGTCGGTGCCTGAGGGAGCGTAGACATTAATGATGCGTGTCCCCATGGCAGTGAGTGCCATGCCCCGAGCTGATGGAAGGAAGGCGACATCGGTCACAGAAATCCCGTGGCGGACGTAGATGGCCACCCCGCGGCCCATAGGATCACTCGCGGAGGCGTGGGCGGTATAGCCATTAATATCCGGGAGACTAGCCAAGTGAACTTCCTGCAGAAGGGCGAAATCAATATCCGAAGCCCAGAACATCTCCTGCATAAGGCGGATTTTCACCCTGGAACGGATGTTGTTGGTGTTGATGGTTGCTATCCGGTAGGCCTGGTGTCGGATTGCTGGAGGCTGGTCCACTCCGCCGACCGCGCAAGGGTGTGGGCGTCGCAGCGGAACGTTATCCCGCTGGGCCGCAAGGGAGTCTGGGGAGAGTATGATTAGTGGTGCGGCCGTGACGGCGCAGGATCCCGTAACGGCTCCTGCTCCGTGACCTCCTCCTCGTGCCACGCCGTGGAAGCGGAAACTGGTGTATCGTCCATTTTGTCTCCAGAAGATGTTGTAATTGTGCGTGGTGTAGTGTCGCCTGTGAGACGTTCATGATTTAGTTCAGCGTCAGCACTGGGCGCAGGCACACCGATAGATGTATCCGCGCTCATTACGTCGTCGTCAGCAGTAGCGGGTGCTGAGGCCTCGTGCAGGTCGACGGGTACGTCGTCCTCGACTTGTAACGTCTCCTCTTGGCCGGAAACGGTGCGACGTCTTCGCTTGCGACGTTTCGGGGAACGTTGTTTCCTTGTGCGATCCTCCGTGTCCGACGACAGAAGGGAGTCGCGTCGTTCTGGCAGAAAGGCCGCTGTAGGAACGATGAGCGAGTCGATCTCCATCGTGTTTCCGAGATCAGGGTCAGCGTCTGGTTGCGCCGGCATCTTCGGAGCGGCGTCGGTGGCCGGCCGAGGCGGCGGGTCGTCCGAGGCACTCTCCGTCGGTGTCTGGTCGGGCTCGTTGGTGGCGTCGTTTGCGGTGACCGGGCGACGTTGCAAAGTAGTAGGAGAAGCCAGAGCAGCGGCATAGGTCACCGGTAGCACTGTAGGTTGCGACGTGGGTGGTTTTTCGGCAGCTGGAAGTTGCGTAATACGCCGTTGTAGGCATTCGGATCTAATGTGGCCTTCTTTGCCGCACCCGGAACAGGTCCGAGGCTGGCTATCGTATATAATTATGGCACGGCATCCGCCGATCTGTAAGTAGGACGGGACGTGGCTTCGGAGATCAATGGTGACCTGTCGGACCCCGTTTAGGACAGGATACGTCCGAAACTGTGTCCACTTCTCCGCAGTGTGGCCATGGACTGTGCCGTATGGGCGTAGTGCCGCGACGACTTCCTCAGCTGGAAGTTCGAATGGCAATTCGAAAATGCGTATCGTTCGCATACCTAAGCCTGCGTAGTCGACGGTTACCTCCCCAACATTGCCATCAGCGTGACAGAAGCGGAGCCCCTGTTTGGTCTCACGTAGTATGCGTTCGCACGCCGCGTCGTTAATGATTTTCACATAGACCGTGCTGCTCACGATGGACAAATGTATGCCGATAATATCGGTCGCCGGGATCTTCACTTCCTCTCGCAGAAAACGCTCCACCTCAAGTGCTTTGGGTCGGGCATAATCGTTGCAGAAAGTAAATCGGAGTGTTGATTTACGGTAACGGTTCGCCATGGATCGTACAAGGGAAGCCGGCACTTAAGCAACGGCCGTCAGAAAGTAAACAAGGCGAGCTCGCGCGCCGCACGAAGTCAACACGTACGCGTCCGCTCTCTTGCCCTGCCGAAGGCAGACTGCGCTCTCGGCTAACGTGGCGGGTGTCCTACCTGTCTCTTTCTGGCTGTATTTATGTAGGGGCGCAGCAGACCGCCAAAGGAATGTCTGCTAGCAACCGCCCTACCCATAGGTAGTAGTGTGTCAATGGCCCCTTTCTCGGACACGTATCAATTAATAGCGCTGTCGTTTAACAATTTACGGTCTTTTTCATTCTTATGTGCGGGGTGACAATTATTGAACTATATGAAAAAACGTAAATTACTAAATTGCAAACTAGGGCGTGCACATACTCTATTCAACATGTAAACGTCACTACCGATATTCGGATTTAGGTTATGACATGTTCGATATGCCTGTCATCATTGGCGATGATATGGCGCATACAAATAGCGACATTCTGCATGACCCACTGAAGTATAGGAACACTGATAAGTCGATGACCTCCTGAGTGCCTGTTTTCAGCTCATAAATGGTTTTGGAGCTATTGCTGTAAACCTTGTCTTTAATACTCTCCGATAAAAAGGAGTCGCAAAGTGCTCCTCCAGGACATCAAACATACTCCTGCTTCCTTGGAGTCGAGCTCCGTCCTGCATCAGGGTCCTTGTCGAAATCAGGGTCGCTTTGGCTAACGGGGATGAAATCATCTTCCAAATCGTTCACGTACCGTTCGGTAGTCACCGTGCCATCAAGGAAGTTCGCACCGATTATTCCATGACTGTACATTACAAACCACAGTCACGCGTTGAGGGAGAAGAGACTTCTCGATCGCGAAATCCAAATCCTCAGTCCCCCAAATGCGCCAATTTTGCTTATTGACAAACCTTTCAAAATGAAAGTGGGCTGTCCGCAGCTCGTGGTCGTGCGGTAGCGTTCTCGCTTCCCGCGCCCGGGTTCCCGGGTTCGATTCCCGGCGGGGTCAGGGATTTTCGCTGCCTCGTGATGACTGGGTATTATGTGCTGTCCTTAGGTTAGTTAGGTTTAAGTAGTTCTTAGTTCTAGGGGACTGATGGCCATAGATGTTAAGTCGCATAGTGCTCAGAGCCACTTTTTTTTTTTTTTTTTTGAAAGTGGGCTTCGTCGCTAAACCAAACCATAGTAATTCCTATCCTGCCCCGCGGTCAGCCGTGCAGTTTGAACGTCCTAATGCAAACCGTCCACAAATTATGAAGATTTTATTTCATATAGTTCATTAATTGTTACCCATTAAATAGTGTTAAGTTTGCTTTAGTTGCTGATAAAGTTTTAACTGGGCTGCATTTAAACTTCGGCGGCTATAATTATTATAACGCAACTCACAGTAGGGCATGACCTCTAAAGGTGCCTCTTTAAGATTCCTTTAACCACTGTCATCTACAATAAAGTCTTGAAACTTTGTAATGCTGTATTATTTCGTGGATGTAATCGAGTGCTGTAATTAGAAGTTTCTATTCCAGGTGCAAATGATACTTAATCGACAATGAGTAAGGATGTTTTCGTACCAAATTTGGTTTTCAGTAAATAAGTTCAAACCTAAAAGAAGTAACTTCCTGGTGTCAGATATTTAATGTTTTTATATGAGGCTAAGTACGAATTTTTAACTTTCTCAGTACTACTTAGCGGCTTCCATTTTTCGTAAAGGCCCCTATTTTAATTGAAACATTGCTCTGATCAAGTTGAGACTGGTATCTTTTACTTGTGCCATACATTTGCATATTCTGACCAGTTCTTTAGCTTTCTAGTTTTATTATTCACCAACAGCTATTTTTTCTGAAGAACGTGTATTTTTATTAATATATTCATTTGATCATTCTGAGACTTTACAGTCCTAACATTACTATCCTTAAGCACACACTCACGACTTTTGGAATAGTTATTTTAAGTTAATCACTCTTAAATCATGGTCAGTCCTTTGCATGACCATCAAAACATTTAGATATTTAAGTATATGTGATATATGTGCCCCACCTTTACTGTCATAGATGCATGCTACAAAGTGTGTGTGTAGTGGATGGACTCTTCAAGGAGAAGATGTTCATAGTCTCGTAACACAAACTGTAACACCTACCACATTATGTTGCACATTAATGATGTTGTTTGAAAACAATATAATTATTGGTTACTTACATAGTGAGTGATACGTAAAAGTGACAACAGTGATGATATTGCCGGCCGCGGTGGCCGTGCGGTTCTAGGCGCTGCAGTCCCGAACCGCGTGACTGCTACGGTCGCAGGTTCGAATCCCGCCTCGGGCATGGATGTGTGTGATGTCCTTAGGTTAGTTAGGTTTAAGTAGTTCTAAGTTCTAGGGGACTGATGACCTAAGATGTTAAGTCCCATAGTATTCAGAGCCATTTGAACCATTTATTTGATGATATTACAAGCATAATGTATTTTGGAGACCGAAAACGACTGGACCGCTTTTGTTGCTATTACCCCTCAGAAAACTTCCTCCAGGGAGCAATTACCTTAAAGTTGTAAATCACTTGTGTAGTGAGTACTGAATATGGAAGAATTTGCAGAAATGGGAGCAGCGATAAGGTTAACATCGGGACTGGCGATTGCGAGGTAGATAAAGTTGAGGAATTCTGCTACCTTGGCAACAAAGTAGTCCATCATGGTCAGAACAAGGAGGACATAAAAAGAAGACTAGCACTGGCAAAAAGAGCGCTGTTGGCCAAGAGAAGTCCGCCAGTATGAGATGTTGTTGTTGTTGTGGTCTACAGTCCTGAGACTGGTTTGATGCAGCTCTCCATGCTACTCTATCCTTTGCAAGCGTTTTCATCTCCCAGTACCTACTGCAACCTACATCCTTCTGAATCTGTTTAGTGTATTCATCTCTTGGTCTCCCTCTACGATTTTTACCCTCCACGCTGCCCTCCAATACTAAATTGGTGATCCCTTGATGCCTCAGAACATGTCCTACCAACCAATCCCTTCTTCTGGTCAAGTTGTGCAACAAACTTCTCTTCTCCCAAATCCTATTCAATACTTCCTCATTAGTTATGTGATCTACCCATCTAATCTAATCTTCTGTAGCACCACATTTCGAAAGCTTCTATTCTCTTCTTGTCAAAACTATTTATCGTCCATGTTTCACTTCCATACATGGCTACACTCCATACAAATACTTTCAGAAATGACTTCCTGACACTTAAATCTATACTCGATGTTAACAAATTTCTCTTCTTCAGAAACGCTTTCCTTTCCATTGCCAGTCTACATTTGATATCCTCTCTACTTCGACCATCATCAGTTATTTTGCTCCCCAAATAGCAAAACTCCTTTACTACTTTAAGTGTCTCATTTCCTAAACTAATTCCCTCAGCATCACCCGACTTAATTAGATTACATTCCATTATCCTTGTTTTGCTTTTGTTGATGTTCATCTTATATCCTCCTTTCAAGACACTGTCCATTCCATTCAACTGCTCTTCCAAGTCTTTTGCTGTCTCTGACAGAATTACAATGTCATCAGCGAACCTCAAAGGTTTTATTTCTTCTCCATGAATTTTAATATGTACTCCAAATTTTTCTTTTGTTTCCTTTACTGCTTGCTCAATATACAGATTGAACAACATCGGGGAGAGGCTACAACCCTGTCTTACTCCCTTCCCAACCACTGCTTCCCTTTCATGTCCCTCGACTCTTATAACTGCCATCTGGTTTCTGTACAAATTGTAAATAGCCTTTCGCTCCCTGTATTTTACCCCTGCCACCTTTAGAATTTGAAAGAGAGTATTCCAGTCAACATTGTCAAAAGCTTTCTCTAAGTCTACAAATGCTAGAAAAGTAGGTTTGCCTTTCCTTAATCTTTCTTCTAAGATTAGTCGTAAGGTAAGTATTGCCTCACGTGTTCCAGTGTTTCTACGGAATCCAAACTGATCTTCCCCGAGGTCGGCTTCTAATAGTTTTTCCATTCGTCTGTAAAGAATTCGTGTTAGTATTTTGCAGCAGTATGAGATATATGCCTTAATATGAGGAAGAAATTACTGAGGATATAAGTTTGGTGCACCAAAGGAAGACTGCGGCCGCTGCCCAGCTCATGCTCCACCCTATCACAGACCGCAAGCCACACACCCCAAAATTTGTGCACCAGAGTCACACACAAACAGAATTAACTGCTTAAGTCACATGCTGCTTCCGTAATGTTAGTTACTTCACAGAAGTTTCTCTTTGAAATTTTACAGTTTTATACTTTTTACAGTTGTACACATACAATCTTTTGGCCGGAACGCTTAGCCACGCGCGGTAGCGCGCCATATCCGGAACTGGGAGAGGCGCGCCGACCCCGGATCGAACTCATCCGGCGCGAGGCTGGCCAATTCGCTTCAAAACCTGAACACAACAGAAATAGTAAAAGGCGCGAGTTGCGTCTTTGGTCCCGCAAAATCTTGGGTAGATTTCATTGGTGCACAGTTGTTCAATGCTGTGTTAGCATTCCAATCGCAAGTCGATACGATACGTGCCTTTACCGTTACCGGTAAACAGTGACTCGGATACCGACACATTTTTTTAGATATTGTTTTCGTGGCCTATTTAATATATGACTACGATTCGGCCCAGTTTTCGCTAAAAAAATAAGGTGGGTAGCATTCCAGAAGGCTTGTTTAAGACATTTCTAATCTGTAGCATGACGTACATCGACTTAAGACAAAAGTATTAGCCACGCTATCCCAAATACTTGGCTGTAAAATGTCTTCTGCATTCCTGTACTTTTGTAAATGTCTCTTCAACTACCATAATAATAAACAGGTGAAATGTGTGTTCATATTTTGCACTTTTTTACTGGATGGTCATTTCTCTTCAGTGCGTCAGTATCGTACGGTAAACAATTATTGTGTAGCAGTGCGCAATATTGTACATTAATGCTCGATGTAAACGTCAGACAATTTTTATGCACGTGTGTGCCATACTCGAAGCTGCTCCGTTGCCAATTGGTCGACTACCTGAAGATAAGCAGAAAGCTCAGAATGAGGATATCCGGTGTTACCTAGAAGATTCTATGTGTAAATATTCCCATTGAAAGTGATGCACGACGCATTCCATCAAAAATTTTAGAAAAAGTAATGTACAGGCAGCTTCTCAACCATCTGACCACAAATAACATATTATCAAGAACACAGTTTGGATTTCTGAAGGGTTCTGATATCGAGAATGCTATTTACGCCTACAGTGAAAATGTACTTAATTCATTAAATAACAAGTTACAAGCAGCAGGTATTTTCTGTGATTTGTCAAAGGCATTCGATTGTGTGAACTACAACATCCTTTTAAATAAATTAGAATTCTATGGTGTCACGGACAGTGCTGCGAAATGGTTCAAATCATACCTCACTAAAGGGAAACAAAAGGTGTCAGTGCAAGGGACTAGTGAATTATGTCATCAGTCATCATCAGAATGGGAAGAAGTTACATGTGGTGTCTCACAAGGATCTATCGTAGGGCCATTGCTTTTTCTTGTGTACATTAATGATCTCTCATCAGTTACACTGACAGAAGCAGAGTTCGTTTTGTTTGCAGATGACACAAGTATTGCAGTAAATAGTATGTCGAATGTAGTTCTAGAAAGATCTGCTAATGATATTTTCATGGATATTAATAAATGGCTTAAAGCCAACTCACTGACATTAAACTTCGAAAAGACTCACTATATGCAATTCAGAACCTGCAAGAGGTTTCCACCCAGCATATGCATAAAGTATGAAGAATAGCAGATAGAAGAGGTTTTTTTAATGCTTATGTTTGAGAAATTTCTGAAAAACAATAATGCGTCGTCGCTAAGATTAATAGTTCACAGATTCTATTTGACTCTACCCCTCTGAATTACTTCTATGTACATGTTTATTGAATTTATGATCTCATAACTGTATTATGATGACACTGTATATAATAAATCCAATCAGTACGAATGATTTGCCGTTTTGTAAACACTTTCAGAGAGATTTCTAATAGTGAATAACTTTTGATTCGGACTCCTCTTAGGCTACTCTTCGCCGCTATTCTTGATACTCACGGAACTGAAGTGTGGCTGAATCCTGCCAATCAAGTACATTGCGCAAAAAAGTACCACTATTTCGATACCCTGTGATTGTTCCCGACCGTGGCGTATAATTTTGAAATTTAATTCAAAGGTTCTTACAACCCCCCTCAGTACTGGCCCAAAAGCGTGGCGCTCTGTGGCGTCACTCTTGGGCTCGCCGACGTTTCGGACATACGAAGAAAGGGCCGCAATTCAGAAGTACATGTGAGGTGTGAGGTGGGTTAATGATGTCACACTGGCACCAAATGTCTTTACAATTCTGACCAACGGCGCCACTGGAAGCGTCGCACCATGACAAGGTCATCACACCCCTTCTTACCCACACACCCCACTTATCCATGCTTTTGACGCCTTTGTGGTGGAGGTCCGAACCGCGGCACTCAGAGTTGAAGTCTTGCGGTTGTCTTACGGGTGGCCGAGGAAAACATTTCACACATACACCCCACATAGAATCGACACTAAAAGCCCTCAGCAGGTGCCATAAAGAGCGTAAATACAGCCAACCCTTACCTTATGGCGTTGATTTCCACTGCAAGAACCCCTCACTAATACTAAACCTTCAGAAATGTCTCATTTTAGCGGTGAGTCCATAGATATATAACGAGTGTACAGTATAACTGACCACGCTTTCCCGCCCGAGTTTTGTGATTATTAAGCCAGTCTGCCCTTGAAATGAGCTGTCGCGTAGCTCTTTTTCCTTCCTGTTGTGTGGAGATGTTCTCGTAGTTTTATGTCGTATTGCAGAGCCGTAGCAGCGCCGTCGGATTCTGAAATTGCAATACCACTGTCTATGATTCACGTAGTGAAGCGGGAAGAAGATTTTTGTGCAAGTAGTTTCTAGACGGGAAGCCGTTGTGGCGTGTTTATTTAAGAAACGCCGTAAAATCTTGTTCATACTGACTAGAAGTTGGCTGTAAACGGTACAGGAGCGTGGTCTGCCACATGACTAGATCGAAAGCCGACTGCCTACTGTGATGCGCAGCCTGTAACTTGATCGTACTATCGGTATAGTTCGTATTAAGATCGTACATCTTCGGTTATACCAAAATTATCAATTTATTAATGAATATCAACGTTTCCAGGCATTGTAAATTTACTGTAGGATAGTATTTACGACCCGTAGACTCCTAATGTTTGAGTGGCGAAAGGCTACACTGGTTAGCAAATGTTAAGTAATAGCAATTACTTGATTCACGCCAGAATAAATGCACTTTCCCAGCGTTTATCTTTGTTGACGGTGCGAGCGATTTCTCTATCGGCACTTCATCCAACTGGCTCTAAAAGTGCCAAATCCCCGTCTGCCTGTGCTAGCCAGCATGGCAACCTACCACTAGCTCCTTAATCCGTCCGTTCTGTAGCGGTGATACGTTATCTTCACGTATGTGAAATAGGAAAACTCGCCTTTGGACGTGATCTGACACATTTGGAGTGTAGCGTGACCGCAATTTTTGCTCAGATATACAGGATGGAACTACCACTAGGCACCGTTCAAAACCATTCCACGAAATTCGAACCAGATCCGAAGGAGCAAAGGCTTTTTCAACCTTCCCGTTTCGCGCCGTCTTGTGACGTCATCACGGAGGAGGGATGGGGTTATGGAACATTAACATGTGCTTGAATAAAATTGAAAAGGCTCCCCCTAAGCCTCCCCGAGTTCGGCAACACCCTCGTTGCTACCCAAGCACCTCTGTTTAGCTTGCCCAGAATATATCTGTCAGAGATTTCGGCACATTCAGCTGAGTGGCGCCTCGCACCTGTGCCAGCGCCTGTAAGTTGGCAACCCCACCTAAGGGGTGTCGAATGGGTGGCATACCTGCAGTGTCCTTAGAGTAGGTTTGAATCGTCCAGGGAGTTTCCGCAGTGTCTAACATTTTCAATCATCTATTTTCTCATCATACTGCAAACTCTCATTTTCGACCGTAAAATGTTCGGGAAACAAAGAGCCAAGAGAAGTAGTGGCTTCAGTGACCTCCTGTATGCCAGCCACTTCATGAGGGTTTTCTATGTCCGCTCTCAGCAGTGGTGTGTCTGAAATGTTATCGTAGCCCATGAGAAATCCATGACGGATAAATGCTGTATGTAAAGGTTCTGGCATCCACCAAAGAGGCTTCAAAAGACGGAGTGAAATGTGGGTATGACGAGATGTGAGGACATTCTCAATGTGTGGCACGTACTCGGTGGCGGTGGGTGGCGAAATTTGGTGCTAACATTACTAAAGCACCCACTACCTTTCATGAACTTCTGAGCTGTAGGTCTTTTTTCGCATGTGTCGAGACCTTGCGTTGGTGAGGTCGCAGGGCGCCACACTTTCGCGCCCTTACAGAGGAGGACTGTAGGCACCTTGGAGCCAAATTTCAAACATGAAGCTGTGGGGGACAAGTACGGGATTTTGAAAAAGTGAGACTTCTTTTTGCGCAGTGTAGCTTCAGAAATTCTCCTGCGATTCAGACCAGCATCTTTCCTTCAGTTAGTATCTTTCGAATACATAAGCTTGTCCGCTTGTAATAAAATTTACGTAAGCTAAAAAATGTTTTACTAAATACCTGACAACGTTCGTGAGGTACTGCACTATTCAAGAGGTGTACCCAAAACAAAATATTTCAGATCCGTCTTTTATTATGCACACTGTAACACATGGTACATCTGACAAGGTATTACAAGAACTCATAAAATATTCATTATTTTTCGTTCAAGTTTTGAGAACAACAAAGTACGAAGTCTCTGTCGATAAGTTGTCCTTGCGATGACTCCAGTTTTCTTCTTTTGGTGATCCGCACTCGTGCTCGCCACGTGAGTATATCATCACAGGACCACCTTGTCAGGAACTTGTTGTGCAACATGATAGAATCAAAATGAAGTCAAAAAATTTAATACAGTTATTCGGGACACAACATTCTATCTAACATTTAACACTTCCTACTTATCTCAAACGGGGAAATAAGACGGCACTTGGTACAAAAGTCTGAACCACTGCAAACTTCAGCAAAGTTTGTAAAATAGGAAACAGTTGCTGGCGAAAGTGAAACTGTGAAGGTGAGTCGTGTGTCGTGTTTGAATGGCCCTATAATTAAGAAATTGACTAGGTTGGGCACGATCCTGTATTCGAGTCATGACCCGATATAAAGATGTCATCCCAAATGGTTCAAACGGCTCTGAGCACTTAACATATGAGGTCATCAGTCCCCTAGAGCTTAGAACTACTTAAGCCTAACTAACCTAAGGAAATCACACACATCCATGCCCGAGGCAGGATTCGAACCTGCCACCGTAGCAGTCCAGCGGTTCAAGGTGTCATCTACCAGGAATCACACACCGCTTCAAAGTCAAGTATTCGGTCATCTCTACGTGCCAGGTGAATGTTACACCAAAATGTCTAAATGAGGAGCCGAAAGACAGTTCTACTTCATTTCCAACGTTGTGTACAAGGCATTCGCGTTGATGCAAACTGTTGAGCCGTTGATGCTCTGTGAGGATTGCTTCCTTTCTAGAAGAGATCAGCGTAAGTACTGTTGTTGGGTGAGCCAATAACTGCTTAGGGACATTCATTAATGGAATTGACAGCTACCGCCATGTTTGTCAGTCTGTCACTCTAGCGTAACTAAGATCCTACGGAAATTTATGGTACAAGTATTTTCGCTGTGAGAGTACTGAAAACCTGTTGCCAGTACATGCGGAAATGGTAATGGCCCTAGATAACAATGCTCTTTGATGGACGCTGTATCATGTCCTTGCAGTTTGCCTTTTGCGTTCCCTTCATTATCCAGTGTTGGTGCTGATATAAAATATAATTCGAATAATTTCTCGACCAGAACAGACAATTCTACATTTCAGTTAATATGTCGAAATGTTCAGAGTCCGAGGATTTCCGGAAATCAAAAGGATCCTTGCTACAGCCTTCATCAATCGGTCAGTAATAATAATTTGCGTTCAACCACTTTAGTAGTAGACAACAGGTAAATTTTAACGAGTATTATCAAAGTGGCTGAACACAAATAAATATTACCGATAACGTATATGAAACCGCTACCCGAAAAGTGGGAAATACACTACTGGCCATTAAAATTGCTACTCCAAGAAGAAATTCAGATGATAAATGGGTATTCATTGGACAAATATATTATACTAGAACTGACATGAGATTACATTTTCAGGCAATTTGGGTGCATAGATCCCGAGAAATCAGTACTGAGAACAACCGCCTTTGGCCGTAATAACGGCCTTGATACGCCTGGGCATTGAGTCAAACAGAGCTTGGATGGCGTGTACAGGTACAGATGCCCATGCAACATCAACACGATACCACAGTTCATCAACAGTAGTGACTAACATATTGTGAAGAGCCAGTTGCTCGACCACCATGGACCAGACGTTTTCAATTGGTGAGAGATCTGGCAGCAGTCGAACATTTTCTGTATCCAGAAAGGCCAGTACAGGACTTGCAACATGCGGTTGTGCATTATCCTGCTGAATTGTAGGGTTTCGCAGGGATCGAATGAAGGATAGAGACACGGGTCGTAACACATCTGAAATGTAACGTCCACTGTTCAAAGTGCCGTCAATGCGAACAAGAGGTGACCGAGACGTGTAACCAATGGCACCCCATTACATCACGCCGGGTGATACGCCAGTATGGCGATGACCAATACACGCTTCAAACGGTTCAAATGGCCCTGAGCATTATGGGACTTAACTTCTGAAGACATGAGTCCCCTAGAACTTAGAACTACTTAAACCTAACTAACCTAACGACATCATAGACATCCATGCCCGAGGCAGGATTCGAACCTGAGACCGTAACGGTCTCGCGGTTCCAGACTGTAGCGCCTAGAAAATACACGCTTCCAATGTGTGTTCACCGCGATGTCGCCAAACACGGATGAAACAATCATGGTTCTGTAAACAGAACTTGGATTCATCCGAAAAAAATGACGTTTTGCTATTCGTGCACCCAGGTTCGTCGTTGAGTACACCATCGCAGGCGCTCCTGTCTGTGATGCAGCGTCAAGGGCAACCGCAGCCATGGTCTCCGAGCTGATAGTCTATGCTGCTGCAAACGTCGTCGAACTGTTCGTGTAGATGGCTGTTGTCTTGCAAACGTCCCCATCTGATGACTCAGGTATCGAGACGTGGCTGCACGATCCGTTACAGCCATCCGGATAAGATGCCTGTCATCTCGAATGCTAGTGATACGAGGCCGTTGGGATCCAGCACGTCGTTCCGTATTACCCTCCTGAACCCATCGACTCCATATTCTGCTAACAGTCATTGTATCTCGACTAACGCGAGCAGCAATGTCGCGATACGATAAACCGCAATCGCGATAGGCTACAATCCCATCTTGATCAAAGTCGGAAACGTGATGCTATGCATTTCTCCTCCAAACACGTGGAATCACAACAACGTTTCACCAGACAACGCCGGTCAACTGCTGTTTGTGTATGAGAAATCGGTTGGAAACTTTCCTCATGTCAGCACGTTGTAGGTGTCGCACCGGCTCCAACCTTGTGTGAACGCTCTGAAAATCTAATCATATGCATATCACAGCATCTTCTTCCTGTCGGTTAAATTTCGAGTCCTTAGGACGTCATCTTCGTCGTGTAGCAACTTTAATGTCCAGTAGTGTATTTAAGTAAACAGGCAGTTTCATGTCATCAGGCACTATGATACTACAGTTGTCATCAAGTATGTTAGAAAATTGTAGGGAAATGCAGGAAGATCTGCAGCGGATAGGCACTTGGTGCAGAGAGTGGCAACTGTCCCTTAACATAGACAAATGTAATGTATTGCGAATACATAGAAAGAAGGATCCTTTATTGTATGATTATATGATAGCGGAACAAATACTGGTAGCAGTTACTTCTGTAAAATATCTGGGAGTATGCGTGCGGAACGATTTGAAGTGGAATGATCATATAAAATTGTTGATAAGGCGGGTACCAGGTTGAGATTCATTGGGAGAGTGCTTAGAAAATGTAGTCCATCAACAAAGGAGGTGGCTTACAAAACACTCGTTCGACCTATACTTGAGTATTGCTCATCAGTGTGGGATCCGTACCAGATCGGTTTGACGGAGGAGATAGAGAAGATCCAAAGAAGAGCGGCGCGTTTCGTCACAGGGTTGTTTGGTAACCGTGATAGCGTTACGGAGATGTTTAATAAACTCAAGTGGCAGACTCTGCAAGAGAGGCGCTCTGCATCGCGGTGTAGATTGCTCGTCAGGTTTCGAGAGGGTGCGTTTCTGGATGAGGTATCGGATATATTGCTTCCCCCTACTTATACCTCCCGAGGAGATCACGAATGTAAAATTAGAGAGATTAGAGCGCGCACGGAGGCTTTCAGACAGTCGTTCTTCCCGCGAACCATACGCGACTGGAACAGGAAAGGGAGGTAATGACAGTGGCACGTAAAGTGCCCTCCGCCACACACCGTTGGGTGGCTTGCGGAGTATAAATGTAGATGTAGATGTAGATGTACGTTGGTCATGCCGCTTGACACCAGTCCAAAATTCCATTCGACTATAAATATTCACTTGTCTAATAATGCGCGTTGTATTCATGTGCATTCTATCTCGCTAGAAAAAGGCTTATTGGTCTATAATCAACTACGCTACCGGTATCCCATGTTTTCAGTTAAGAAGATGGCCCATTACACTTAATAAGGCTTAATTGTGGGCAGGAACACTTGGTCAGTGCTGTGTACACGGCTCAAGATGTACGAGGGTTGGAACGTTATTATTGGTAACTATTTATTTACAGCTCGTGCAAAATAGATACGTGTTTCAAAGCCTTACTGACCTTCAAACTGGACACCAGCATTGTGTATAACATGCTGCCAGCGACGTGGAAGTCGTAGGACACTCATAGCAGTGCCAATTGTGTTGACAGACCGAGCTGCTCGGTCTGTTGCCCGACGAATTTGTAGCAGTTCTGAAGCTAAAGCCGTGAAGTGTTTCCTTCAGTTTAGAAATCGATTTGAACTTAAGATGGCTTACGTCAGGGGAGAGCAGTAGATGGTATAGCCCCAACAGTCAAACAAATCAGTAACAGCTTTCACTGTACGTGCTTGAGCATTGCCCTTCAAAATGATAGTCATGTTCTGCAGAAAGTGTCATCACTTCTGTCTCTAATCTGGTCGTAGGTTGTGTTCCAAAAATGAACAGCGTAGAGGAAGAAGTGATGACACTTTCCGCAGGACGTGACCATCATTTTGCAGGACAATGCTCAAGCACGTACAGTGCCAGCTGTTACTGATTTGTTTGACTGATGGGGTTAATAAGTGTTATACCATCTAGAAGGAGATTTTAACTCTGCAGCGGAGCGTGCGCTGATATGAAACTTCCTGGCAGATTAAAACTGTGTGCCGGATCGAGACTCGAACTCGGGATCTTTGCCTTTCGCGGGTACATGGTCTACCAACTGAGCTACCCAAGCACGACTCAAGCCCCGTCCTTATAGCTTTACTTCCGCCAGTTCTTCGTCTCCTACTTTCCAAACTTCACAGAACCGAAGGAGAGCTTCTGTGAAGTTCGGAAAATAGGAGACGAGGTATTGGCGGATGTAATGCTGTACCATCTGCTGCCCTCCCCTGACTGAAGCCGTAGTAAGTTCAGCTCGAATTCTAAACTGAAGGAAGCACTTGACGGCATTCGCTTCAGAACTGCTACATATTCGTCGGACAATAGACCGCGCCGGGCGAACTATCAACACAACTGGCACTGCTAAGAGTATCCTACAACTTCCACATCGCTAGCGACGGGTTATACACAATGCTGGTGGCTATTTTGAACGTAAGTAAAACATTGAAACACGTATCTATTTTCGCGAGTTGTAAATAAATAGTTGGCACTATTGAAGTTCCAACCCTCGCACACAGCAGTACCACAAGAGAACGCCACCACACACACCCACATCACACGCCACGCGCCTTCTCACTTCTAAGGAGCAGCCTCCGGATGGCGCTTGCTAATCAGGTCTGTCTTCTACTTCCGCCCCCGCGTTCATCAGCGCGTCACATTCATCTGCTGCCAGAGAGAGCACTGTCAAGCGTGGACTACTTTGCTAGTTCCCGGTACTGGCGCGGATGGAGATCTTTCCGCCAACAGTCACAAAAGGCGACGCGCTTCCGACACACACTCAGTTCCTAGAGTGCCGGCGGTTCCTACAATGGCACAGTTCCTCCACTGTACTTAGAACTAGCAGTTAGAGAGTTCCGCGAGTTCTGGAAGTTCCATTCGAGAAGAGCACTGCATTTCCGACTTAGCACTCGCTATTTATAGAGCTGCAGGAAGAGTTAACGGCGATTGTCTGCTTTATACTTTCAGTCACAGTGATTAATCATGGACTGCCAAGTGACAGCAAAGTTATTTCAATTGCTTTGAAGTAGCTCTAGACCCCAATTGTCACACATCAGATTGTTACCGAAGATACGCAGAACAGTGTATCAACACTATTAATAAAGACTACTGGTTATTTCCCATTGTCATGCCACATTTCTGTTCTAGTGCTGCACTGTCAAGCAAGTGTTTAATAAGAAACTGCTACTGTGCCTAGTCCCACCTTTTATAGAATCACAGCAGGAAGCAGCTTTCCTGCTCTCGGGGATCTCTGGACCGAATCGATAGTAACTCTCGCTTACAGCATCCCAAAATTTACTTTTTTGTTTTAAAAATGCATATTTCAGTTGGGTGTGTGTGTGGTTTGATGCAGCTCTCCATGCTACTCTATTCTGTGCAAGCTTCTTCATCTCCCAGTACCTACCGCAACCTACATCCTTCTGAATCTGTTTAGTGTATTCATCTCTTGGTCTCCCTCTACGATTTTTACCCTCCACGCTGCCCTCCAATACTAAATTGGTGCTTCCTTGATGCCTCAGAATATGTCCTACCAACCGATCCCTTCTTCTAGTCAAGTTGTCCCACAAATTTATCTCCTCCCCAATTCTCCTCATTAGTTATGTGATCTACCATCTAATCTTCAGCATTCTTCTATAGCACCACAATTCAAAAGCTTCTATTCTCTTCTTGTCCAAACTATTCATCGTCCACGTTTCACTACGATACATGGCTACACTCCATACAAATACTTTCAGAAATGACTTCCTGACACTTAAATCTATACTCGAAGTCAACAAATTTCTCTTCTTCAGAAACGCTTTCCTTGCCATTGCCAGTCTACATTTTATATCCTCTCTACTTCGACCATCATCAGTTATTTTGCTCCCCAAATAGCTAAATTCATTTACTACTTTAATCGTCTCATTTCCTAATCTAATTCCCACGGCATCACCCGACTTAATTCGACTACATTCCATTATCCTCGTTTTGCTTTTGTTGATGTTCATCTTATATCCTCCTTTCAAGACACTGTCCATTCCGTTCAGCTGCTCTTCCAGGTCCTTTGCTGTCTCTGACAGAATTACAATGTCATCGGTGAACCTCAAAGGTTTTATTTCTTCTCCATGGATTTTAACACCTACTCCGACTTTTTCTTTTGTTTCCTCTACTGCTTGCTAAATATACAGATTGAATAACATCGGGAATAGGCTAAAAACCTGTCTCACTCCCTTCCCAACCACTGCTTCCTTTTCATGCTCCTCGAATCTTATAACCGCCATGTGGTTTCTGTACAAATTGTGAATAGCCTTTCGCTCCCTGTATTTTACCCCTGCCACCTTCAGAATTTGAAAGAGAGTATTCCAATCAACATTGTCAAAAGCTTCCTCTAAGTCTACAAATGCTACAAACGTAGGTTTGCCTTTCCTTAATCTATTTTCTAAGATAAGTCGTAGGATAAGTATTGCCTCAAGTGTTCCAACATTTCTGCGGAATCCAATCTGATCTTCCCCAAGGTCGGCTTCTACCACTTTTTCCATTCGTCTAAAAAGAATTAGTGTTAGTATTTTGCAGCCGTGGCTTATTAAATTGATAGTTCGGAAATTTTCACATCTGTCAACACCTGCTTTCTTTGGGACTGGAATCATTATATTCTTCTTGAAGTCTGAGGGTATTTCGTCTGTCTCATACATCTTGCTCACTAGATGGTAGAGTTTTGTTAGGCCTGGCTCTCCCAAGGCTGTCAGTAGTTCTAATGGAATGTTGTCTACTCCCAGGGCCTTTATTTAAGTTGGCTCTTTCAGTGCTCTGTCAAACTCTTCACGCAGTATGATATCTCCTATTTCATCTTCATCTACATTCCATTTCTATAATATTGTCCTCAAGAGCATCGCTCTGCTACAGACCCTGTAAATACTCCTTCCACCTTTCTGCTTTCCCTTCTGGGTTTCCATCTGAGCTCTTGATATTAATGCAAGTGGTTCTCTTATCTCCAAAGGTCTCTTTAATTTTCCTGTAGGCAGTATCTATCTTTTCCCTAGTGAGAGAAGCCTCTACATCTTTACATTTTTCCTCTAGCCGTCCCTGCTTAGCCATTTGGCACTTCCTGTCGATCTAAATTTTGAGACGTTTGTATTCCTATTTGCTGCTTCATTTACTGCATTGTTATATTTTCTCCTTTCACCAATTAAATTCAATATCTCTTTTGTTACCCAAGGATTTCTACTAACCCTCGTCTTTTTGCCTACTTGATCCTCTGCTACCTTGAATATTTCATCTCTCAAAGTTACCCATTCTTCTTCTACTGTATTTCCTTCCCCCATTCTTGTAAATCGTTCCCTTATGCTCTCCCTGAAGCTGTGTACAACCTCTGCTTCTTTCAATTTGTCCAGGTCCCATCTCCTCAAATTCCCACCTTTTTGCAGTTTCATCAGTTTTAATCTAGAGTTCATAACCAAAAGATTGTGGTCAGAGTCCACATCTGCCCTGGAAATGTCTTACGATTTAAAACCTGGTTACTGAATCTCTGTCTTACCATTACATATTCTATCAGAGACCTTCCAGTATCTCCAGGCTTCTTCCATATATACAATCTTCGCTTATTATTCTTGAACCAAGCGTTAAGTTATGCTCTGTGCAAAATTCTACCAGGCAGCTTCCTCTTTCATTCCTTAACTTAATTCCATATTTACCTACTACGAAACCTTCTCTTCCTTTTCCTACTATCGAGTTCCAGTCACCCATGACTATTAAATATTCGTCTCCCTTCACTATCTGAATAATTACGTTTATCTCATCATACATTTCATCAATCTCTTCGTCATCTGCGGAGCTAATTGGCATATAAACTTGTACTACTGTGATAAGTGTTGCTTTGTATCTATCTTGGCCTCAATAATGCGTTTACTATGTTGTCTGTAGTAGCTTAGCCGCACTCCTATTTTTTATTCATTATTAAACCCACTCCTGCATTACCCCTATTTGATTTTGTATTTATAGCCCTGTATTCCCTACCCCCATGAACCATGGACCTTGCCGTTGGTGGGGAGGCTTGCGTGCCTCAGCGATGCAGATGGCAATACCGTAGGTGCAACCACAACGGAGGGGTATCTGTTGAGAGGCCAGATAAACGTGTGGTTCCTGAAGAGGGGCAGCAGCCTTTTTAGTAGTTGCAGGGGCAAAAGTATGGATGATTGACTGATCTGGCCTTGCAACACTAACCAAAACGGCCTTGCTGTGCTGGTGCTTTTGCTATTTGGGGAGCAAAATAACTGATGATGGTCGAAGTAGAGAAGATGGCAATGGCAAAGAAAACGTTTCTGAAGAAGAGAAAGTTGTTAACATTTAGTATAGATTTAAGTGTCAGGAAGTCGTTTCTGAAAGTATTTGTATGGAGTGAAGCCATGTATGGAAGTGAAACATGGACGAATGGACGATAAATAGTTTTGACAAGAAGAGAATAGAAGCTTTCGAAAAGTGGTGCTATAGAAGAATGCTGAATATTAGATGGGTAGATTACATAACTAATGAGGAGGTATTGAATAGAATTGGGGAGACGAGGAGTTTGTTGCACAAATGGACAAGAAGAAGGGACCGGTTGGTAGGACATGTTCTGAGGCATCAACGGATCACAAATTTAGCATTCGAGGGCAGCGTGGAGGGTAAAGATCGTAGAGGGAGACCGAGAGATGAATACACTAATCAGATTCAGAAGGATGTGGTTTGCAGTAAGTACTGGGAGATGAAGAAGCTTGCACAGGATAGTGTAGCGTGGACAGCTGCATCAAACCAGTCTCAGGACTGAAGACAACAACAACAACAACCCTGTATTCACCTATCCAAAAGTCTTGTTCCTCCTGCCACCGAACTTCACTAATTCTCACTAAATCTAACTTTAACCTATCCGTTTCCCTTTTTAAATTTTCTAACCTATCTGCCTGATTAATGGATTTGATATTCCACTCTCCGATCCATAGAAAGCCAGTTTTCTTTCTCCTGATAACGACGTCCTCTTGAGTAGTCCCCTCCCGGAGATCCGAATGGAGGATTATTTTACCCCCGGAATATTTTACCGAAGATGACGCCATCATTATTAAACCATACAGTAAAGCTGCATGCCCTCGGGAAAATTTGCGGCTTTAGTTTCCCCTTGCTTTCAGCCGTTCGCAGTACCAGCACAGCGATGCCGTTTTGGTTAGTGTTACAAGGCCAGATCAGTCAATCATCCAGACTGTTGCCCCTCCAACTACTGAAAAGGCTGCTGCCCCTCTTCAGGAACCACACGTTTGTCTGGCCTCTCAACAGATACCCCTCCTTTGTGATTGCACATAGGGTACGGCCATCTGTATCGCTGAGGCTCGCAAGCCTCCCTACCAACGGCGAGTTCCATGGTTCATGGGGGGAAGTTATAGTGAAATATAAGGTAAAATATTTTTTGTTCACTGAGGTTATGCTTTTATTTAAACCCCCAGTGGAAGATTGAGTCAGTCGTACGAACGAACTTGTCCAACACTGAATTTCGCTCTGCCTAAATTAAGCAATTGCAAAAAGCACTTGGTATAGGGTGTATTCATTCTTCCAAGTTCTAAGCACAGAGTAGTTATGTTTATATTGACATTTGCTATCAGTTAACCATACGACAGGTTTTCTGATAGACCTTATGGTACGCTACAGCTCGAAGTCACACGCTCGGACAATAAAAACGAAGAATTGCGGGTGAATTATCCGAATGCGACGGAAACGGTAGCTGTAATGTACATCTAAAGACAAGCAAATGATTACAATTTCAGAAAATTGTATGTTTTTTTTTCAATAAAAGAGCTTGAAAAGCTTAACAAGTCAATAACGCGTTGATCCAACTCTGGCCGTTACGCAAGGAGTTATTCGGCTTAGCATCGATTCACAGAGATTATGGATAATCTCCTGAGGGACTTCGTGGCAAATTCTCAAATTCTGTCCAAGTGGGGAGTTGGATAGTAAAAATCCAGAGTTGGTTGGAGGGCCCTGTCCATAATGCTCCAAAATGTTCTCAGCTGGGGAGACGTCTGGCGACCCTATTGCCCAATGTAGTGTTTCGCAAGCATTGGGACAAGCATCAGAATTTCTCGCCGTGGCTTGCGGGGATTATCCTGGTGAAATGTAAGCCCAGGATGGCTTGCGCTGGAGGGCAACAAGTTGGGGAGTAGAATTTTGTCGACGTGCCACTGTGCTGTATGGATTCCGCGAAGGAGAACCACAGCAGTTCTACTATGAAATGAAATGGCACCCCAGACCCATCACCCCTGGTTGGCAGGCTGGATGGCGAGCGACAATCTGGTTGGTATCCCACCTCTACCCGGGTTGTCTCCAGACACTGCTTCGCTGGTCGTTCGAAACGGAACTGAAGACTGAACCAGGCCGCTCTGGACTGAGCCCCGATGACCAGCAAAGACGTGTTCTTCGTGCTGGCCAAACCCTAACACAGATAATGCTGCAGGTCTCCCACAGAGTCTCACAGATTATTCTTTTTTACCGAGGATATTTTTCTTAGGAACCAGATTCGATATTTGCTTATACGCTATTTGACCAAAAGTATCCGGACACCCCCAAAAACATACGTTTTTCATATTATGTGCGTTGTACTGCCACCTATTGCTAGATACTCCATATCAGCGACCTCAGCACTCATTAGATATCGTGAGGGAGCAGAATGGGGCGTTCCGCTTAACTCGCTGATTTCGAATGTGGTCAGGTGATTGGGCCTCACTTGTGTCATACGTCTGTACGCGATATTTAGACACTCCTAAACATTCCTAGGTCACTGTTTCCGATCTGACAGTCAAGTGGAAACGTGAAGGAACTCGTACAGCGCAAAAGCGGACGGGCCGACCCTGTCTGTTGACTGACAGAGACCGCCGACAGTTGAAGAGGGTCGTAATGTGTAATAGGCAGACATCTATCCAGACGATCGCACAGGAATTCCAAAGTGCATCAGCATCCACTTCAAGTACTATGAGAGTTAGGCGGGGAGCGAGAGAACTCGGATTTCAGGTCGAGCGGCTGCTGAAAGCCACACATCATGCCAGTTAATGCCAAACGACGCATCGCTTGGTGTAAGGAGCGTAAATATTGGATTATCGAACAGTGGGAAAACGTTGTGTGGAGCAACGAATCACGGTACACAACGTGGCGATCCGATGGCAGGGTGTGGGTGTGAAGAATGTCCGGCGAACGTCATCTGCCAGCGTGTGTAGTGCCAACAGTAAAATTCGGCGGCGGTGGTGTTATAGAGTGATCGTCTTTTTCATGGAGACGACTTGCACCCCTTGTTGTTTTCCGTGGCAGTATCACAGCACAGGTCTACATTGATGATTTAAGCACCTTTTTGCTTCCCACGGAGGAAGAGTAATTCGGGGATGGCGACTGCATCTTTCAACACGATCGAACACCTGTTCATAATGCACGGCCTGTAGAGGAGTGGTTACACGGCAATAACATCCCTGTAATGGACTGGCCTGCACAGAGTTCTGAGCTGAATCCTATAGGACGCCTTTGGGATGTTTTGGAACGCTGACTTTGTGCCAGGCCCCACCGACCGACATCGATACCTCTCCTCAATACAGCACTTCGTGAAGAATGGGCTGCCATTCTCCAAGAAACATTCCAGCACCTGACTGAACGTATGCCTGCCAGAGTGGAAGCTGTCATCAAGGCTAAGGTTGTGCCAACACCATGTTTAATGCCAGCATTACCTATGGAGGGCGCCATGAATGTATAAGTCATTTTCAGCAATGTGTCCGGATACTTTTGATCACATAGTGTATATATTAATAAAGGTACTCCTTTCTGTGTGTCACTATGTTTATTTACTTATTCTATCAAAGCATTTGAAGAAATTCACTGATTCACTTACTAGGTTTCCATAGCATATTTTGTCTTCATATTTTTTTATGACGTGAAAATATATACAGGTTTAACAGCACATTCATTCTATGACTTTTATTGAGTTGGTAGTTTACATCGACATTTTGCTTTAGTTTTCCACATGGCTGTCCTGTATTGCTGACGTTGTGTGTCTGCTGTGTGTGTGAACTTTAATGCTCTATTGTAGCACAAGTGCAAATCTCGGCCTATTGCTCCTAGGCAGTACATGGAGAATTCCAATCTTGTTTTGTTTATCCCAGATTCTGTACAGGTGTTATGATTACATTTTATCTAATAAAGCAGTTTTTACTGCAGTTTGTTACATACGTGTTTCACCTTGTGGTATCTGAAGATATTTCCATTTCTGTGGTTTATTGGCAATCTGTGAGATGCTAGATATATTATATTTTTTCTGTCTTTATATTTTGTGCTGTGGTTTGTGTCTGAGTATTTCTTTTCTTTCCTTAGTACTGACACAATCATGGAAAACTGTAGCCACTGGCTACTGAAATGTGTTTCCTTACGTTTATTTCCCTTTGGATGTTTTCGTGGTTGGACGGCTGTTTTATTGCCCCTTGCAGCATTGACTATATGCCACTTATTTATGTATGTTATGTCTTGTGATATTTAGTTTAACATAACTTATGCTTATATCTTGTTGATGCTCCACCGAAAATATACTTTCGAATCTTCACCATTTTCTTTCTCGTTTACTACTAGTAGTGTATGATCTACGTATCTCCCACAAAATACAATTATCTCTAGGCAAAGTTCTTTACAGTCAATGGCCTTACCGCAGTGCATACACCGGTTCCTGTCAGATCACCATATTTAAGCGTTGTCGGGCGTGGCTGGCACTTGGATGGGAGACCATACGGGCCGCCTTGCGCTGTTGCTATTTTTCGAGAGGCACTCAGCCTCGTAATGCCAATGGCGGAGCTACTCTATCGAATAGCAGCCGCTCCTGTCAAAGAAAACCATCATAACGACTGGGAGAGTGGTGTGCTGTCTACGTGCTCCTCCTATCTGTGTCCTCATCTGAGGATGACACGGCGGTCGGATAGTCCCGATGAGTCACTTGTGCCCTGGAGACGTAGTGCTTTTTTTAAAGTTCTTTAGAATTTTCATTGCAGGTAACTTATCCATATTGCAGCTATGGTACCAGATAGAGATGAGCCCATTCCTAGACCATCTGGTAGCTAATAAATGTTGTCATTAAAAGAAAAACATTTGTAACTTAGGTTTAGCTAGGGAAGTTCCATGGATTCTACAGTTTCTGTCTATGCAAGTTTCCTATGTTTCGTAAGACTGTTTTGGATTACTGCCACATCTTCTTTTATATGTATGTTTGAGTAAAGGATGACAATACTCAGTGATAAAAGCCGAGCACCTGTAGAGAATTTTGTGGAGTGCATTTCTTCAGCTAACAACATACTATATTTTGTGGAATATGTTTTTCATATGAATAATTTTATCTGTATTTTATTAGTTTGACAGTGTGACATTTTGTATGCTGGAGTATTTATAGAGTTGACTAGTGGTCTTATTCGATTTACTTCTATGCGTATTTTTGGCTGTACTCTTTCATGTGGTGCCTTTGGGTTGAACATAGTCGTATGAGATATTTACTTTCAGTTTCTATCGAGATTATATATGTATGCTGCAGTTTTACTTTCAAATTGTTTCGTTGGTTCTTTTTATATGCTGAATATTATTAGCATCAAAGAATTCATGTGTTCTGTCACCTCGTTCATTGTAAGTAGTGAATTCCCTTTGTCTCCCTTCCCAACTATGGACCGATTGATTTTCAGTTTATTGTTCATATATTTTATTGTTTCCACATCATTTACTGCATATTTGGATCTAACCCTTTCATTGGTAATTTCTTCTTCAGGAAGTTCGCTAACTTTGTGACCTATTGTAGCAGTTGTATTTGAATTGAAATTTTTAACATCAGCTGTAGTTTTAGTTGCAACTATGACCTATTATAATGTATAGTTGTTGAGATTGGGTTTTATGTTGTATTTTTTGGAGTAGACTATTGTGCCATTGGTCACAATTTACGTTTGTGTTGTTCACAACTCTACAGCAAAATGTGTTTGTGTCAGTCATTACAAGGCTAAAACTGTTATTTTCCTTGGATCTCAAAGTCTACAGTTTTTTGTCGTGTGTACCACAAATGCCCAATCGCCCTGTATCCACTACGTCTTGGATATGTCTGTGTATATTGGCGTATATAATGGCTTCCACTCTTTTTACTGTTTCTATCTCCATGCTGAGCAGTTGTCTGTTTATGGTAGCCGTGTTTCGGTTTGCAGCCATAAAGTTATAAAGCCACAGCATAAAAAAATTGTTTTGAATGATCTAGTGTGTCACAAAGAGAATATTTTCTTCACTACAGTATTTAAAGACTCTAACGTATCTTGCAAGTTGATTCTAATCAGTTCTTTGTAGAAATAATTCGTGTTACTATTTTCACACTGTGACTTACTACACTGATGGCTCAATAATACCGGTGACCAAACCTGCAAGCATCTACCTTATTCGGTATTTGAAATTTGAGGTTATTCCGCCTGTATCATGTATCGCATATACCAGATAGAACATGGTTGGTACTCCAAGGCATCTTAAATAATTTTCCTCGCAACGTCATCTACTCTTGGTGCTTTGTTTCACTATGGTCTTGCAGAGCTCTGTCAACTTCTTCAGCGTCTCATTTTCATCCATTTCCTCATTCCTCTAATACAGATACTCACACTTATTCGTCCCACATTTCAGCCTGCTCTTCTAAGCCTAGTAATGGCATGCCATCCACGCAGATGCTTCTCTTTTCTCCAAAGGTTTCTTAAATTCTTCTACATGTGTCATTCGGATTTTCTGTAACCATACATGTCTCTACAGGTTTACAGCTTTACTCTTCCGATTCTAGTTTGGCTATTTTACGCCTTCACTAAATATATATATATATATATATATATATATATATATATATATATATATATATATATATATATATATATATATATATTGGCCACGACATCTTGGTAGATGATTATTGCAGCAGTGCCCGTATGTTTATGGGTTGCACTTTTTCATATGACTTGTCAAGCCAATGGCAGCACGGCATCTCTTGCCGCAATTGTCACAAGAGTATCTGGCTGCTGAGGTAGGAGCAGTGGTAGCATTGCGAAGCTTTTTCTGCCTTAATCTGTCTAACAAGCCTTTATCATGCTTCCACATTCCAAATGATATACCATCACGCCACTGTGGTCTCATACTGGACCGTGCCTCCCATCTCTTTGTGTCTATTCCAAAGCTCTCCAAATCTCGTTTTCAGGAGTCCTTGAACCTCAATACAGGACGTCCTACAGGTCTTTTGGCTATAGAGATCTCTCCAAGCATCACCTCACGTGGTAATCTGTCATGATCCATACAGTGGACGTGTCCCAACCAGCAGAGTCGTCTCTGCGTCAAGATAGCTGAAATACTGTTTCAGTTAGTTTTAGATAGCCCTGCTTAGTTGGTCAGTCGCTCCTTCCACGTTACTCCTAGGATGGATCTCAGGCACCGCATGTGTAAAGCATTAAGGCGACGTTCTTGTTTGGCATAGGTAGTCCATGTTTCCGATGCATGCAAAAGGATGCTGAGGACGCAAGTTTGATATACACTGATCCTAAATTTTAGACATAATTCCTTTTTGCGTGCTTCATTTATGGCATTTTTAAATTTTGTCCGTGCACCAGTCTGATTTATCCAAGGATTTATGCTGGGATTTGTCTCATTGCCTTGTATTATTCGGCCTAGTTCACTAAATTCTTGTCTGAATTATCCACCTACCGAGCAGTGATGGAAGACGCTTGAAAAGAACTGCTGCTCATGAACAAAGCCAAAACTCAATTATGATGTTCTTGGATGAATATCCACGCAATTACATACAAAAGAAATGTCCCTCCTATGACGCTTTCTGTGATGTGCCTGCACGACGAACCCTATAGACGTGGTAGGCAGTGGAGTGAAGACCTGGAACGATTCTAGGCTGGCGCTCCTGGCGTGTGACGGCTGACTTGTTGCTGCTACACACAGGACGAACTGGGTCGGGTCTGCCGTCGTGGAGCACTGAGACAGAAATGTCCTGCCAGCTTGTAGCGCTGGGACTGAACTGCTAATGCGGCAGGACGGAACTGCTGGTACAACCGATATGAGATGTATGGCGTAATGAATTTTACACGGCCCAGTAGTCGGGAGCGAATGGATATCAATGTGGCGCTGCGAGGGCACGTGACGTGGGATGGCAAAATAGTGCCCTGCCGGCTTTGCCCTCTGCAGCGACAAGCAATCTGCCTGTCGGCGAGGTTGGCGCCCCGGACGCTCTGAAGGCGACGAGTAACTCCATGGTAAACAGCCCGGGCCATAAAAGGAAAAATCTCGCTGTTTATGAGAGCCGTTTATGAACCTCGTCCTGGCAAGGCGGCTGCCTCACTACCTGCCTGGTGTGTGGAGGAAACGGCTACCAGGCGGATACAACAGTGTCTCTATAATACTGATCAGTATGCGAATGAAGGTTTTCGTGGTGCGTCATTGTAGTAAAATCGTCTCGGGCTTTTTGCCCGTCGGTTCTGAATGCAGCTGCGACGTTTAGGAAGGCATATTCTCTCCTCCCATCTTCTGGCGAAGTGCCGAACTCCCACAACCATGGACGACTGGGAACGGAGATGGACATGGGGACCGCGGCCAGAGTGTGGAAGAATAGGACACGCCATTCTAAACGTCGCAGACACTCTGAGGACTAACCGGAAAGGAGCTCGAGAAGACATTATTGCTGTGTGACGATTGTTTACATAAACGTCTTACATGTTTCTGAAATGTATTTGTTATCTCATTCACAAGTATGCTGTACCGGAGGAGGACACGTAGAAGATCTTTATAGACACGAGAAGTAAGTTACCGCCCTCTGAGTTAAGATCACTCCTGTGGAGCACTTTGTTACCTCTCCACTGGTCGCGTCACTAGGAGGAACAATAGAGGTCATGTTGTACCTACGAGATACATGACCAACGTTGCACCATTACCTTCAATTAACCCTAGATGTACGAGAGAATAAGTAAACAAAACACAGAACAAACCATGTATGTATTAAATATTACCAACAGAACATCAATATATGAAAATTAGAAATAGAACTTTTATGCATTAACATTTAGAAACTTTACTCAGTATACAATATTCGTATGTATACTACTGGCCATTAAAATTGCTACACCACGAAGATGACGTGCTACAGACGCGAAACTTAACTGACAGGAAGAAGATGCTGTTATATGCTAATCATTAGCTTTGCAGAGCATTCACACAAGGTTGGCGCCTGTGGCTACACCTGTGACGTGCTGACATGAGGAAAGTTTCCAACCGATTTCTCATACACAAACAGCAGTTGACCGGCGTTGCCTGGTGAAACGTTGTTGTAATGCCTCGTGTAAGGAGGAGAAATGGGTACCATCAGGTTTCCGACTTTGATAAAGATCGGATTGTAGCCTATCGGGATTGCGGGTTATCGTATCGCGACGTTGCTGCTCCCGTTGGTCGAGATCCATGGACTGTTAGCAGAATATGGAATCTGTGGGTTCAGGAGGGTAATACGGAACTCCGTTCTGTATCCCAACGGCCTCGTACCACTAGCAGTCGAGATGACAGGCAAAGACCGCATGGCTGCAACGGATCGTGCAGCCATGTCTCGATCCCTGAGTCAACAGATGGGGACGTTTGTAAGACAGCAACCATCTGCACGAACAGTTCGACGACGATTGCAGCAGCATGGACTATCAGCTCGGAGACCATGGCTGCGGTTACCCTTGACGCTGCATCACTGACAGGAGCGCCTGCAATGGTGTACTCAACGACGAACCTAGGTGCACGAATGGCAAAACGTCATTTTTTCGGATGAATCCAGGTTCTGTTTGCAGCATCATGATGGTCGCATCCGTGTTTGGCGACATCGCGGTGAGCGCACATTGGAAGCGTGTATTCCTCATCGCCGTACTGGCGTATCACCCGTCGTGATGGTATGGGGTGCCATTGGTTACACGTTTCGATAACCTCTTGTTCGCATTGACGGCACTTTGAACGGTGGACGTTTCAGTTCAGATGTGTTGCGACCCGTGGCTCTACCCTTCATTCGATCCCTGCAAAACCCTACATTTCAGCAGGATAATGCACGACCGCGTGTTGTAGGTCCTGTACGTGCCTTTCTGGATACAGAAAATGTTCGACTTCTGCCCTGGCCAGCACATTCTCCAGATATCTCACCAATTGAAAACGTCTGGTCAATGGTGGCCGAGTAACTGGCTCGTCACAATACGCCAGTCACTACTCTTGATAAACTGTAGTATCGTGTTGAAGCTGCATGGGCAGCTGTACGTGTACACGCCATCCAAGCTCTGTTTGACTCAATGCCCAGACGTATCAAGGTCGTTATTACGGCCAGAAGTTGTTGTTCTGGATACTGATTTCTCAGGATCAATGCGCTCAAATTGCGTGAAAATGTAATAACATGTCAGTTCTAGTATAATATATTTAACCAATGAATACCCGTGTATCATCTGCATTTGTTCTTGGTGTAGCAATTTTAATGACCAATTGTGTAGAATATAGTAATAAAATAGGTAGTAATTTAATACAAAATAACGTCCCTTTCAGAGAAAATAAAGTAAAAACGGAAGATGTATCATCAGTCATCGTTTACGATGTCTTCATCAACGTCACAACCGTCGGGCCAAAACATTGCAGTTTCCAGGAATAAATATTGACCACACCCTTTGCACTTGTACTGAGTGAGTACTGTAGTCTTGTTCGCCCAACATATTTGGCATCGCTTTCGCGTTTTGGTGCTCTCGGCTGTTGTGCTATTGAGTGTCGCAGATGTTTCATTTTCGCGAAGAAGTTCCTCAAGACGGAATGAAACGTTCCGAGGCAAGTGGGGCAGCAGCGAACGCTTTAGCATCTGGCCTCTTATTAGTTCTTTTCCCAGATTACGGAGAAAGATCCGGCAGGCTGGCACTTCGATCCCGTTTCCTAGACATATGATCTGGTTGTTTGTGCCAGCAACGTTCAATATCGCGTAAAAATTTATCATTGGCCAACGTCTTGGACTTCTTTGAACATTGTACACAGAACACATTTTATCGACCACATCCACACCTATTTCATGGCGACTAGAATAGGTAATCACTTCCGGTTTCTTTTCGTTCCCGGTTGCTTCGTCAATCGCTCCATCCAAATGCATGCTGGAAACCACAATGACGTTTTTCTCGTTATTTTTATTTTGGGGCACATATGACACCATAGTGCCCTCTTTCCGGAATGCAGACATAACAGAAAACGGTTCTCTCCTTTTATCTCTTTCCATTCATTGGGGATTTACCATTAGTTCTTTTTGAGTCTTCCCAAGTAGGACAGGTTGTATTTTGTGGCCAAGTCGTGAATAAAAGTGGTGTCACTAAACCAGCTGTCAGCACTGATATTTCGGGCAGAGTTAGATAGAGGAGTAACCAGACGTCCAACCACGTCTACGGGTTTGTTGCTAACCTAGAAAGGACCATCGGGTTGCCTTCGTGCATAGATTTCCTTGTTGCATGCATAGTTTACACCTGAGTCTACTGCAGCTAGTATGTTGAACCCGTATTTTGCGGGCTTCCACGGTATATACTGGATGAAATTACACCTCCCTCTGGAGGCCTCTAACTTTTCGTCTACAGAAACATCTTCTCCTACACAATTACGTTGTTGGCAGTTCACTACAAACTTATGAAAAATGTTCCGAACAGGGGCAAGGCGAGCTAGAGATTTTCGCTGTTCTCTTGTTTCTCTGTTGCCAAACCTGAGAACCCGAAGTAAGAAACGGAACCGCACGAAAGTCATGGTGAGTCGGAAAATCTCAATCCCGAATCCGTGGTTAGCCCATAAATCCTCGAGGTTTAGTTTCCCCAGCTTTGTAGAGTCCAGCAATATATAAAAGCCAAATAAATGCTTTCAACTCTGTTGGATCAATGGGTTTCACGTGTCTTTCCCGTGAATAATGATCTTTCACAGAATCAGTATATTGGTTTGTGGAACGTCTAATGATGTCCAACATGTTGCCAGCAAATAAACATGCCAACGTGTCTAAAATTGTTTGTGTGTCCATAGCTCTACCGATCGGGCCCGGGATTTTCCCAAGTAGTTTATGTTTCCCCTTTTCGACGGAAGATAAGGAGTATGTTTTCCAGGAAATGGAGTCGATAACTTTCTTGCCCTTCTTTTTAGGCAAACATAGAATTCATGGTCCCCTTCGCCCTAAGATGAAACATTCGTGTCACTTTGCTCGGTTTCGAAACTGTCCTGACGTTCGTCGATTAGTTCCTCCGCATCCGTGTCAGACTTCTTCTGGTACATCTCTCACTGTGTGCCGTAGGCTTGGTACAAAGCCTGAAGGACTTGGTGCGGAACCCGAGAAACTCGAAATGTCATTAGGACTCATGTCAAATCCGTCAAATAGGAGTTCGTGTATGTTTTCGACGTCAGAAGGATTACTTAGATCGTAATTTGGACCAGTGTCCATATTGACCTGTAACAAGTCGACGATAGTATATTATCATCCAGAAACATTCATAGATAGCCGTAAAAACAGTACATAAATCACGTGTAAAATATATAGTCCCGTTGTATCTGTGAGATACGCGTACTTATCTGGCTACGATATTTTATCGGCGAGTAAATGATTATAAATGGGAGACATCACTATGTAAACTACTTGCATGAAGCATAAAAATAGGAAAGCAGCCACAATGCACTTATGTGATGATATAGTCGGGTGGTATCTCTGCGATAGAAAACGGTCTCACACTCATCAAACTGAAGCGGACAAAGTCGCCGCACGACTGGCTCTCGTGCCTCAATAGGTAGAGGAATAGGAGAGGGCGGAGCTTGATCCGCACACACGCTGGGCGCCTAGTACGAGAATACGTAGCTTTGTGTCTTAGAGATCACTGTAGTGTTAAATTACGATTGCCTTCTTTTTTTCATGTTTAATTGGAAATTTCTCTCCCTTTCTAAAATCACCTGGCAAAGTTTTACTTTTAGCCTGCAACGAAATGTTAAAAAACCACGAAAAATAAATCTATGCAGTCACACGTGTAATCATCGCACACGGCGCACTTTGGCCTTTTAGAAGCGGCAGGTTTCGACCGTGCAGCTGCAACAGACGCAGATGCCATCGGCAGAGGGAACTACGACTCCGGAGTAACGACGGCATGTGCGCGCCGCAGAAACGCTGTTGTATTAGTCCGTTTCTTTGTTTGCCAGCGGGCGGCTGCGTTTCCTGACGTTACTGCGCGCCGCGCCGGGTCGACGGGAAAAAAATAACAAGTAGAGGTCCTGTTTCAGGAAGAGAGACAAAATCCGAGCGCCTCCGCTCCTCTGGTTCCGTTTTATCGTGCGAGAAAGAACAGTTAATACAAAGGTGGCTTTCTATTATACAGCTAAAGTTTTCTGTTCTCTATGAACAACATTGAATTATCTCCTGCTGCCTGTACTTCGGTTTTAATTCCAAATTTTAAATAACAGTCGTGTAAGTTGGTTTCATCTCCAGAGGCGAGTGAATGATATTTGCAAATGTTGCTGCTTCGAGCTCTACTAGCGAAATTAACTCTTCTTTTTTCCATGACCACTTCCAATGACGAAATGTAATGTTTTGACTTCTGACATCTGGCACCCTGTTCGTGGTGTTTATATCGTATGTGTTTCCACATGCCACATTTTAACGAACTGCTAATTGCTATCGATACCAAGAGAACAATGCTCTCGTTTCAGTGAAAATGATACCGTTGTCTTTTATTTTACGTCCTATTAAAATTCCCGAACACAAGTTGTTCATTCTTTCATCCGACTTCTTAAACCCAATTGGATGTCACAGTGGTCCGTTTAGGCGTCTTACTATGCATCTAATACTTCTTTAAATATATGTCCCATGCCTTACTGAAGTAAGACATCTATATATACTTTCGTTTGGTTAGGTAAATAGTTCTGTGTGTTATTTATGAGGATAAAAGTATCACTTTCATGTCAGTTTATTAATAACAATGTGCAATATCTGCAACCCAGCTGCATTAGTAGAAATTTCCTCTTGCGCTGGGACAATTTTTTTTCCGTTGTGAGCTCTCCACAGAGTTGATCGCTCATATTAAGCTCATATCTCACAATCAGTCACTGCACACACTATGCATACATTGTTTCATAACTCTTCTGTCCCTACACACACAAACACACACACACACACTGGCGATCTCTGGGCTATTTTCTGTACCGCAACTTCCCATTTGCTATCCTGAAAAACTGAGTCAGCATCCCTCCATAATGAGTGAGATGTTGAGCTCAGAAAGAGGAATAGGTGTTAGTATTGTGCTATGCATAGCTTGGGGTTAAGTATTTCTAGAAAGGAAAAAAGAAGGAAGAAAAACATAAAGAGAAGGTGTTATGTGGAATGTTGGATGTTTTATAATCATTATTATTATTTATTTGTATAACTTTTTTTATCAAACCCCTACTCTGTTTTATATAAGTAATCCTTTAATGTATAAAATGTATTGCATAACACGTACTTTTTAAAACTTCCTGGCAGATTAAAACTGTGTGCCCGACCGAGACTCGAACTCGGGACCTTTGCCTTTCGCGGGCAAGTGCTCTACCATCTGAGCTACCGAAGCACGACTCACGCCCGGTACTCACAGCTTTACTTCTGCCAGTACCTCGTCTCCTACCTTCCAAACTTTACAGAAGCTCTCCTGCTATCCTTGCAGAACTACTTAAACCTAACTAACCTAAGGACATCACACACATCCATGCCCGAGGCGGTCGCGCTGTTCCAGACTATAACGCCTAGAACCGCTCGGCCACTCCGGCCGGCGGTCCGATTATCCCATGTGATGAAACACCACACCATATTGTCACTTTACTAGCATGTAAAGGGTGCTCATCAACATCATTAGGATTTGTGTTTGCCCAATAACGGTAGTTCTGTTTACTCCGTAACCTGCGAGATAAAAATAAGCCTCATCTGACATCCACAACTTGTTTAGAAATTTATCGTCATGTTTATTTTTGTTACCATTTGTTGACAGAATCCTAATCGTAATAGGTAATCGTTGTCCTTCAATTGTAGCACCATCTGTAGTTTGTACAGATGAAATTTTAAATCAAGTTGAAAAGTTCTGCGCCGGCCGGAGTGGCCGAGCGGTTCTAGGCGCTTCAGTCAGGAACTGAGCGACCGCTACGGACGCAGGTTAGAATCCTGCCTCGGGCACGGATGTGTGTGATGTCCTTAGGTTTGTTAGGTTTAAGTATTTCTAAGTTCTAGGGGACTGATGACCTCAGATGTTAAGTCCCATAGTGCTCAGAGCCATTTTTTTGAAGAATTCTGCGAACACTCTCCCAGGACATTCCAACCACTGCTGCATGCTTACGAATTGAACGCCGTGGTCTCCGTAAGACAGACTCGCGTACAACATCAGTGTTCACTGGAGAACGCGCACTTCTTGGTCGTCCTGTTGGTTTCTTCTTAAGGGCAGATCCAGTCTCTCCAAAGTTATTAACCCAAAATTTGATCGCGTGTTCTGACGGAACGACATCATGATGTCCTAAATTATAAAAACGTCGGAACTCCCTCTGCGCTGCTACAAAACTATCATTGATTTTATAAAACATTTTCATGGTTCGCAGGTTGCTGTCCGTTCTACTGATCCGTATTACTGAAATGACGCACTGTTTACTCGCTAACTGTCACGAACCCGCAGTGCTGCCACTTACAAAAAAAAAAAAAAAAAAAAAAGTGATCAAATGTGTGTGAAATCTTATGGTACTTAACTGCCAAGGTCATCAGACCCTAAGCATACACACTACTTAACCTAAATTGTCCTAAGAACAAACACACACACCCATGCCCGAGGGAGGACTCGAACCTCCGCCGGGACCAGCCGCACAGTCCATGACTGCAGCGCCCCAGACCGCTCGGCTAATCCCGCGCGGCCACCTACCCATAGCTGCCACTACTCATTTCAAACATTCTCATTATTCTGTGCCATCCTGTGCACATGCTTCTGAAACGCTGAAAAACAAACCCTACATTGTTAGGGACTTAACATAACACTGTTTGCTGGTGTTCAGTTCACTTAGTTGTTCCCACTTTTTTTTACTTCGTCTGTCTATTATTACAACAGTTTTAGCTGTGAGGTTGTAATGTTATGCCTCACAAATCGTACTTTTAAAAAGTTGCAAAGCATTTCTAACATAATGGAATGTAATCAGACCCATTTGCTCACTGCGATAGGACGTAGTTTAAAGAGATGAGAGGTGATTGGTTTTGGTCGGGCGCAACATTTGGGTCACGCATGCCATAGCGCAGAGCACTTGCGCGTCACAGGAGGTCGTGGTAATCCCCCACGAGGCGAGGCAGTTGGAGCACGTGGACCTGCAGACTCCGATGACGAGCCTCACTACTCGCAACTGTCCCAAATTCCTGGTTGCAAAAAACGCTGCGTACACGAAGCAGCCTATTCTTTAAGCAGTAAATAATTTTGTTTCTTGCTTTCTGTAGTTCCAAATATGAGGGATTCAGTATTACACTAGACCTACTACATCTCGAACTATCCGTCAAGAATTAATGGTAACATCCATTTCACACTGGTCGGAGTGGTCGAGCGGTTCTAGGCGCTTCAGTCTAGAACAATGCGACCGCTACGGTCGCAGGTTAGAATCCTGCCTCGGGAATGGATGTGTGTGATGTCCTTAGGTTAGTTAGGTTTAAGTAGTTCTAAGTTCTAGGCGACTGATGACCTCATACTGCTCAGAGCCATTTGAACCATTCTGAGCCGTCCATTTCACCATTCAGATTCCGTTGAGTCTCATTTAGCACTCGACTTAATCTACTACGACAATGATAGAACACAGTCATAGTTCTCACTAGACGCGGTGGTCCTATGTGATAGTTGCGAACTTCGGGTAGTGATCCATACGCTCCCGGACCGAATAACAATCCTTTAAATAGACCGCCAAACACGTTCGAGATGTAATATTCTTTGCGATGAGCTAATGATCTCCATTTAGTAGCGAGCGTAGTATTCCATTACCCGGACTAATTATTACCTTTGTAAGTATTTGTGTCGGCTCTACTCTCCAAAATTCCGGGATTACCACTGTGTCCTCTTTTATTATTGTAATAGAAGGTTATCTCCAGTGCTAAGTAAGATTCAGCGGAATCCGAATGGTGAAATGGATGTTACCATTAACCACATCAGATTCTCATACTCAGCCGACCAATACTCGCACTAGACTCCAAACGCAAATCTCAACGATCCTATAAACCCATTCTCATCCTGAGTACGAATTATTAAACAAAGTGATAGCACTGTCTTCACTTTCTAACAGTGCTACAATATATGTTACGGCCGTCTATTGGTTTTACAACGGTCACACGAAGCTGTGGGCGTTCATTAGTATTAAAGCGAGTATTGTTTGTCCATTTTGACAAGCTGGAGACTACATTCGGCCCCAACAACTGATATAAAATTAGTATAAAATTTTCATATAAACTGATAAAATATGAAAAAACCACAGTTCATATAATTTAAAAAACTAATTTTTCCTTTGACTTTAACCTAACATTTATTTGTAAGTAAACTTGTGCAACACCTTTCTTACGTGACACATCAATCTGATTTTGGTCCGTGACAAATTCAGTATCTTTACGAAGGAGAAGTGTGATAAAGAAAATACGGCTCTCAGTTTGGAAGACGTAGAGGCTCTAGCATTTAAGTTCAGAATACAGCAAAGTAATGTAAAACAAGATCCGACAGGGAATGTAACTAACATTCCTCCGCAACATTTAGAAAGGGGCAACCGAACTGATAGACACGTTACTACAACCAAGCATACAATACCGAAACAAACAAAGGCAGATCGGGAACTATCGTACGAAGATGTACGAGTAAGCGGCTCATATACGCAAGCTGCTGAGTAGAATAAAAATATGTAAATAAATGGAAAAGAGAGTTGAAAATCTCTTATTTTATGATCAGTTTGACTTTAAGAACGGTAAAGGCATCACATGAGGTTCTGGCGTTGTGCACGGTAATAAAGTCCAGGTTTAAGAAGATATGTAAATTCAGAATATCCGTTCGACAACGATAAACTTGTATGAAATGTTGAAATTCCCAAAACTATAGATATAAGCTTCAGGGAAAGACGGGTAACATGCTGTGAGTACAAGCACTAACAAGGGGAACAAGAAGAAGGAAAGACCAAGAATTAAATATTCAGATTAATAAGCGCGCGAGGCACAGATATGTTCTTTCTCTCCGTCTGTTAAGTCTGTATATCGAAGAAGTGACAAGGGAAATAAAAGGAAGAGTCTGAAATGAGATTAAAATTCAGTCCCAGACGATATCAACGATAAGATTTACTGATGAAATTGCTATCCTGGGTGAATATGAGGAGAAATTGCATGAACTCATTGTTCCCAGACAAAATATGGTCTGTGTGTAAACCGAAGAACGACGAATATTATGACGAGCAGCATAACGTCGATTAGCTATTAATTTAACATAAAAACTGAGGAGTATATAGTAGAAGAAGCGAACGGATTCTCTACCCTGGAAGCAAAACAGCACATGATGACAAATCGGAAAGAAAATAGGAAGGTGAACACCACAAATAGGAGGTCTTACAGTGGGTGGGAAGGGAGTGAGACAGCGTTGTAGCCTCTCCCCGATGTTATTCATTCTATATATTGAGCAAGAAGTGAAGGAAAGAAAAGAAAAATTCGGAGTAGGTATAAAATCCATGGAGAAGAAATAAAAACTTTAAGGTTTGCCGATGACATTGTAATTCTGTCAGAGACAGCAAAGGACTTGGAAGAGCAATTGAACGGAATGGACCGTGTCTTGAAAGGAGGATATAAGATGAACATCAACAAAAGCAAAACGAGGATAATGGAATCTAGTCGAGTTAACTCGGGTGATGCCGAGGGAATTAGATTAGGAAATGAGACACTTAAAGTAGTAAAGGAGTTTTGGTATTTGGGAAGCAAAATAACTGATGATGGTCGAAGTAGAGAGGATATAAAATGTAGACTGGCAATGGCAATGAAAGCGTTTCCGAAGAAGAGAAATTTGTTAACATCGAGTATAGATTTATATGTCAGGAAGTCGTTTCTGAAAGTATTTGTATGGACCGTAGCCATGTGTGGAAGTGAAATATGGACGATAAATAGCTTGGACAAGAAGAGAATAGAAGCTTTCGAAATGTGGTGCTAATGCTGAAGATTAGATGGGTTGATCACATAACTAATGAGGGGGTATTGAATACAATTGGGGAGAAGAGGAGTTTGTGGCACAACTTGACTAGAAGAAGGTATCGGTTGGTAGGACGTGTTCTGAGGCATCGAAGGATCACTGATTTAGTATTAGAGGGCAGCGTGGAGGGAAAAAGTCATTGAGGTAGACCAAGAGATGAATACACTAAGCAAATTCAGAAGTATGTAGGCTGCAGAACGTACTGGGAGATGAAGCAGGTTGCAAAGGATAGAGTAGCATGGAGAGCTGCATCAAATCAGTCTCAGGATTGAAGTCCACAACAACAGCTCTCTAAAAGTCTGCTAGTACCAAATATAGGCCTTAACTTGAATAAGAATATTGTGAGTGCTCCTGTGTGCCACAGCATTCTATGGACAGAATCAAAGGCTTTGAAGAAACTGGGAAGAAAGGAAACGAATTGTTGGTAATCTCCGGTTATAGAACGTACAGAAGGGTAATGAGAACTGAAATGCCACCAGGAAATATAGTGGTTCCCTTTAAAATCTGAGCAAAATACTGACCAGAAGCAGTGACAGGATGTTAGGACGCGTGTGAAGATACAGGAGAGGAACCTCCATGGTATTAGAGAGAGCCGTAGTGGGCAAAAACTTCATGAGAAGACAGAGACTAGGGCGTAACAAGTAATCGAGGAGGTGGAGTGTATGTGCTACTCTGAGATACAGATGGTTGTAAGGGACCGGAAATTGTAACGGACCGCTCAAAACTCGCCAAAAGACTGATGACAATGATAAAGGCAACTGTTAATATTCGGCCGAATGTATTGCTTACTGGCGATATGCTAGGATTTTGCAAATATCGATTGCGTTGTTTACAAATTATGCACTAAATACCATTCATCGGAGATGTTATACTTCTGGTATTTGGAAAACCTATCGCTGATCTACTGTTCGACGCAACGGAATGAATTAGTTGCAGGGGCCTCAATGATTATCTGTATCGTTGAAAGTTAAAGGTAATGCCATGAACCCAACGCGCGTGCTGTTGTTTCTTTGTCGAAATGTTTCTTTTTTATTTTTATTTTATTTCGGAGCAGAGTCTGCGAAATGCAAACAGGCACACCGTAGGATCTTCTGCCTTGATTGACTTGCTCTCGTCTCGAGTGTAAGAAGAACGCTTTTATTGCTTTCGGGTCTGAGAGCTGCTGGAACAGCGTTAAGGCGAAAACCATGTAGTCGACTCTCAGAGGCATCAGAGTCCCTGGAAAATTTCAAACGGTCAGAGCACAGAGCAGAGCCATTTCCAATAAGCCGCCACCCACTGACGGGGGCATCAAGGCCTTGGTAATCTCATTTCATTTTCGCCAGTGCAACCGTTGTGTTGCTTTGGGATGAAGACGATACACAGAATAGCTGAAAGGACTTCCAACATTCTGTCAGCGGCTACGTGTGACTTAAGGGTTCCGTGAATTGTTACAGTTTAACTTCAGAAGTGGCCGTTTCAGTAACATTACTTTTGAAATTCGTTGGGCATATTTGCGCCACAGTTACATTTAATATAAGAAGTACACTACTGGCCATTAATATTGCTACACCACGAAGATGACGTGCTACAGACGCGAAATTTAGCCGAAAGGAAGAAGATGCTGTGATATGCAAATGATTAGCTTTTCAGAGCATTCACACAAGGCTGGCACCGGTGGCGACACCTACAACGTGCTGACATGAGGAAAGTTTCCAACCGATTCCTCATACACAAACAGCAGTTGACCGGCGTTGTCTGGTGAAACGTTGTTGTGATGCCTCGTGTAAGGAGGAGAAATGCGTACCATCACGTTTCCGACTCTGATAAAGGTCGGATTGTAGCCTATCGCGATTGCGGTTTATCGTATCACGACATTTCTGCTCGCGTTGGTCGATATCCAATGACTGTTAGCAGCATATGGAATCGGTGGGTTCAGGAGGGTAATACGGAACTCCGTGCTGGATCCCAACGGCCTCGTATCACTAGCAGTCGAGATGACAGGCATCTTATCCGCATGGCTGTAACGGATCGTGCAGCCATGTCTCGATCCCTGAGTCAACAGATGGGGACGTTTGCAAGACGACAACCATCTACACGAACAGTTCGACAACGTTGGCAGCAGAATGGACTATCAGGTCGGAGACCGTGGCTGCGGTTACCCTTGACGCTGCATCACAGACAGGAGCGCCTGCAATGGTGAACACAACGACGAACCTGGGTGCACGAATGACGAAACGTCATTTTTTCGGATGAATCCAGGTTCTGTGTACAGCATCTTGATAGTCGCATCCGTGTTTGGTGACATCGCGGTGAACGCCCATTGGAAGTGTGTATTCGTCATCGGCATACTGGCGTATCACCCGGCGTGATGGTATGGGGTGCCATTGGTCACACGTCTCGGTCACGTCTTGTTCGCTTTGACGGCACTTTGAATAGTGGACGCTACATTTCAGATGTATTACGACCCGTGGCTCTACCCTTCATTCGATCTCTGCGAAAACCTACATTTCAACAGGATAATGCACGACCGCATGTTGCAGGTGCTGTACGGGCCTTTCTGGATACAGAAAATGTTCGACTGCTGCCCTGGCCAGCACATTCTCCAGATCTCTCACCAACGGAAAAGGTCTGGTGGCCGAGCAACTGACTCGTCCCAATACGCCAATCTCTACTCTTGATGAACTGTGGTATCGTGTTGAAGCTGCATGGGCAGCTGTAACTGTACACGCCATCCAAGCTCTGTTTGACTCAATGCCCAGGCGTATCGAGGCCGTTATTACGGCCAGAAGTGGTTGTTCTGGGTACTGATTTCTCACGATCAATGCACCCAAATTGCGTGAAATTGTAATCACATGTCAGTTCTAGTATATTTGCCCAATGAATACCCGTTTATAATCTGCATTTCTTCTTGGTGTAGCAATTTTAATAGCCAGTAGCGTATTTTATATTTTTCTATTATTTGCTTGACTTTAAACGTTCTTTAATTCCAGTCTTACTTCATTCCACTAATCTTTCACCTATAACCGTCGTAACATTATACTGTTCTCCAGTCACTACCTCCAATCATTAGAAACTGTGGATATCGAACAGCATCAACAATTTTAATAATAATTAGTTGACTGCGAATGTTTTCATTGTACTCATTCATCAGCAGCGAGATATGGGGAATGTTTCGACGATTACATATTGTTACATAACTGAAGTTGCCGGCCGGTGTGGCTGAGCGGTTCTAGACCCTACAATCTGGAAACGCACGATCGCTACAGTCGCAGGTTCGAACCCTGCCTCGGGCATGGGTGTGGGTGATGTCCTTAGTTAGGTTTAAGTAGTTCCAAGTTCTAGGGGACTGATGACCTCAGAAGTTAAGTCCCATAGTGCTCAGAGCCATTTGAACCATTTGAAGCACTTATTTGAAAATGTGAGATTTGTCACAACCACTTTCTGATCTTTCGGAAGATTGTTAAAAATATATGATGCAGTGTACCAGGACTTCACTTGGTCAATAGACTACGAATTGTTTTCCATGTGCACATTGTTTCCTTCCCTTTAGGTTTATGAAAGGATTCATCTTCACCTTGGGAACAAGGTTATACTGAAAATAAGTAGATATACTCCTAAATCCAATGTGCACTGCTTGGCAGGTGATTCATTATACGAATATTAGTTATTTTCGGTGCTGACCCACTCGCAGAGAAGAGCGAAGAGTGCTGGCTGAATGCCTTGGTAAAGACCTTAATTTCCTTAATTTTATCCTCTGGGTCCCCATTTGAGACGCACGACCGAAGCAGTAGAATTCTTGCTCACTCTTCCTCGAATTCCATTTCTCTCGACATTGCCAACTGGAGCTCACGAGGAAGACATTTCTTTCCTTACAGACGCTCCCATTTTAGATTCATTGGCACTTCTGTTACACTTCCTTGTGGACTATAAAGACCTGCTGCCAAGTTCTATTTCTGTCTCTGGACGCTTTCAAAGTCTCCAGTAAGGTCAGTAATTTAGAATACATCGTGTTGTGACCAGGCGAAACTACTTTTGCCTAGTCACAACTGTGTGTTCTTTGACGGCTCTCGTAGAAGGATCATCACACTAGAACACAGGAAGTTTGTGTTCACTTTATTATACAAATGAGTAAGAGATTTAGTTAACTTTGACACACTGCATTGCCGTAGAAGTAATGCGTAATGTACAACTGTCATGGTCTATCAAAACATCACCTAACGCTCTAATTAACAAAGTGTTCTCTTAAGGTACAATGTTCAACATTAACAACACTACAAGTTCATCTGAAACTTTAACTACTCGTAGGTCCTAGATGATGATGATGACTGCTGTAGTATTGTGGACGTATGTGGAGAGCACAGAGGCAAGCGGAAATCCTCCTTTGTGTGGCGATAGTATTAGTCGTATTGGGGCTGCTCATCCAAACTAACACACACGTTCTTCACTGTTTTATGATACAGTATTATCGTACCTTCGAAAAGAACGGGAATCAGTTGTTCGCAGCATTCAGAACTAATTAACTTCGGCTGGAATACAAAATTATTTGCACTAGTTTTGCGTCCACCTGAATAAGAAATTCATTTGATTCCTGGTAGCATTCATATCTTCAGGGATAGTACTTAAGAAAAACTAGAAGTAATCGGACGGAAATTAAATTCGCAAAGAACAGAACAGAAGAGACACCATAAACATACGAAGAGAACAATAGTGGACACAGAACTGTTAAGTGGCATACCTGAGAGAAAATACGTCTTGAGAACTTTTCACTCCCGCAGGTAACATACTGTTTTCGGGCTCATAAGTAGCTTTCAGCCACTTAGGAACACTAACTGAAAATTTTAGTTGTTGCACGTTTTTCTGTGCAGTAGGTCAAAGTTGGCGTTCTTTTTAGAAAATATGGTAATGCAATTTGCTGTAATTATAGCACAGTAGCCATAAAAATGTGTATAAAAGAGTAACTAAATAACAGACCATGTGTAAATGTAGCTTTGTAGTTGTAATCGTTAGAATTATGATCACCAAGCTTCTGCAGTCAGCTGTTTGGTCATCAGTTAAGTTGAATAAAATATGCCGCTACAGTGAAAAATCTTACCACAACCATATTCGAATGTAAAAATCTCAGTAATAATGCAACATGAGCCTACGTTAAATCCTGTCATTGCTGCAAAAGCGTGTAGAATTTTCAGCTGAAAGCTCTGTTATTGCATTACGCCAACGGTGTCTAAAAACATGGATGTCTATGGCAGTGACTGCCAACAGCCCTGCCACGGAAGCGAGGGCCGTCGGCAAAACGGCTCCCAAAATAGGAGCCGAACTACGCGTCTTGTCTGTGGATCCCGTGGGAGTTGGGACAAGCACGCTCTTCTTGTGGGTCGAAAGTCCATTACAGAGAGCGGTCAGCCGTGTTCCGTGCGCCTCGTAACACAGGGACGTCTTGCGTTCCCTCCCTAGAGCTGGTTTGGAGGCCTACCTAAATCACTTACAGTCCGTAAAAACAAAGTGTCAGCATATCGCTCCCCCGACATAATGCACTTTCCAACGGTAGGAGCAAAGTTCATTACACATCCCGTCAGGCGGCAATGAGACACCGCTCACGGACATCTGCGTGTTCCAGAATGTGATTTATTACTCGACTAAGCAAATCGTAATTCCGCACGTAGCGTCAGCTAACTTGGCCGCGAGACGAGGTAAGACATGCCCCTTCCCAAAATAGCGCGCGTTTCTTTCCTCGCAGTGAAACTGGGCAAACCGATCGCGAAATATGTCTGCGCAGGCCGCAGCGACGGCTTTCTGCAAATGTCTCTAAAATTATTGACGACAAAGGAGTGTCAGAGGTGACAGAAAGATGACTGAACATGCAGCCAGTACGTTAAAATTTGATAAGTTGATGATGTGTTAATCTGAGCTGGATAGATTGATGACGCTTCAAAGACAGAAAATATCCCATTCCCTGCGGTTTTATGAACGTTTCAAACGAGCAGCAAATTTGCTAAAACTTCACAACTTTGACATCAAAGTTTTCTGTGTATGGTACCGTGTTATATTGTATAAAACTACTGCTAGCCCTGGAAAAAGGCAGCTGCAACCCTGGCCAAAACGTTGGTTTTCTCCAGCAGTAGTTTTATACAATATGACGCGGCACCGTACCAAGAAAACTTCTACGTCGACTGACTCTGGCCGCGGAAGCCTAAGCATTATATTCACAAAATTTATTGTACAGTATTGGACATCAAGACAAGCGAAAAATTTCTGAGAAAACTGTTGTCACTATGGGGTCTGATTTACAAAATAAGCATAATATATTACATTTTTAAATGCCGTGCGGTTCTCGGCGCGTCAGTCTGGAACCGCGTGACCGCTACGGTCGCAGGTTCGAATCCTGCCTCGGTCATGGATGTGTGTGATGTCCTTAGGTTAGTTAGGTTTAAGTAGTTCTAAGTTCTAGGGGACTGATTAACTCAGATGTTAAGTCCCATAGTGGTCAGAGCCAAATCTCGATAACCTGCCATTGTAGCAGCAGTAACCGATCTAACAAATGCTCCGACACTTGTTGTGTTATATAGGCGTTGTCAACCGTAACGCCGTACTCTGCCTGTTTATATATGTCTGTATTTGAATACGTGTTCCTCTGCCAGTTTCTTTGGCGCTTCAGTGTTGTGGGCTTGTGAGCCGGAGCCCGTTATCGTACACTGCACACAGTGATATGGAATCGATTGTGTTGTAAGTCGCAATTGGGAAATACGCTCATCTGACAGAAACATACAATAACAAGAGTAGCTATCAGTGACAGAACACAACTCTTCGAATTTGTAGTTCTAACAGAACTTAGTCATGATATTATTCTTGGCTGAGACTTTTTGCATACACCACAAGCACTCACAGATTGTTGAAAATCTGGGATCCAACCAGATAAACAAGCATACGTAATAAAGACTGCTCTGATACGTTGTTTGTCGACGAAGTCATCATCGGTGAGACAAGTTCCCATCACCACTCGAGATACTCAGTTGAACTATAAAGCTCCATTTGATTGCAAACTCAGACGTACAAAACAAATCCTCATAGCACTAAAGATCAAAAACATGTAGCATCACTAATTGTCCCAAACAGCCACAAATCATCCCTAAAGGTATGTTCATAGGAACAGTTGCAGTCTAGGAAGGGCAGGTCAGTGGCATCAACAGCGATCATGCTCCGATACCACTATATACAAAGCAGTTGAGAAAGCCAATAGTGAATTGCCAGTTGGATCTGGCCTGATTGAGTTTCTGCACCAGAACTCTTAACTTTTGTGAGGTCTACATATGCAGCATTCGTCCCGTCCACCTGCGACATCGGCATCCCGCCTGACAGAAGAGAGATGTGGTACGCCTTCATTACAGCGAGTGAAACCGAGGCTGATGTTTACTGTTCTATCGATGCCGCTCCCGGGGACGAAAACACAGCTTCATGTCTCAGCCAAAGGTTCAAACGGTTCAAATGGCTCTGAGCACTACGGGACTTAACTTCCAAGGTCATCAGTCTAATAGAAAGGCTTGGTTCAAATGGCTCTGAGTACTATGGGACTTAACATCTGAGGTCATCAGTCCCCTAGAACTTAGAACTACTTAAACCTAACTAACCTAAGGACATCACACACATCCATGTCCGAGGCAGGATTCGAACCTGCGATCATAGCTGTCGCTCGGTTCCAGACTGACGTGCCTAGAACCGCTCGGCCACCCATGCCGGCTCAGCCAAAGGCCGCAAGGGCTCGCTACCTGAGCACCGCGGATCGACAGCAGCGGAATATTTTCCTACACCACTCACGTTATCCTAGATGATCTATCGGCCAACCAGCCCTATAAGCTGGCGCATCGCCGGGCAGAAGGCAGTTCGACACGCCGCCCGGCCTTTTAGGGATGTGCCATCCCAGTTGCAACATCCACGCGTCTCGTCTACTGGTACTCCCGGATCGTCAAGAGTGGTAGCTTCGAACTGTGACTCGAAAGTGTCGTGTAACGGTGGTCTGGCCTCCCTGGGCAGCAGTGTGAAATTTCTCGAGGCAAGGAGTTCTGAGGAAAACGTTTTATATTGTATGAATGAATGGTTTCGTGGCGATGTGAATTAATAAAATTTTCTCGGGCTTCCAGCCGCGCCAGGCGGTTAAAATCCCACGAGCTTTCAACCGAGCTCTCCTCAGTCATTTTCAAATGGTAGGAATGACTGCTGTGTCGCCGTGACCGCTTCGTTATATAGCCGCACTGGCTGTGACGTCACTAGTGCTCTCTTCCTCGCCATATATGGTATGTTTTCATCCCGCGTCCGTCGTGCCCGTTTTAACCTCGCAATGGACGGGTCGCAGGCTGTGCTGAGCTGGAAACCGCCGTCCTTGTTGTTTTCAGAGGTTTTTAGTTCGATAGCTTCTTTTATGACGCTATCCCAAAATCCCATCGTCCTCATAACGACAGATGTTTCGTCGAATAAAATTCGGTGTCCATTTTCTATGGTGTGTTCTGCCACGGCTGATTTTTCTGGATAGCGTGGGCGTAAGCACCTCTCGTGTTCCGTCCGGCGTTGCTCCACAGTGTGTTTGACCGACGCAGTAACAGCCACACTGACATGGTATCTTGTACACTACAGGCGTTCTAAGCCCTAGATCGTCCTTCACAGGCATCATGACCTGTCAAATTTTTGCTGGGGGCCTGAACACCAATTAAATGTTATATCTCTTTAGGAGCCGGCTAATCTTTCCCAACACTGTACCACAGAAAGGGAAAGAACACAAGTTTCTTGATTTCTTCTTAGGTGGTTCTTTTCCTAAGATTTTACCCAGCGCTTAAATAGAAACGCAGTATGAATAATATTATATTGAAGATAGGACAACTCATTTCCAAGTTCATTTAATGGTTTAAAATATGTACTAATGGTCGCCAGCGTATCCAGGTAAAGAAACCGTGAAGTATTGGAAAAGCAGAAATGAGTTTTTGCCTACCTTCTTCCTACTGTATAATTTGGTTCTTCAAATTAATATTACTCAACGTAAACAATGTAAGTGCAGACACTGGAATTTCTTTTTTGACTACTGCACCCTCGTACGTTACGTTTCAAAAGAGGAAAAGCCCTGTAGATAAAGAAGCTTAAGAAATTTGGCCAAGGGGGATCTATAGAAAAGCTTTTTCTGTAATAAACAAATACTAAAATACCTGGATACTAAACCGCACACTTTTTACACTATTTCACTTCAAGAAAACCCCTTTCTTACACGAATGTACTTTCAAAAGCTCTTATTCTTTGAACCAACTCTGTACAGTCATTTACCAGATTCTAGTAACTTAGCTACACTCTGATTGAATTTTACGTAAGCAGACTTTCACCATAACATTTTGCAGTAGTTACGAAAACACCAAAACAGTTGAAATGGTGCCTCTTTGTATTAACTTGGCACTTAATAAGTCTGTAAAAAAGGATACTCGGTTTCATCAAACACCAGGAAGGAACCCTACATAGGTGTATGATTAGGATGAAATAACAGGGAGAACCACTTTGTTTAAAGTTCAAGAATGGTTATTAAAAAAACAAATGGTTCAAATGACTCTGAGCACTATGGAACTTAACTTACGAGGTGATCAGTCCCCTAGAACTTAGAACTACTTAAATATAGCTAACCTAAGGACATCACACACATCCATGCCCGAGGCAGGATTCGAACTTGCGACCGTAGAGGTTGCGCGGTTCCAGACTGTAACGCCTAGAACCGTTCGGACACTTCGGCCGTCTTAAAAAACAGTTTAAATAAATGGTTCGGGCTGTACAAAAGTAAATTTATTATAAAGAAGTCTTATCTGGTGGCTGTATGCTTGGGTAAGCGAACAATTATGGCGACTACGCTAACCACGGTACGGCCTGCAAGTCTCTTGCTGAATGGGCTCAATTTCTCGTTTTGGCGTCGGTCAGTTCTACATACAGTATCCCAACAACTCGCAGCTACGTCGTAAGCCGTCTGCAGTCTCCAACCGAGTCAGTTAGTGCGAATTTTCTCCACAAAGGTACTGCCTCACTCACTGCTGCCTGTAGACTGTGTGTCTTACTTCCCGCCCTTGCTCCAGGTAGCGCGCCAATTCGCCCTTACCACCTTTTCCACTCCCCATAGACACTTTCGTTTTATACAAAAGCACTCTGGCTTTTACGTAACACCTATTTCTTATATTGTTGTTAAGCGTGACTGTTTCTTAAATTGTCAAATTTACATTAACATGAACAATTTGTACACAGAAATATTTTTAAATCATCAGAAAATTATGTAACATAATAAACAATTCACATAGTATTTTACATACATTATTCACATACAATACGAAGAACTTCAGCCTCCAGCTTAACACACTTTACATATACAGAAAATACAGTACCAATATGCGAAAATCTTAAAGCAAAAAAATTACTAAAAATTTTAATGAACCATAAACAAATATTGTTAAAAGCTGCTGTGCATGAAAGCAGATATACTTCAAAGGAGCCATTTATAATTTAATTACTTAAAAGTATGAGCAACCTCAGGTAAATTCTCAACTGTTTTGCGTTTTTGCGATGGTGGTTAGAAAGCAACTACTCAGCAGAATATCCATCAGGTAACGTCCCATTTTTGATGCCGTTCATTAAGTGAATTGGACATTAACGTTTCGAATAATTTCCCACAGGTTCTCTCCATCCACCTTCTCAGACTGTATGAAAGCCAGGAAGATTGCTAAATTAAACTCTCTTCTTTTCTGTATCATTTGTCGCACAGGAAATAAATTATCTTTACATGACCTTCTTCTTATGAAGCATCTTTTTTCTGCTGCCGGTAACCCTTTTGTAACAAGCCTTAATCTGTTATTTAATACGTACGATTATATTTTAAAGTCAGTATTTAACATAGTAATTCGTCTATAAACTGAAGTTTCACTGAGATCCTCATTTTAAATAGTCATAACACATTTGCTGTAAGCTATTCTCTTCGAATTTTACTGTTTAGTCAACAGATATTGACCAAATTTAAAGTTATTAACTTGAGAAGTCTACATGTAGATGATAACTGTGGAATTCAAAATTGCTTGACAAGGGTTCATCAAAAACCTTCCAAGTATTTCTTTACTGTTTCTCTCTTAAACAGATCACAGGAAAAACGAACACTTAAATCTTCTATGCAAGCTGTTGCACAGTATATCCAGTTACCGGGTGTGGTTGTAAATTTTTGAAGTTATTACTTGGCGCAGACAGCAGAGAACGAGATCCAGCTTATACCGTATCTCACAGCCGGCACCTGTCGCACGCAAAGATTGTAGTGTTGCAGAAGGCAGAACACCGCTCATGACATATTTCCACATTAAGCAGAGCCATAACCAAGACGCGCAAACGGCGCATTGTGACAGGATCATCTCTGAGTCATTCTGTGAGCTTTACACTATGGACTCATTACACTTGTTTTGAGTCATCAGTCTTCCAACTGCTTTGATGCGGCCCATCAAGAATTCCTTTCCTGTACCAACCTCTTCATCTCAGAATTTGCAACCTACGTCCTCAATTATTTGTTGGATGTATTCCAATTTCTGTCTTCCTCTACAGTTTTTTCTGTCTACCGTAGAAATCATTCCCTGATGACTCCACACTTGTTCTATCATCCTGTCCCTTTTCCTTGCGTTTTCCACACATTCGTTTCCTTTCCGATTCTGCTCGGAACCACCTCATTCCATACCTTATCAATCTACCTAATATTCGACATTCGTCTGTATTACCACATCCTAAATGCTTCGATTCTCTTCTGTTTTCTCACAGTCCATGTTTTACTGCGACACAATGCTGTGCTCCAAACGTACATTCTCAGAAATTTCTTCCTCAAAATAGGGCCTATGTTTGATACCAGTAGACTTCTCTTGGCCAGGAATGCTGTTCTTTCCATTGCTAGTCTGCTATTTATGTCCGCCTTGCTCCTTCCGTCCTAAATTATTACTCATAATAAATACGATTCCAGACAACGCTGTTCCAATGAAGCCTTAGGGCGTAAGGCTGCCACTTATACCAGCTCTCGAGCTCTGCCTCCTGTACCATTTACTCACTACCTCACCTGCTCAGCTTCCACACCCACCAAAACTCCTGTCCTGAGGGGTGACAGCTACAGAGCTTTTATCTGACCTATTTTATCATGACAATAATTTCTTTCTATGTAGATAGGTGGCAACTAAATATTTTCGCATTTGGAAGACAAAGTTGTTAATATAAATTTCATGAAGAGATCCCACCGCAAAGAAAAACGGCCTTTAACGTCCTAGGTACAATCTCACAGACCGCTGGAGATTTTTTGTTAGTCTGTTGCTAATCCATAAGGGTGGGGGTAGGAGACTACAGCGACGTGTAGTTGTTCTTTCCCGAATCTTCTGTGATTTCCTCTCTCAATAGTCACACTTGAACGCGACGTGGATAGATGCTATTACTGCTGTCTCTCAGTTCGTGTTTGTGACCTTTCGTTATGGGTTCAACAGCTGGGTCTTCATCTACTGTTCGTGTTATAGACCCTGACTTTGAGAATATTATCTGAAATTTGTTTGAGGACAGTTTAGTGGAATTGGAGCAGATACATTGAATCTGAAAGTGAACGTAATTCACAATAATAACAGCGAGGAGGTAGAGGTGAATTTTCCTCGTCACCTTTGAATTCCTTGAATCAAGTAAGTGATCAAAGAATATTGTATATTTGATGTCTCCTTTCTGACTTGTCCGAAAGATGAAACGCCATTTTGATTCTGCAGCCACTATGAACCTAGACACATAGGAATTAAAGATATTAGCTGCCAGTGGGCACCGATTTATATCAGTGGGGGAAGATGAAAATTTATGGTGGACGAGGATTCGAATTGGGGTCTCCTGCTTACTAGGTAGATGCACCATGTGAAATAAGTTGAGAATTTAGGACGGAGAAGAAGTGTGCTAGGGTAATCGATCAGCTTATGGAGGCCACTGTGTCTAGATGACGTAGTGGTCAGCACATCTGCCTGACCAGGAAACATATCCAGCCTGGCACCAATTTACACCTCGCCCCATTTATACAAATCAATGCCCACTGCCAGCTAATGTCTTTCATTCCTTTGTGTCTTGATTCACAGTGGCTGCAGCATCAAATTGTTATCTATTTTTTGGACATGCAAGCAGTGTGTCGTGTAGAAAATTTTGTTCTGACGGGTGGGCATGCTATGTTAGTCTATCTAGTTGTGGTGACCGCTTTGTCTTGGATGGCATAGTGGAGCAGCGCATCTGCCTAATAAACAGGAGAACAATGTTTAAATCACGGGTCAGCAAAAAATTTTCTACTTTTTCCATATACTGAAGAGCCAAAGGAACTGGTACACCTGCCTAACATCGTGTAGAGCTCCCGCCAGCACGACGAAGTGCCGGAACAACACGTGGCATGAACTCGAATAATGTCTGAAGTAGTGCTGGAGAGAACTGACATCATGAATCCTGCAGGGATGTCCATAAATCTGTAAACAGTACGACGGGGTGGAGATCTCTTCTGAACGGTAAGATTGTAAGGCATCCCACATATGCTCAATAATGTTCATGTCTGCGGAGTTTTGTGGATAGTGGAAGCGTTTAAACTCAGAAGAGTGTTCCCGGAGCCACTCTGTAGCAATTCCGGACTTGTGGGGTGCTGGAATTGCCCAAATCCGTCGGAATGCACAATGGATATGAAAGGATGCAGGTGATCACACAGGATGCTTACGTACGTGTCATCTGTCAGAGTCGTATCTAGACTTATCAGGGATCCCACAACACTCCAACTGCACACGGTCCACACCACTACAGAGCCTCCACCAGCTTGAACAGTTCCCTCCTGACATGCGGGGCCCATGGATTCTGAAGTTGTCTCCATAGGTGTACTCATCCACCCGCTCGATACAATTTGAAACGAGATTCGTCTGACCAGGCGACATGTTTGTAGTCATCTATAGTCTAATTTCGGTGCTGACGGGCCCAGGTGAGGCGTAAAGTTTTGTCCCATGCAGTTATCAAGGCTGCACGTGTGGGTCTTTGGCTCGGAAAGCCCATATCGGAGATGTTTCGTTGAATGGTTCGCACGTTGACACTTGTTGATGGCCCAGCGTTGAAATCTGCAGCAATTTGCGGAAGCTTTGCACTTCTGTCAGTCTGAACGATTCTCTACAGTCGTCGCCGGTCCCTTTCTTGCAGTATCTTTTTCCAGCCGCAGCGATGTCGGAGATTTGATGTTTTACGGGGTTCCTGATATTCGCGGTATACTAGTGAAATGGTCGCACGGGAAGATCCCCACTTCGTGACTACCTCGGAAATGCTGTTTCCCATCGCTCCTGCGCCAGCTATAACACCACGTTCAAACTCACTTAAATCTTGATAACCTACCGTTGTATCACTAGTAGCCGATCCAGTAACTGTGCCACACTCTTTTTGTCTTGTATAGGCGTTGAATACGCAAGCCTATACCAGTTTCTTTGGCGCTTCAGTATATATGCGTTGCGCCGGCCGAAGTGCCCGTGCGGTTAAAGGCGCTGCAGTCTGGACCCGCAAGACCGCTACGGTCGCAGGTTCGAATCCTGCCTCGGGCATGGATGTTTGTGATGTCCTTAGGTTAGTTAGGTTTAACTGGTTCTAAGTTCTAAGGGACTAATGACCTCAGCAGTTGAGTCCCATAGTGCTCAGAGCCATTTGAACCATTTATATATGCGTTGCCAACCACTGTGCCGTTTTCTGCCTGTTTAAATATCTCTGTAGCTGATTACGCATGCCTGTACCAGTTTCTTCGAAGCTTCAGTGTATATCAGTGACCAGCAACTGATGTCTGTAATTCCTTCGTGTCTTAAGCGATCAAAGTGATGAAGACAGAAATGTACAGACTGACTCTTTAGCTAAAGGTTCTGCTGCAACGACATTTGACCGAGGCAAATATTTCTCGACTTCATAGCGTTTCTTCAAGTGGTCCCATATTCGATAGCATAACATCATATTTTGCCAACAAGGCTATACCCTGCACAAGTAGGAAATAATTCAAATCTTCCTAGTGTTTTGAATTTGCTCATGATTGACGGTATTTTGAGCATCATACTGAAGTAGACTAATGTAAAAATATACAAAGAGAGACCTGAAAATAATAGATATCTTTCGTATGAAGCTGATTTATGTGAACTGAAAGCATTTTTCGGTAATCTGTTTTACTGCTTTATTCAGCTTTTTCCAAATCGAGCAGAGAAGATTGCAAATCATTCTATGCCACAGATGGTACGGGACATGACATATTTAGCACCGTTATAACAAAACTTGGTTCGGTGTGCTTCCAACAAGCTTGATATTGGATAGCCCCGCGACCCATTTTGAACGCAAGCAAACGATCATTTAGCTGCGGTGTCATAATTTCTTACAGATATTATTGGAAACTGTCAGATGACGTACAGTATCGCAGAATGTGCATATATCAATGATCTACTGGTGTAATTTCATGCTTAATGCAGATTCAAAATGTATATTGCGAACAAACCGTACATGTATGGCTTAAAAGTCTTTTGCCTCTCTGATGCTCACGCTGGTTACCTGTTTAATGCATATATTTACACTGGAAGCGATATTGATAGAGAAAATGTAAAAAAAAAGGTTACAGAAATCTTCCCAGGCTGTCATTAGATTAGCTGAACCAATTGAACAGACTAATCGTAATATTACTGCAGACAACTAGTTTAGCTCAGTCTGGTTAGCAACATGTATTAAAGGAAGAGGACAATCGTGGAGTAGAGTGCTGGGAAAATAAATGAGAGGTTCGAGAAGAAGTAGGTTCTGCGATGTACACATTCAATATGCACAAATTTTACTTCAGTTTGTGCAAAAGAGGATATTGTCTTGTTTTTAATTTTGTCCATACACCCTGATGAATGTAACGATGGTAAGTCAAGTAAACCAGAAATAATTTCGTACTACAAACATACTAAAGGTGGTGTTGATGCCATAGACGAGAAGTGTGCCAACCATTCAACTAAGCTACGTTCCCAACGATGGCCAGCGCCATTGTTTTTTCGTATGCTGGACACAGGTGAGGAGAATGCATTTGTTCGTCACAACTGCTACAGACACATAGTAGAGTAATCCACTTTCATTTTTTGAGGAGACGTGGAACCTCGTCGGTGACTCCAAAGTTGGAAAAGTCAGCCAACAAATGTCACCTGCCTCGTGAACTTCGCGCATCCATTCGCCGCGTTTTGGGTGTAGCAGCATCAAAAGCAGCAGTCATTGTAGAACGCAATACAAGCCCTACCTGTGGTCCAAAAAAGAAGTGAATACGCCTTATATTTGCGTTAATGCAAGTAGCCATTCCACTTGAGTGCTGTGCAAATCTTTTTAGAGTGGGTAATGAAAACTTCTAAAGGCGACTAAAATCCTAAAAATTACTAACGTAAATTTTATTTTTTAATGATCTCTAGGGAGGGGGAGGGTTCCTTATGCTTTTATTACTACATGTTAAATAAACAATAAATATATAGCAAGAATTAAAATTTAGAGTGCAGGAAATTTGATGTTGTATACCATTAACATTATTACGTAATGTTACGGTCATTTTGTGTAGTTTCCTGACAAAATGCGTTTTCTTCACAAAATAAATTAAAAATTTATTTGAATATATTTTGGTGTGGTATTAATTTAACTTATTACATAAAAAAACAGAATCGTTTCCCTGAAATTTCTGAATGCAAATGTTAATATAACACTTTGCTCAGTTTTTGTATCAACCGATCTAATGGTCTTGTCATACGATAATTAATTAATATATTACAATCAACAGATGCACTTGGGAACTCATTAATATTTTCCAATGTTCAGCCTGAAGACTCTACCATCAAGTTAACTTAGCTTATCATGTACTTCAATCGATTTTACTTATTAAATGACATCATCTTTTGAAACAAGTTAGAATGCCATGTACCAGCTTGTCATGTCTGGTGATTTCCTTCAGAGCACGTTCAAAATCTGCTCATATTAGTGAGAAGGGATGATGAGAGTTGCCTTTTCAATTGAAAGTTTCATTTTACACACTACTGATTTTCATTGATTTTAACATCATCTTTCCTGTGCTCAGCTTCTACTGATGGAAATAATTTCTTGGAGTTATCTCTTTGCATGCCCACTAAGGCAGTTTTGCGTGGTTGCTTTGGCCCCCAGCCAATAGGAAGCCTCTCGTGGTTTAAAAACTATGAGGTGTTCCCAGTTTTAACATGCTTCCTCCATTTTCTGTTCTGTTCTGGTCCTGATTAGAGCTGTGCTTAATTTGGGGGGAAGAATGTCTTCATCTAGTTAGAGCAAGCCGCATCGGGATTTCCACAGTGGTGAAGAAATCTGGTGGGATCATTCCAATTACCTGCTGTGATGAATATTAAGCAGTTGCTTACGTTCTTTCTGGAGTGCATTCTAAATTTTTAAATTACTTTATACGTGTTTACTCTGTGCTCAGACTTAGGGCAATATGCATCAGCACGGCGAAATGTAACGTCATAGGTTGCTCAATTTCGGTTAAATGGAAGCTGAATATAAGAGCAAATATTGTCTTTCCAATCCAAGATGCTGACGATTCAAAGTTATCATCCTCTCCTTGTTTGTCTCACTACCAAACAAATCTGTGCTCCAAACGTACATTCTCAGAAATTTCTTCCTTAAATTGTGTCCAAGGTTTGATACCAAGACTTCTCTTCGTCAGGAATGTCCGTTTTGCCAGAGCTTGTCTGCTTCTTCTGTTCTCCTCACTCCGTCAGTCATGGATTATTTTTCTCCTTAGGAAGAACAGTTCCTTCATCTACTGCATGTACTTTGTGATCCTCAATTCTGATGTTAATTATCTCGATGTTCTCATGTCTGCTATTTCTCTCTAGTTTCGTCTTTCCTCGATTTACTCATCAAACTGTTTATCCCATTCAACAAGTCCTGCGGTTCTTCTTCATTTTTACAGCGAATTTTCTCATCTTCGGCGAATCTGAACATTTGCACCCTTTCACCTTACATTTTAATCCCACTCTTAAACCCTCATTTTATTTAAATCATTGCTTCCTCCATGTGCAGGTTGAACAGCAGGGCGAGAGGCTACATCCCTGTCTTATGCCCTTTATAATCTGTGCACTTCGGTCTTGGTCTTACACTCTTATTGTTCGCCCTTGTTTCTTGTACACAATTTATATTATCCGTCTTTCCATATAGCACACACGTATACTTTCTCAGCATTTCGAACATCTTGTACCGTTTTACCTTGTACGCTTTTCCGAGGACGACAAATCCTGTGAACGTGTCTTGATTTTTCTGCAGCCTTGCATCCATTATCAACTGCAACTTCAGAACTGCCTCTCTGGTGCCTTTTCCATTCTTCTGTATAGAGTACATACTGCAATTTAATTTATGCCACTTGCGTTGTCGTCTGTATACGGCTTCAGTGTTCACTTTGAACTTACCTAAACACCACTGCGTATCCTACGTCTCTCTCTTTCTCTCTAGCCACCCAGAAAAAAAAATGTTTTTTCCTCTGTGCTATTTTCAAAATTAACTTTTGTCATTTAGTTAAAGCAGCTTTCGTCGTTTAGTACGCAGGTCCACATACAAAGTACTACTTTTATTTTTTAAGAATTCTGGTTTTTTAGATTTCATTTCTGCATGGTTTCATTAGTTTAACCTGGCTATTCTTCATCTTAATCCTGTCCTTGATTGTCTGCGCCGCATTTCTGTAACTCTGAGAGTGCTTGAAGGACAAATACTGTCTGCCTACCTAGGCTCCCTAAGCTGTCTTACACCTTCTTGTAATCATTTCCGTATTTCTAATGGAAGTATTACAAGTGGTTCATATTGTGCCCCGAGAATTGGGTCGTTAATAACTTTTGGCACACAGACTGTCGATTTTTCTCCAAAGGTTCCGATTTAAGATCACAGATCATCCACGTAACGCTGTCATGTTACCCGCCATTGATACAGCACCACGCAGTTGAAATCCTCCAATCTGCCTCTTAACACCAACTGGCACAGAATGCTGAAAACTTAAGCAGTATTCAAGAACAGATCGCATAACAGACTTGTACGAAGTTTCTTTGCAAATCGAAAAAGAATTTTTTCATTTAGTAGTGCTCTGTTGGTTTATACAACAATTAATTTCATTTGGTACGCCTCCGCAGCTTTACCGCTACGTATTTAACTAATTACTCTTAATCCAGTGGCATAAAAGTAATGACTCTTCCCAACTAAAGCATGATGAATGAGTACTGGACAGAATGGCTGTTGTTTTCCCCACCCCAAGGGTCAGAATAGGTTAACTGAGGTCCGGCCAATTGTAGAGCCTAGCTTCATTTCAAATGAATACTTGATGTGCTGGCAGTGGGGAAAAGGGTTTGACAATTGGGAATAGAAGCGAAGCTATTGCCACTTCCAGCATTTGACTTACAACCAGTAACCGTGGTCCGCAATGCAAACACTTTTAGTTTATAGCTGGGACAAAGTTGTGATCTATTTCTAGCATGGGATACCAGCACAGATCAGAAATAATTTCGTACTATAATCACTTTAAAGGTGATGTTGAGACCATAGAAGAGAAGTGGGCCAACTATTCAACTTACCCAACGATGGCCAATGCCATTGTTTTTTCGTGTGTTGGTCGTAAATGTGGTGAATGCGTTTGCTCTTCAAAATACAACAGATACAGTAGTCAAGGAAGCCAATTTAATATTTTTGGAAGAACCTTGCGAACTCGTTGGTGGCACCGCAGGTGGAAAAGTGAGTCAACAACTGCCACATACTCTGTGAGCTTCGTGCTTCCATTTGCCGCGTTTTGGGTACAGCAGAATCAAGAGCAGAAGTCGTTGCAGAACGCAACGGAAAACATGCTCCACTCGTGAGCCAAAAAGATAGTGTACACGCCTTATATCTGCCACTGTTTCCAGAAGGCAATCTGCCTTGTATGCTCTACAAAAATTCGCACCGCGTGCTAAGGAAACTTCTGGGAAGGAGACCAAAAACCTGAAAAGTACCACTGCAATTTTTATTTTTTAATATGTTATGGGAGTATCTTATGCTTCTATCATTGTGAGTAAAATAAACAAAATTATATAGCAAAATAAAAGTTTAGTGTGCAGGAAATTTGAGGGGTTTTGCTCCTAATGGACTGTTATGTTTTAAGCTTGTGGTAGCCAAATATTCATATTACCAATGTTGTAGAGGACAAGGGGTTATTTTTAGGAAATGTGGTGCGAAATTGTGATTTAGTGTGTTTCACTGCGCGATACGCCAGCCTCACAGCAGACGGCGAAAGAAGGCTGGCCGGCGCGTTATGCAGGTGACACGATTTTGCAGTGAGCGTCGGTATGTGTGTACAGTCGTGGACAAAACGAGCGAGACCCCTCCCCTTTTCGTTATGCTGATCCGCACAGCTTTAAAGTCTGCTACACAGCATAACAGGCAAGGCGACGAAGTGCTACCAACATACTATGCACAGGCGTGAAACTGACGAACTATCTGAACTTTGTCAGACTGTTTTCAATCACGTGTAAGACTATATTAATGCTGATTAGTGTGTTAAACACAATACGTAAATACACTCCTGGAAATTGAAATAAGAACACCGTGAATTCATTGTCCCAGGAAGGGGAAACTTTATTGACACATTCCTGGGGTCAGATACATCACATGATCACACTGACAGAACCACAGGCACATAGACACAGGCAACAGAGCATGCACAATGTCGGCACTAGTACAGTGTATATCCACCTTTCGCAGCAATGCAGGCTGCTATTCTCCCATGGAGACGATCGTAGAGATGCTGGATGTAGTCCTGTGGAACGGCTTGCCATGCCATTTCCACCTGGCGCCTCAGTTGGACCAGCGTCCGTGCTGTACGTGCAGACCGCGTGAGACGACGCTTCATCCAGTCCCAAACATGCTCAATGGGGGACAGATCCGGAGATCTTGCTGGCCAGGGTAGTTGACTTACACCTTCTAGAGCACGTTGGGTGGCACGGGATACATGCGGACGTGCATTGTCCTGTTGCAACAGCAAGTTCCCTTGCCGGTCTAGGAATGGTAGAACTATGGGTTCGATGACGGTTTGGATGTACCGTGCACTATTCAGTGTCCCCTCGACGATCACCAGTGGTGTACGGCCAGTGTAGGAGATCACTCCCCACACCATGATGCCGAGTGTTGGCCCTGTGTGCCTCGGTCGTATGCAGTCCTGATTGTGGCGCTCACCTGCACGGCGCCAAACACGCATACGACCATCATTGGCACCAAGGCAGAAGCGACTCTCATCGCTGAAGACGACACGTCTCCATTCGTCCCTCCATTCACGCCTGTCGCGACACCACTGGAGGCGGGCTGCACGATGTTGGGGCGTGAGCGGAAGATGGCCTAACGGTGTGCGGGACCGTAGCCCAGCTTCATGGAGACGGTTGCGAATGGTCCTCGCCGATACCCCAGGAGCAACAGTGTCCCTAATTTGCTGGAAAGTGGCGGTGCGGTCCCCTACGGCACTGCGTAGGATCCTACGGTCTTGGCGTGCATCCGTGCGTCGCTGCGGTCCGGTCCCAGGTCGACGGGCACGTGCACCTTCCGCCGACCACTGGCGACAACATCGATGTACTGTGGAGACCTCACGCCCCACGTGTTGAGCAATTCGGCGGTACGTCCACCCGGCCTCCCGCATTCCCACTATACGCCCTCGCTCAAAGTCCGTCAACTGCACATGCGGTTCACGTCCACGCTGTCGCGGCATGCTACCAGTGTTAAAGACTGCGATGGAGCTCCGTATGCCACGGCAAACTGGCTGACACTGACGGCGGCGGTGCACAAATGCTGCGCAGCTAGCGCCATTCGACGGCCAACACCGCGGTTCCTGGTGTGTCCGCTGTGCCGTGCGTGTGATCATTGCTTGTACAGCCCTCTCGCAGTGTCCGGAGCAAGTATGGTGGGTCTGACACACCGGTGTCAATGTGTTCTTTTTTCCATTTCCAGGAGTGTATAAGATATAAATGAAAGAAGAAACGCTAATTAATATGAACTGTACTAATAAAAATGAATTTCAGCTTATGGAGATAACACAACTGTTCTAGTAAGACAAAGTACTCCAGATCGTTACGAATTAGGAAAATATTATGCGCATTCGGCCGCGAAACGGTTTGTGTCAACTTTCAGACTAGGCATAGTGGATTACCGTTGCTAAACTACCACGAAAGTGTGCAAATTTAGCAATGCTTGAAGTATCATAACGAAATTCAGTTAAAAATCATTCAGTGCCACACGTAAGTCAATTCAATTACTGACGGAATCGGAAAAAGGAAGGCAGTAACAAGTATGAAATCCTACAAGAGTTTCATATTGACATCCACGGGGCGCCAGTACAGAATACATGTAGCAATAAAACGTATTGGAGGCGCGAGAATTTCATAAAATTGCTTTACTGATAGTCTATCTGCCTCAATCGAGATTGGCGCTAAAGACTACACTGTTGAGCGCCCATAACACCATATCCATCCATCCATCAATCGAGATTAGGACCGAAAACAAACCAGACCTCCCTTGCAGTAGCAAACACCTTTCACTACGCTACCCGACAACCCAGGCAAACAGCCCTCTATTGTGACCCCAGACATGAATAAGCCGGCAATTTCGCAATGCAGTTTCTGTTGCATAGAGCTTTCTGGACTCTAAAACATGAATTTTCTACCTTTATGTCACAGCTTATGCGACAATTCTTCGGGATGCTTATCGAAATAACAAAATACTGTTATTAGCGAGTAACGGCAACGGGTTCTACACAACGCTGGTGACTACTTTGAAGGCGAGTAACAGGTGCAAACATGTAACTCTTTTGTATCGGTTGTGAATAAATAGTTGCCACAATTTAAGTTCCAACCCTCGTATAGTCTTATATATGATTGAAACAGTCTGAGAAAGTTTGGATAGTTCGTCAGTTTCACGCCTGTGCATAGTATGTTGGTAGCACTTCCCCGCCTTGCCTGTTATACTGTGTAGCAGACTTTAAAGCTGTGCGGATCAGCATAACGAAAAGGCGAGGGGTCTCGCTCGTTTTGTCCACGACTGTACGTGCGCGGCAGCCATCAGTACGTAGCATTGGCAGAATTACACAGGCGCGTGCCGCATGTGGCGCAGTTGCGTTAGCCAACTCATCGAGAACCTTCTACGAGTAATAAACACGCCGCCGCGTAACCGGCGGCTTCAGTAACGGTCTGCACTATTTAAGGGCACCAGAGGTGAGCATCGGCATTCGGTTCGACCGACTGGGCGTTCGGTCGCTGTCACGTCATCGTCATCAGTGACGCTGTCCCCGAGGATCGGCCGACAGAGGGCGTTGCTTGCTGCTGCACCGGCGACTCCCGGCGTCTTCATGAGCTGCCGCGTCTGCGAGCTGGAGCGGGCCTCGTGCTGCTAACCTCCTACCGCGTGTGCAGCCGCTGACCGAGCACAGCGTCACATTCCCCGGTGTAACGGACTCCGCTCTGGCGTGCGTTAACTCTTTAAAGCCTGTACTATGATAAGTTGACGGGCTTCACCTTATAAGAAAGGATTTTAGTAAATATGATGACCGCGTGTACCTGAATGGAAGCAAAATGGGACTTATACCCAGTCAGTAACAACAATAATACGTCAAGCAAGTCTAAAGTGCAACTACACGTTAGGACGGGCAAGAAACATACACAGCAGATGCTACCAATGGTTAATAATACGGTCGCCAGCCTAATTAGACATTAAGTGAGTTTTTTCCTTGTACAAGTGGATGTACGTACAAGCATAACCTCACGTAGTAATACTGCATTATATGGTAAATTTTAGAACCAGAAAAATCTACTGAACTAATATTTTCCCTTTTTGGTACTAATTTGGACAAGCTATAAATACACAACTTTACACTATAATGATTAGTACACACGGCATTGTGTCTATTGCTCCAACTGAAATCGGGCATAGGTTACCCTAGAAATAACACTTTTGAAACACACATACAATGTCAATTTTAATAGGGTAAAACACTGATAAATTTAGGTTTTATTTTGACTTTAACTTTGCTAGTCAAATCAGTTCAGTACGTTTCAGAATTTAAATGAATAGAAAAGAAAAGAGTGAAAGAAAAGGGGGGGGGGGGGACCCTGAAACTGTTATGATCACTGTGTTGCAACTATTAACTGTTGGAAACATTAATCACTCAAGATTTACAAAATATGAGTTACTGCTCTTTTTGTCTTATTACTTCCTCATTTAACTACCATTATTTTCGTCTCAAATTAATTAAGCTTCATTACTAAACCAATTCCAAAATTATCTTACAACTTTGTCAGACCTTTGTTCTTTGCTTATATTTTCATTAACAATAAAGCTCCTTAAACATCTTTCTAGCATGGATAGGTCTGCAGGTAATTCTTATTAACATAAATCTTCATTTCGGGACACTTGGATTGCACAACATGTGGAAAGGACCCTGTCCAGGTTAGTGACTAGGATAATTAATTGATAGGACAATTCTGGTAAAAGTTAAGTTGTTATTAAACAGTCAGGAACGAAATTAACACTGGTCCACACGAATACAATTCGAAAGATTCAACCTGTTCGTGTCGATGCGGCGGTTGTCGGGCGGCGAGATGGTGAGACGCACAGCACACATACAATCACAGCTATGGCTCTTGCTGTATCGGCACTTTGCTTCTTCTTAGCGTCGCAATCCTTTTCAATTAAGTGCCTATAAAATATAGCCATGCTGTATTGTCGTCGGAAACGGCACATCCGAGGCTCAATGAAACCACTTTTTCCAGGATAGCCTCCTCGATCCGGAACGTGTTCCTCAGACCGATGCCCAACTCCGACTGTCTTGCTGAGCCCGTTATGCCGTGCCGCGCACGTGTGCATTCTCCCGCGCTCGCCTGCCATCCACCCTTTACCGCTCCCCTACAGATAGGGTATTCACCAAAGGTTTTATATTCCACATATTCTAATACATTGCCTACGTATGGACCAGGCGCACAATTACAATTTTAAACATGTTACAGTAAATTCAACATGGGTTACACTTCAATTCTGTTATAGTATTGCTTGAAATTTGACATAAATATTAATATTCACTTCGAAAGATGCTTACATTTTCTTTAACATAATGACACGAAAAGAAAAGGAAATGAAATCAAAATATTGCTTACCCTAATTTATCGAAAATCAGAAGAAAAAAATTATTATATGTACAGTTGTTGTTGTTACACCGGGATGCGTACATCAGCGCGTCTCCACCACGACACGAGCGGTGGGGCTGAGCTACCGGAAAATGTATTGGAAGAACCAACAATAAAGGGGAAGATTGCTAAAAACAGCCACCTTCTTCTACCCAGCCACACCCTACAACCCCAACCATGTCACCCACTCCGGTCATCTTATTACAATGTTATACATGCAAAGATATGTCATACAATCGTATATGTTTCTATGTGAACAGTTAATATAATTTCTGAGAGATTTTCCAAAACCAGAATTTCACAAAAATCCCCCTTCTCCTGTATAGACGATTTGTTACATATCGTGCATCAAAAGCAATCAGTTTTTGTTGAAGTATACTAGCCATGCATGCCATGTTACTTTGTTAACGTCACATAAAGTGACGCTACTACATCTATTAAAGTGCCGTGTGGGAGGTGTATTAATGGTTCCTTGGCGATTGGTATATCAGTGGTTACAAGCTTCGAAGGTTTTTGGTGTCCATCTGAGGCCAGAGGGGTTTTGAGGAGAGCGAGAGTGTGGAATGGGCAGGTGCCGGGCAGCACCGCTGTGGCCTGTGGAGCAAACTGGGCTGATGAGAGCTGCTGGCGCCAGCCAGTGTTTGGACGGCGCGGAGTTCTGTTAGCACTGACAGAACCTGGGGCGAAATGGTTCAAATGGCTCTGATCACTATGGGACTTAACTACTGAGGTCATCAGTCCCCTAGAACCAAGAACTATTTAAACCTAACTAACCTAAGGATGTCACACACATCCATGCCCGATGCAGGATTCGAACCTGCGACCGTATCGGTCGCGCGGTTCCAGACTGAAGCACCTAGAACCGCTCGGCCACTCCGGCCGGCCCTGGGGCGAGTCAGGGCGACTCACTACTGCCCTTGTGGAGTTGTAGACCCTGTGCTCACCTTTGGAAATCTTAAGAGTCAAGCACATGGGTTTCCCTCGACTTCCTTTTCACCACCAGAATCACAATAGTGAGGACTGCCCAGTGTAAGTGGGTCTACCAGTGTGGGCACTGTACTTTAACTGATTGAGTGTGCATGGCCAGATATTCTCACAAGGGAACCTCCCCATCGCACCCCCCTCAGATTTAGTTATAAGTTGGCACAGTGGATAGGCCTTGAAAAACTGAACACAGATCAGTCGAGAATACAGGAAGGAGTTGTGTGGAACTATGAAAAAAATTAGTAAAATACACAAACTGAGTAGTCCTTGCCGAAGATAGCCAACATAATGGATCATGTGAGTTAAGGAGCGCCGTGGTCCCGTGGTTAGAGTGAGTAGCTGCGGATCGAGAGTTCCTTGGTTCAAATCTTCCCTCGACTGAAAATTTTACTTTCTTTATTTTCGCAAAGATATGATCCGTCCGTTCGTTCATTGACGTCTCTGTTCACTGTAATAAGTTTAGTGTCTGTGTTTTGCGACCCCGCCGCAAAACTGTGTGATTAGTAGACGAAAGGACGTGCCTCTTCAATGGGAAGCGAAAACATTTGATCGCAAGGTCATAGGTCAACCGATTCCTCCATAGGAAAACACATCTGATATATTCTATACGACACTGGTGGCAGCATGTGCGTCACATGACAGGAATATGTTGTCGACCCATCTAACTTGTGCACTTAGCGAATGGGTAACAAGATTCTTCTACCTTGCCCGATTTAGATTTTCCTGTGGATGTGATAATCACTCCCAAAAAAGTGACGAAAACATAAGAGTTTGTCACATAAATTGAAAATAAAAAATTAAACTTTTTACTCGAGGGAGGACTTGAACTTAGGACCTCTCATTCCGTAGCTGCTCTCGCTAACCACGGGACCAAGGCGATCCTAGACTCCCATCTCCTTTATGTTACATATCTTCGTATGGACTACTCAGTTTGTGTATTTTTCTAATTTTTTTCACAGTTCCACACAACTTCTTCCTGTTTTCTCGATTGATCTGTGTTCAGTTTTTCAAGACCTATCCACTGTGCCAACTTATAACTAAATCTGAGGGGGGTGCGATGGGGAGGTTCCCTTGTGAGATACGATTACGTGCAAGTAGTGTTCATTAATGTAGATGAATGAAATCTTAGCTCTTGCATAGCACCACTCATTTCCAGTATCTAAATAACTAATTTGTGTTCAATTTTGCCAGCAGCCGTTTTTTGATAACCATTTTAGTGTTTAAATAGTTGTTTGTTAAATTTCGTCCGGAAGTGCATGAGTCACTGATCTGTACTAGGTTTGTGGACCTGTTGCTGGCACGAAGTTTGTTAATGTTCAGATGCACTTTCAATGTATGTATTGGCGCGAGATTGCGTCCACTGATGTCAGCACTTAGTGCCAAGGTGGTTCTTTTCTGTTCTTTGTATTTTGCTTCATTATCGTAATTGGCTTTGTGTTGTTGTTTACATGCGAAACCATAGCTGTAAGTGAAGAAGTGCCAGTTGAGCCAGGCGACGGTTGGTCGTTAGCCCGCTTCCAATTTTTGTATCTTCCGCGCCATCATGCCGTGCAGTGCGACGTGTTCTGTCGTCGCTGGTATCGGTAACTGTAATTAAAGTGTTTGTGTATAGGTTTGCTGAGGCTCGGGTCCAGCTGACCCGGTAAGTAATTTAGCATTATCCTGAGGATTTAATACCTTGTTTTAAAGCTACATCTACATCCATATTCCGCAAGCCACCTGACGGTGTGTGGTGTATGGCGGAGGGTACCTTGAGTACCTCTATCGGTTCTCCCTTCTATTCCAGTCTCATATTGTTCGTGGGAAGAAAGATTGTCGGTATGCCTCTGTGTGTGCTCTAATCTCTCTGGTTTTATCCTCTTGGTCTCTTCACGAGATATACGTAGGACGGAGCAATATACTGCCTGACTCGTCGGTGAAGTTATGTTCTCGAAACTTCAATAAAAGCCCGTACCGAGCTACTGAGCGTCTCTCTTGCAGAGTCTTCCACTCGAGTTTATCTATCATCTCCGTGACGCTTTTGCGATTACTAAATGATCCTGTAACGAAGCGCGCTGCTCTCCGTTGGATCTTCTCTATCTCTTCTATCAACCCTATCTGGTACGGATCCCACACCGGTGAGCAGTATTCAAGCAGTGGGTGAACAAGTATACTGTAAGCTACTTCCTTTGTTCTCGCACTACATTTCCTTAGGATTCTTCCAATGAATCTCAGTCTAGCATCTGCTGTACCGACTATTAATTTTATATGGTCATTCCATTTTAAATCACTGCTAATGCCTACTCCCAGATAATTTATAGAATTAACTGCTTCCAGTTGCTGACCTGCTATATTGTAGCTAAATGATAAAGGATCTTTCTTTCTATGTATTCGCAGCACATTACACTTGTCTAAATTGAGATTCAATTGCCATTCCCTGCACCATGCGTCAATTCGTTGCAGATCCTCCTGCATTTAAGTACTATTTTCCATTGTTACAGTATCTCGATGTACTACAGCATCATCCGCAAAAAGCCTCAGCGAACTTCCGATGTTATCCACAAGGTCATTTATGTATATTGTGAATAGCAACGGTCCTACAACACTCTCCTGCGGCACACCTGAAATCACTCTTACTTCGGAAGACTTCTCTCCATTGAGAATGACATGCTGCGTTCTGTTACCTAGGAACTCTTCAATCCAATCACACAACTGAACTGATGGCCCATATGCTCTTACTTTGTTCATTAAACGACTGTGGGGAACTGTATCAAACGCCTTGCGGAAGTCAAGAAACAGGGCATCTACCTAGGAACCCGTGTCTATGGCCCTCCGAGTCTCGTGGACGAATAGCGCGAGCTGGGTTTCACATGACCGTCTTTTTCGAAACCCATGCTGATTCCTACAGAGTAGATATCTAGTCTCCAGAAAAGTCATTATACTCGAACATAATACGTGTTCCAAAATTCTACAACTGATCGACGTTAGAGATATAGGTCTATAGTTCTGCACATCTGTTCGACGTCCCTTCTTGAAAACAGGGATGACTTGTGCCCTTTTCCAACCCTTTCGAACGCTACGCTCTTCTAGAGACCTACGGTACACCGCTGAAAGAAGGGGGGGGGGGGGTGGCGGCAAGTTCGTTCACCTACTCTGTGTAAAATCGAACTGGTATTCCATCAGGTCCAGCGGCCTTTCCTGTGTTGAGCGATTTTAATTGTTTTACTTATATTTCAGCAGTAAGCTTTGTACAACCTCATTTAAAACTTATGCTTTAATCAAAACGTGATTACGCCACTGAAGTAATTGGCAATACACCTTTAATCGTGAGGCTCCCGTGTGGGATGCTGATTATTCCAAAATTTTGACAGATTGCTTTCATGTCTGCGCTATATTTGACAGTTGCCGTTGCGTGTCTCACATTTAGCATGTGTTATATTGAGGCGCGGGCGGTGTGGTATGATTTCCAAAGCCAGAAACGGCTATAAATTTTTAAAATAAGGATTGACGTCTTACTGTCTTTATTGGTGCCGCTCCTCACAGTCAGTTACTGTATAATTTCAAGCCTTTTTAATTAAAGGTGCTGTGTTTATGTAAAATCGAGGTTGTCGTATGTCGCGTCTAAGCTGTGTTATATCCTTTAATTCTGTTTAAATAAATTTCTGTTTTCGTTAAAGTGAATTCCGTTTAAGCAGTTCCTGCTTCCTAAGGATGACATATCTCACGTTTGGCTATTTCGTATCTTTGATTCAGTTTAAGTAAAATCTTTTCTTTCTTCAATGCGACTTACTTCGTCTTTTGACAAATTACACTTTTATGCTGTTACATTTAACTCACGGTTTGCTTAAGGACTTTGATGTTGTGGGAGTAAATGCCCACTTGCTTAAGGGTGGCACGTGTCCGTCTGTTCTTTGGAATATTTGTGTATAGCAATCTTTGATGAATGTAGGCCAATTATCTGACCTAGTATGAGTTCACAGAATTTTATAGAAATTGTTTATGGTGTTGTTGTTGTGGTCTTCAGTCCAGAGTCTGGTTTGATGCAACTCTCCACGCTACTCTATCCTGTGCAAAATTCTTCACCTCCAAGTAACTACTGCACCCTACATCCATCTGAATCTACTAAATGAATTCATATCATGCACTTCTTCTACGATTTTCACCCTCCACGATGTCCTGCAATACTAAATTTGTGATCCCTTGAAGCCTCGGAACATGTCCTACCAACTGATACCTTCTTCTAGTCAAGTTGTGCCACAAATTCCTCTCCTCCCCAGTTCTATTCAGTACCACCTCATTAATTATGTGATTTATCCATCTAACCTTTTGCATTCTGAATTGTTTATACCGAAGAAAAAATTACACAAAAGGAAAATTTTAAAAAATTTTGGAAATTGTTTTAAAATTTTTTTGTCGTTAATCGTTTGTTTGTTCCAGGACCCTACCATCCCCCTCACCCCCTGTCATGGCGTTCCAATTAAGTTACCTCCTAGGTAGCAATTATTTTATTTGGTATTCTCACGTGCATTAACGAAGAAATTGACAGGCCTATTCCAGGATACGCTGCAGTGTTACGAGCAAGACGCCTGTTACCGAACACAATGAAGCCTGCGGTGCTCCCCGCAACAGATGACGGCGCGCTCGCAGGGCGCCGTGTGCTCATTAGCTGAGAGCCGCACCCCCCCCCCCCCCTCCCGACCCCCAACAACCCTGCCCGCTGACGGGCGACTTGCTGTGTTTACAGACTAGAGGTCGCCACTCTGCAAGCGCGGAACTTGCCAGCTGATGAGCACACATTAGTGGCTGTTTCCATGCAGCGACTGGAAATGGAAGTTTATCACAGGATGTTGAAAATCCCTTTTGATCTAGAAATAGGGGAAGGGGGGAGGGGGCTTGAAGACATAGGCATATTCAAATCAGGTTCACCTTCTTAATCAAAAGCAATGGAAAAGTTTCCTTGAGCATAGCATTTTCTCACATGAAGCTGAAGAGAGGAATTAAAGCTCACGTTAAAAATTTATAGATATAAATACTTGACTTAAAAGATAATCGGAAAGAAGACCGTTTCAAATAGCAAAAAAAAAAAAAAAAAAAAAAAAAAAAAAAAAAAAAAAAATGTTCAGGATGTTCGGAACAATTGTTATTTATTTACGAGCCGCGTTTCGTCTTATTAGGTCACGCTTAAACTGTCGGCAGAAGGGTCGTGCATTCAAACGCTGAGCGTTGAGCCTGCCGAGTTTCTGACCTCTTAGCGCGGGAAAGTACGTTGGGGAGTCTTCCCGAAAGTGCAGAGGAGTATCTAGCGCGTCAGATATTCTGAGCGCGCGTTTGAACGTTGACGAATGAGGGGAGAACGTCACCTACACGCCATTCGAGGCCCACGAGAAAGACAGGCCGCGGCGCGTACGTCACGAAGGTAGGTCTGAACTCGCCCGCTCGCTCGCCTCAGCGGACAAAATGTGATTACACATCTTTTAACTCGCAATTGGGCGAGTTAGTACTAACGACAATTGCATCTTCTACTGGAATCTACTATTATAAAGTACGAGGGCAGTTCAATAAGTAATGCAACACTTTTTTTTTTCTGAAACAGGGGTTGTTTTATTCAGCATTGTAATACACCAGGTTATTCCCCAATCTTTTAGCTACACAACACTATTTTTCAACGTAATCTCCATTCAATGCTACGGCCTTACGCCACCTTGAAATGAGGGCCTGTATGCCTGCACGGTACCATTCCACTGGTCGATGTCGGAGCCAACGTCGTACTGCATCAATAACTTCTTCATCATCCGCGTAGTGCCTCCCACGGATTGCGTCCTTCATTGGGCCAAACATATGGAAATCCGACGGTGCGAGATCGGGGCTGTAGGGTGCATGAGGAAGAACAGTCCACTGAAGTTTTGTGAGCTCCTCTCGGGTGCGAAGACTTGTGTGAGGTCTTGCGTTGTCATGAAGAAGGAGAAGTTCGTTCAGATTTTTGTGCCTACGAACACGCTGAAGTCGTTTCTTCAATTTCTGAACAGTAGCACAATACACTTCAGAGTTGATCGTTTGACCGTGGGGAAGGACATCGAACAGAATAACCCCTTCAGCGTCCCAGAAGACTGTAACCATGACTTTACCGGCTGAGGGTATGGCTTTAAACTTTTTCTTGGTAGGGGAGTGGGTGTGGCGCCACTCCATTGATTGCCGTTTTGTGTCAGGTTCGAAGTGATGATGAACCCATGTTTCATCGCCTGTAACAATCTTTGACAAGAAATTGTCACCCTCAGCCACATGACGAGCAAGCAATTCCCCACAGATGGTTCTCCTTTGCTCTTTATGGTGTTCGGTTAGACAACGAGGGACCCAGCGGGAACAAACCTTTGAATATCCCAACTGGTGAACAATTGTGACAGCACTACCAACAGAGATGTCAAGTTGAGCACTGAGTTGTTTGATGGTGATCCGTCAATCATCTCGAACGAGTGCGTTCGCACGCTCTGCCATTGCAGGATTCACAGCTGTGCACGGCCGGCCCGCACGCGGGAGATCAGACAGTCTTACTTGACCTTGCGGCGATGATGACACACGCTTAGCCCAACGACTCACCGTGCTTTTGTCCACTGCCAGATCACCGTAGACATTCTGCAAGCGCCTATGAATATCTGAGATGCCCTGGTTTTCCGCCAAAAGAAACTCGATCACTGCCCGTTGTTTGCAACGCACATCCGTTACAGACGCCATTTTAACAGCTCCGTACAGCGCTGCCACCTGTCGGAAGTCAATGAAACTATACGAGACGAAGCGGGAATGTTTGAAAATATTCCATAAGAAATTTCCGGTTTTTTCAACCAAAATTGGCCGAGAAAAAAAATGTGTTGCATTACTTATTGAACTGCCCTCGTACTACTGATTAACAGTACTATAACAAAATTTAATTTAAGAACAGTACTCGATATAAATGGTATAACGGCTTGTTGATACCATTTAGTCTCTTCTGCTTAACAGTCCCAACTTCATACAAGAAGTGGTGCCTTATGCAAGTGGTAATCATTTTGGCATGATTTTAATTTTATCGTACCAAGTATGGCTGTAACAAATTATAAGTAGCCCTATGGACTTCCGATCATTGTAGGACTAATAACACTAAGACTCCATACTAGCCGATTCCAGTAGAGGATGCAATTCTCGTTTGTACGTACACACCTCATTACGAGTTAACAGGTGTAGAAACGCAGTTTGTCTGCTGAGTTGAGCGAGGGAGCGATCTCAGGCCTACCTTCGTGACGTACCCTCCACGGCCTGACTTCTCGTGGGCTTTGCACGCCATCTCTGTTCATACAGACACACGAGATGCCATATTGGTTCTCAGCTGAAGCCATATGTATGTACGCCATTTTTAAGCATCAGAAAACTCAGATTCTCGAACTGTATGATTTGCTATAATTTAATGACAGGAAACCTGTTATTGGCGGTTAAGGAATTATTGTAACTTAAGTATTATCAAAGTATGCCGCTTCATGGCAGCGGTACACAGATAACCCGTAAGAAGTGCAATTTTCATGTGACAGTTTGTCGTAATTAAACATCAGTTAATAAGATATGTACGAATAAAATTTTCAGGAGTCGGTAAGGTACAAAGTATGGTCATATAACACTCGCGCTCAGTACGCCAGCATGGCAGCTCAGCGTATTCAGTCAGAAGGCTGGTTGCATCTGCAGTAAAAAATAAAAAAAAATAAAAAAAATAAAAAAAAATTCAATGATGAACTTGAACGGGTGTAATGCGACATGCGTAGAGACCAAATGCAGAGAACAATGCCAGACAAAGTGAAGTATAGCGCAATGAGTAGAGGGGCAGAATTGGTAGAAATCGGGTGATGTGCTGCTAGTTTACGTCTTACTGGATCCAAACAACATTTTACTAACCTACGCGTTTTCTAACAGGTTAGCATATAAAAGTGTATTCTATAGTATTCGTTGTTATGTGAATATCAGTGCGCTCTTTCTGAAGAGTGATTTTTTTTCAACTGGTTTAATCTACAAAACAACTTGCAGTACTTGCAGTAAGAGACGTGTATTGGATAAAAAAATAGTGGCAACACTGCTGTAACACCAGGTATGAGCATTATACGCCCTTCCCACTGTCTGTAGCTCATAGTAGATCAGTTGAAGTAGTGCAATGAGTATAGATGGCTGTATTTGAGTCAGTTGCTAGGTGTACGGTCTGAACCTCCGGGTGGCCAGTTCAAGCGCCCTAACAGTATGTTTAGGAAACACGGACAACATCCGTGGATCAAGACTGAAGTGACACGTGGTCCACGACATAACAATGTTCCCTTCTTATTCTGACATCCCGTCATCCTTCGTGACAGTGCACGATACCACTCGGTTACTGCCGTGCAGGGGTGCCTTCGTACGTGGGGGTGGGAAATAGTGGAGTGTACGCTGTATTCACCCAATATGAGTCAGTATGATGAAGACCCGATGGTCAAAATGAAGGATCCTCTTCGTGGAAGTGCTATGGAAGTGCTACAGCACAAGAGAACACGACGTTATCCGCACCATAGAGCAGTCCTTAGGAGAGTTCGGCAGAGATGGATGCGCTGGCGGTGTACGATGCCTTCCGCCTCCGTTTGGGAACGTGGTCGAGATGAGGAGTGATTGTGTTGAAGGTTCATAATGCGTTGAACGTCTGTCAGTGTAGTCTGATGTAGTTTACAGTCTAATTACCACTAACATTTATCCAACCCATATATATCCCAATTTGTTGTGTCGCAGTGAATATACCGGTCCCATGAGATCACCGAAGTTTTTTTTTTTTTATTTTTTTTTTATTTATTTATTGTTCCGTGGGACCACATTTAGGAGAAGTCTCCATGGTCATGGAACGAGTCAATACATGAAATTATAACACGATTGTAGAAACAGATAAAATGAAACAAGTCGTTAGTTTAAATAAAGAAAATCAAGAATGTAACACTGGAATTTGCTTAATTTTTTATCTCTTCCAGGAGCTCCTCGACAGAATAGAAGGAGTGAGCCATGAGGAAACTCTTCAGTTTAGACTTAAAAGTGTTTGGGCTACTGCTAAGATTTTTGAGTTCTTGTGGTAGCTTATTGAAAATGGATGCAGCAGAATACTGCACTCCTTTCTGCACAAGAGTCAAGGAAGTGCATTCCACATGCAGATTTGATTTCTGCCTAGTATTAACTGAGTGAAAGCTGCTAACTCTTGGGAATAAGCTAATATTGCTAACAACAAACGACATTAAAGAAAATACATACTGTGAGGGCAATGTCAAAATTCCCAGACTATTGAATAGGGGTCGACAAGAGGTTTTCGAACTTACACCATACATAGCTCGAACAGCCCGTTTTTGAGCCAAAAATACCCTTTTTGAATCAGAAGAATTACCCCAAAAAATAATACCATATGACATAAGCGTATGAAAATATGCGAAGTATACTACTTTTCGTGTTGAAATGTCACTTATTTCAGATACTGTTCTAATGGTAAATAAAGCGGCATTTAGTTTCTGAACAAGATCCTGAACATGGGCTTTCCACAACAGCTTACTATCTATCCGTACGCCTAGGAACTTGAACTGTTCCGTGTCGCTTATAACATGCCCATTCTGTCTGATTAAAATGTCAGTTCTTGTTGAATTGTGGGTTAGAAACTGTAAAAACTGGGTCTTACTGTGATTTAGCATCAAATTATTTTCCACAAGCCACGAACTTACTTCATGAACTACATTATTTGATAATGTTTCAATATTACACACAAGATCCTTCACTACCAAGGTGGTGTCATCAGCAAACAGAAATATTTTTGAATCACCTGTAATACTAGAAGGCATATCATTTACATAAATAAGGAACAGCAGTGGACCCAGCACAGACCCTTGGGGAACGCCCCATTTAACAGTGCCCCATTGGGACTGAACATCATTACCACTCTCAATATTGCGGAGGATTACCTTCTGCTTTCTGTTCTTAAAGTAGGAGGCGAACCAATTGTAAGCTACTCCCCTTACTCCATAATGTTCCAACTTCTGCAGTAATATTTTGTGGTCAACACAGTCAAAAGCCTTCGTTAAATCAAAGAAAACACCTAACGTTCTCAACCTTTTATTTAATCCGTCCAAAACCTCACAGAGAAAAGAGAATATAGCATTTTCAGTTGTTAAGCCATTTCTAAAACCAAACTGTACATTTGACAGCAAATTATGTGAATTTAAATGCTGCAGTAACCTTGTATATACAAGCCTCTCGATAACTTTAGCAAACACCGATGGCATAGAAATAGGTCTATAATTGTCAACATTATCCCTGTCTCCCTTTTTATAAAGTGGCTTCACTACCGAGTACTTTAATCGGTCAGGAAACCGACCACTGCTAAAGGAAAAGTTACAGATATGGCTAAGTACTGAGCTAATATACGTGGAACAATACTTCAGTATTCTGCTAGATACCCCGTCATATCCATGAGAGTTCTTGGTCTTTAGTGATTTAATTATTAACTCAATCTCCCTCTTGTCAGTATCATGGAGGAGCATTTCAGGTAACAGTCTCGGAACACTTTTTTCTAAGAGCGCTATATGATTCCCTGTTGGGACTAGGTTTCTATTTAGTTCACCTGCTATATTCAGAAAGTGATTATTAAGTACTGTACATATATGCGACTTATCAGCAACACGGACATCCCCACTACGCACTGATTCTATATCCTCGACCTGTCTCTGCAGACCAGCCACTTCCTTTACGACTGACCATATGGTTTTAATTTTATCCTGAGACTTAGCTATTCTATCTGCATACCACATACTTTTTGCCTTCCTAATAACTTTTTTAAGCACCTTACAATACTGTTTGTAATGGGCTGCTGCATTTAGATTTTGACTGTTTCTAACGTTTTGATATAATTGCCACTTTGTTCTACAAGATATTCTTATCCCTTTAGTCAGCCACCCAGGCTGCCTGTTTGTGCTAGTACCCTGTTTTAAACGTTCTAACGGAAAGCAACTTTCAAAGAGCACGAGAAAAGTCTTGAGGAAAGCATTATATTTATCGTCTACTGTATCAGCACTATAAACATCTTGCCAATCTTGTTCCTTGATAAGGTTTACAAAAGTCTGTACAGCAACTGGATCAGCTTTCCTAAAAAGTTGGTAACTATATTTAACATGTGTTGAAGCACAAAAATCTTTTAGACTTAAAATTTGTGCATCATGATCTGAAAGGCCATTCACTTTTTTGCTAACAGAATGCCCTTCTAATAATGACGAATGAACAAAAATATTGTCTATGGTTGTTCTACTGTTCCCTTGCACTCTCGTTGGAAAGAATACGGTTTGCATAAGATTATATGAATTAAGGAGGTCTACCAGCATCCTTTTCCTTGCACAATCACTTATACAATTAATATTGAAGTCACCACATATAACTAACTTTTTGTATTTCCTATAAAGTGAACCAAGAACCTCCTCTAGCTTTAGCAAAAATGTTGTGAAATCGGAGTCTGGAGATCTATAAATAACAACAGTAAGAAGTTTAGCTCCACTAAATTTAACCACACCTGCACAACATTCAAACACCTTTTCAGTGCAGTACTTTGAAACATCAATTGACTCAAATGGGATACCGTTTTTCACATACATGGCTACTCCCCCACACCGCAAAGAGCTCCTAGAAAAGCTGCCAGCCAACCTGTATCCTGGTAAAGGAAGCCTCTGAATTATCTCCTTATTTAAGAAGTGTTCAGATATACCAATAATTTCAGAGTCAACATCTATAAGCAGTTCACTAACTTTATCTCGAATACCTTGTATATTTTGATGAAATATACTAATTCCCTCATTAATCGGATACCCAAGCTTTGTAGAAAGTGGTTTCTTTGTTAGAGAGACTTCCCTTAAGCAGGAATACCTATCAGCTGACTTCAATCTAAAAAAGGTACAGCTCTAACACCCACAACTACCGGAATTTTCCCATGAGTGATCCCACCACCCCCACCTATGCTGTCACCTATAAGTTTTGCCAACCTCCCCTTCCCATACCTGTTGAGGTGCAGGCCATGTCTAGTGAAACCCGTCCTACTGATAGACTCCACCGACACCACTGAAATGTGACTCATGCCTCCTGTCATCAGCGCACCCCCAAGTCTCATGTTATTACTCCTGACGGCTATATTAAGATGAGGCCGATCGTGACGCTGAAACAGTTCCACGAAATGCACATTCGTGTTGCCAGTCTGAGTGGCTATCTTTTCCAGGTCACCATCTATGTCATACTTCCCATCCCTATCAATACTATTACCAGCCCCACCCACAATCACTACCTGATCCTCTTTAGTAAAATCCCTACATAACCCCCCTATGTTAAAAGTCACCTGAGCCAATCCTGCATTAGGCTTCACAATGCTGGTGACCTGGTACTCACTCCCCAAAACTTCCTGCAACTGCTGGCCTACACCTCTACCATGAGAACTACCTAACAGCAGAACCTTCTTCTTTCTCTTAGACTTTGCAACTGTCCTAGCCACCGTAACTGCTGAGGTCTGCTGCATACTTCCTACATCTACAGCTACTAGAGATTCCTCTCCACTAGACTCTGACAGTTGGTCATATCTATTACAAACACCAATAGTAAAACTATCTGAAAATCTCCTTCTCCTAGCAGATCTCTTGCCAACAACCAGCTCCCATTCCCCAACCCCCTTCTCCCTCCTCATCCTATCTAGCTCCTCCTGTGCGTTTTTCAACTGCACCTGAAGGGCACAGATCTTACGCTCCTGCTCCTCTATCAACTTACTCTTGCTACATAACCTGCAGTTCCAGGAGAGGATCTCACCAGAATGCCCACTGGCTTCCCCACTGCATTCCCCCCAGTGAAAATACTTCGAACAAGTCTCACACCGCAATCCACTACTCACGAACCTACGGCAAAGCCCACACTTCTCACTCATGGTAAAATTTTACAATTATTGAAACAAGAAAACAACTTTATCTAAGTTCCGCTACTACAATAAGAAGATGTTAAAAACTGACTACAATTATCACAAACTTGCTCTACAAGGGAAGTAACTACTATTATTGACAGTATTAATCAACAACAAATGAGAATATAACAAAATACTAACACAGAAAGAAAATCAAACGTCTAATGACAGTAACGAAACTGAAAGCAGTTCGCAAAAATTTCTTCTGAAGTTATTTCACCGGAAAACACCAAGAACACCGGTTGAAGACTACTAAAGTTCCTAAATAAACTACTATACACAAACAATTAATTAGTACTTAGCTTTCGATGCGCCGCTACAGCTGCAACTGGTCAGCGCGGAATGTAAACACGGGTAAGAGGTTAAGTTGCTCGATACGAAACACTCACAAATATCAGGCCACAACACACGAAATGCAGAGGTGAATGAAGAAACCACTAATAAGTCACTTATATAGTAAATATTATCACAAAAACAGTTAAAATATATATCTGAAAACTAAAAATAGATGAAAACTTAGAGAGCGATCTCACACGCAGTCACGCGCTTATGACGTCACACCAAAGAGTCCAAGTTAAGCGCTGTCGGGCGTGTTCAGCACTTGGATGGGTGACCATCCAGGCCGACATGCGCTGTTGCCATTTTTCGGGGTGCACTCAGCCTCGTGATGTCAATTGAGGAGCTACTCGACCCAAAAGTAGCGGCTTCGGTCAAGAATACCATCGTAAGTTTTATCTTATGTGGAGAAATATTGCAAATTTTTATCGCACTAATTGTGATGAAACTTTTTCTAGGTGATGTCCATATTGACTAGACATGTTACTTCCTTTTTTGCAATATAACATGTTCATGGTTATTGAAATTTTTACTTATTTATACTACAGAGAACATGACTAGCAAATGGACAAGGGAGAAAATGTCCGTTTTAATACAGCCTACAAAGGTATTTTACGCCGGTCTGTTTCACAGCAGGGTAATATATGAACCATATAAAGCCAACTCCCGCTGAAGCGCGCTGTGGTCGCCTATATCACATTGGGTCCCACGTACCGTATGCACAAGTCGCATCGTTTCTAAGCGTTCAGCTTCATGTTGAAATCTGCACGCTCAACGTTGACGTTCGAAAGCACGGTCCGTGTGCCAAAAGACTTGAGGTGGTAACTACGTACTGCTTCACAGATAAAGTAACCGTAGGATGGATGGAGATATTGGGTAATGCAAACGTTACAACATTTAAAATTGTGATGATAATCAGCCGTTTGATGGTCCATTTCTTTTTGTTACAATATTAACATTCTTTGTCTTCTTCAGAAGACTGGTGAATATTACTTGGTTAGATTACGTAGCTAACGAGAAGGTACAAAACAGAATCGGGGAGAAATGAATTTTTTTACACAATTTTACTAAAAGAAAGCATCAGTTGATAGGACACGTTCTGACATATCAAGGAATCACCAAATTAGTACTGGAGAGAAGTGTGGAGGGTAAAAATTGCAAAGGGAGACCAGTAGATGAATGTAGCAAGCAGCTTCATACGGAAGTAGGTTGCAGCAGTTATTTGGTGATGAAGAGGCTTGCACGGGTTGGTGTGGTGCGCTGCATCAAACAGTCTTTGGACTGAAGACCACAATAACAAGATTTCTTTCCTCAGTCAAGTGTCTTTCGGTATTTTAAATTAGATCTCTGATTCCATGACCAGTATACGTATTTAGTATAAATGAAATAATTCTAATACTGTTGAGTAGAACTTTTGCGAAAATATAGCATTACCTGAGGCAGAATTAGTTATGTCACCGGCCATAAATTTCACAAGAAACATATTGGGTGTATTTAAATGAAATGTGTTTAAAAAGAGAAAGATTATGAAATATGTGAATCTTTGTTATGTGACTTACGTAAGTGAAATCTTGGAGATCGTAGTAGTTGCAGACGAAGCCCATCTTAAGAGAGACGATAAACTGCAGTCGCCTTATTGAACTAAGAATCTCGATATTATTGAAAGACAAACAGATAAACCAATGCTCATTTGTACCATGAGGTTCTCAACGGGAATGAAAAGCCAGTCCTCTGGTGCTGCAGTCCTGCCTCTTCATGACATTAACTTCTTTACCAGTACTTGTGATGGTTTGGACATACGTATGTATATATATGGTGTCTGCTCTTTCGGGCAGGCTACTATGCATTGATTTACATCAATGTGGGAAAGAAAGAACTTTGTGCCAGACTGGGATTCGAAGCAGGGTCTCCTGCTCACTTGGCAGGTGTTCTCACCACTAAGTTATCCAGTCATCACAACTGCACAGACTGCGTTAACACTCCTCCCATCAGACGCGAATTCTCAACTTATCCACACACTACTGATGTAGTGTCCCTGCCCATTATCCTCGTTACTCGCTTCGTGTCGCCGATTCCAGCTGGCGGGGATATTAAATCTGTCCCAATTGAAATAAGCACATAGGGCAGAAAATTTCCTGTTGTGTACCAGTGTCGATGATGGCAATCGGGCTGAATGGTATAACTCTCTGCCAGCAAATGTACTACCGTCATTTCAGGGCTGACTCCATCATAAGAGGCAGTGCACCAGTGGTAGTACGGGGGAGGGGGGGGGGCTGACAGAAAGATTGGTTCCATTTCGGTATATTCCAAAACTCACCCACCTGCTGACAAATGGGTACATGGGGGCAAAGACCATATCAAGGTGCACTTGGCATTGGGAGATTGTGAGAGATGTTGCTAATGGTGAACCTGGTGAACAATCAAGGGGTCGGATGTGGAGAAGAAGATGTGGTCATCAGGTGCAGCTTTTGCTGCAGTCAGAACTGACTACAGTGACGAATCAGGTGGACGTGTATGGCCACAATGTGAAACAGCTGACTTCCCCAGTCTGCTGTGATGGCCAATTTGATCCACTCCACATCCCAGTCTAGCATGTGTCCCCAGACAAAGACACCCTACATGTGGGTGGGGCTGTATGTAGGATGGGTATGGTGCACAGGACACAGGATGTCTAACAGGATGTGATTCGATTGTTCACACAGGATTTCAGTTGAACTGACCCTGTCGACCGCGCTGGATGCTGTACAAGGTTGGGTTGGGTTGTTTGGGAGAAGAGACCAAACAGCGAGGTCATCGGTCTCATCGGATTAGGGAAAGATGGGGAGGGAAGTCGGCCGTGCCCTTTCAAAGGAACCATCCCGGCATTTGCCTGGAGCGATTTAGGGAAGTGACGGAAAACCATAATCAGGATGGCCAGACGCGGGATTGAACCGTCGTCCTCCCGAATGCTGTGCAAGGCTTCCTTCGTCAATAATGTCTGCAAGGCCTTCTGCGTATGGATCTTGAACGTGCAGGCCACCTGATCAGCTTCTCCACCAGAGGCAGGGTGAAAGGGGCGGCTGTAAGACGGTCAGTGCCTTGGCAGCAAGAGAAGACGTGGAACTAGGTCGAAATAAACTGGACTCTATCGTCCAACAGCAGGGTGCAAGGTGCCCCCTGCGACGAATCCTCTCAAGGGCACAGATAGTAGCAGCAGTGGTGACAGATGGCATGTGAGGCACCATCAGGAAATTGGACAAGGCATCCACCAACGGTATCCACATAACACCCTGAAATGGCTAAGCAACCGCAACTTACTCCATTCATGCGCAATGCCGTTTCGCCGCCTCAAAATTTGAACTACAAAGAGAAAAATGTTTCTGGTCTGAGCGTGAAGTACTGGACAATAAGTGCTGGGCTACGAAGGAAAACGCATTTATGGGCACACCTCACTGAGTTAAGTGACACAGCACGAGGGGGACGATTGTTTAATTTTTGGCACTGACGCCAGGTCAGTAGATGTGCCACCTGGCAGGTGATTTCATGTGCATTCTTCCCCAATGTGGTGAATGAAGAAGCTGGAGGATGCGAAACCAGAACAGGGGCAAAATGACGAACTGTCGCTCACATTCCTCCATGGCCAATGTGAATACGCTCTGTGTGGCAATGAGCTGGTACTGCAGCGCGAAATAATTTCAAAAAAATCCCGATCACCGTAGAGGAAAATACGCTCTGGCCAACCTCCTTCACCGCTGACAAAACCTGCAGCGAGGCTGAAAAAAATGGCTCTGAGCACTTCTGAGGTCATCAGTCGCCTAGAACTTAGAACTAATTATACTTAACTAACCTAAGGACAGCACACACACCCATGCCCGAGGTAGGATTCGAACCTGCGACCGTAGCGGTCACGCGGTTCCAGACTGAAGCGCCTAGAACCGCACGGCCACTCCGGCTGGCCTGCGAGACTGAGGCTACCTTAGGTGCTGGCAGTGGGAATTCGTTCACGGTTGTTTATTGCTGTCAACCCAGGACAAAACTAAGTGGCGATCTAATTCTGCGATGGAGCCAAAAGGGAGTCGAGACAGGGGGTTCTCATTAGCGTGTTGAGCAGTGGGGCAGAAGTTTATTTCGTAGAGGTACCCTCTTAAGAGAACAACAGCCATACACTCCAGAGATTGGGTCGTCTTGATGATAAAATCTTCTCTGGTTGACTGCCGAGTCAATGCGCTGTTCTCCAGCAACGTTTAAGCAATTTCTTACTTGGCATCTTCAAGCGACGTGTCCGGTTCACATCTCGTCCGGATCTTTATAGCCGCTGGACCACGGGCTTCTCTGCATCCTCGGCGCCGGCCGGGCCAATCAGGCGCGATCGGAATCGGCGCAGCGGCGCGTGGTGGGGAGTTGTGGAGTGGGAGGGGGGGGGGGGGGGCACGACCCCCGGGTCCTGGCGTCTCGTCTCAGTGCGGCCTGTTCATTCCATCCGCGCCACCGACCAGCCTCCATCGGTGAACTCTCGTCCTATTCTTTATAATGTTGTGTTCACCAGGCTGTCACTGTCACGTATCTCCACCGCCTCTTTAATAATAGTCCCAGAAACCGTTCACTCTACACAGTCTCTTGGTTTCTTCAAATTGAAACGTGTGTTCTTCGCTGAGGCTGTGCTCCGCTACCGCGGATTTTTCTTTTCGTCCGAGGCGAACGCTTCTCATATGTTCAGAGATGCATCACACCTGCAACGCAGGTGGGAAGCGGGTTTCCCGCGGGCGAGATCGGACTGGCGAATGGTTTCAGTCCGGCCCGTGTAATAAACTCGTGGGAGGGAGAGCGAGGCGCTTGCGTTATCTTCCGATCGGAACGGATTTTCGAATATTTCCGCCTACGCTTGGTTCGCCTTGAGGTTACAGTTAAAGAGATAAACCAATGAAAGTTTTGCTTACTCCCATGCGCAATGCTGTTCCGCCGCCTCAGAATTTGAACTACAAAGAGAAAAATGTTATGGTTCTGAGCGTGAAGTAATGGCACATGTGCTGTTTTTCGAGAAGGGACTGGGACAAGCAGCTCACCACGTTCATCTACATCTACATCCATACTCCGCAAGCTACCTGACGGTGTGTGGCGGAGGGTACCTTGAGTACCTCTATCGGTTCTCCCTTCTATTCCAGTCTCGTATTGTTCGTGGAAAGAAGGATTGTCGGTATGCCTCTGTGTGGGCTCTAATCTCTCAGATTTTATCCTCATGGTCTCTTTGCGAGATATACGTAGGAGGGAGCAATATACTGCTTGACTCTTCGGTGAAGGTATGTTCTCGAAACTTTGACAAAAGCCCGTACCGAGCTACTGAGCGTCTCTCCTGCAGAGTCTTCCACTGGAGTTTATCTATCATCTCCGTAACGCTTTCGCGATTACTAATGATCCTGTAACGAAGCGCGCTGCTCTCCGTTGGATCTTCTCTATATCTTCTATCAACCCTATCTGGTACGGATCCCACACTGCTGAGCAGTATTCAAGCAGTGGGCGAACAAGCGTACTGTAACCTACTTCCTTTGTTTTCGGATTGCATTTCCTTAGGATTCTTCCAATGAATCTCAGTCTGGCATCTGCTTTACCGACGATCAACATTATATGATCATTCCATTTTAAATCAATCCTAATGCGTACTCCCAGATAATTTATGGTATTAACTGCTTCCAGTTGCTGACCTGCTATTTTGTAGCTAAATGATAAAGAATCTATTCGCAGCACATTACACTTGTCTACATTGAGATTCAATTGCCATTCCCTGCATCATGCGTCAATTCGCTGCAGATCTTCCTGCATTTCAGTACAATTTTCCATTGTTACAACCTCTCGATACACCACAGCATCATCCGCAAAAAGCCTCAGTGAACTTCCGATATCATCCACAAGGTCATTTATGTATATTGTGAATAGTAACGGTCCTATGACACTCCCCTGCGGCACACCTGAAATCACTCTTACTTCGGAAGACTTCTCTCCATTGAGAATGACATGCTGCGTCCTGTTATCTAGGAACTCCTCAATCCAATCACACAATTGGTCTGATAATCCATATGCTCTTACTTTGTTCATTAAACGACTGTGGGGAACTGTATCGAACGCCTTGCGGAAGTCAAGAAACACGGCATCTACCTGTGAACCCGTGTCTATGGCCCTCTGAGTCTCGTGGACGAATAGCGCGAGCTGGGTTTCACATGACCGTCTTTTTCGAAACCCATGCTGATTCCTAAAGAGTAGATTTCTTGTCTCCAGAAAAGTCATTATACTCGAACACAATACGTGTTCCAAAATTCTACAACTGATCGATGTTAGAGATATAGGTCTATAGTTCTGCACATCTGCTCGACGTCCCTTCTTCAAAACGGGGATGACCTGTGCCCTTTTCCAATCCCTTGGAACGCTACGTTCTTCTAGAGACCTACGGTATACCACTGCAAGAAGGGGGGCAAGTTCCTTCGCGTACTCTGTGTAAAATTGAACTGGTATCCCATCAGGTCCAGAGGCCTTTCCTCTTTTGAGCGATTTTAATTGTTTCTCTATCCCTCTGTCGTCTATTTCGATATCTACCATTTTGTCATCTGTGCGACAATCTAGAGAAGGAACTACAGTGCAATCTTCCTCTGTGAAACAACTTTGGAAAAAGACATTTAGTATTTCGGCCTTTAGTCTGTCATCCTCTGTTTCAGTACCATTTTGGTCACAGAGTGTCTGGACATTTTGTTTTGACCCACCTACCGCTTTGACATAAGACCAAAATTTGTTAGGATTTTCTGCCAAGTCAGTACATAGAACTTTACTTTCGAATTCATTGAACGCCTCTCGCATAGCCCTCCTCACACTACATTTCGCTTCGCGTAATTTTTGTTTGTCTGCAAGGCTTTGGCTATGTTTATGTTTGCTGTGAAGTTCCCTTTGCTTCCGCAGCAGTTTTCTAACTCGGTTGTTGTACCACGGTGGCTCTTTTCCATCTCTTACGATCTTGCTTGGCACATACTCATCTAACGCATTATGTACGACGGTTTTAAACTTTGTCCACCGATCCTCAACACTATCTGTACTTGAGACAAAACTTTTGTGTTGAGCCAACACGTACTCTGAAATCTGCTTTTTGTCACTCTTTCTAAACAGAAAAATCTTCCTACCCTTTTTAATATTCCTATTTACGGCTGAAATCATCGATGCCGTAACCGCTTTATGATCGCTGATTCCCTGTTCTGCGTTATCTTTTTCAAATAGTTCGGGTCTGTTTGTCACCAGAAGGTCTAATATGTTATCGCCACGAGTCGGTTCTCTGTTTAACTGCTCAAGGTAGTTTTCAGATAAAGCACTTAAAAAAATTTCGCTAGATTCTTTGTCCCTGCCACCCGTTATGAACGTCTGAGTCTCCCAGTCTATATCCGGCAAATTAAAATCTCCACCCAGAACTATAACATGGTGGGGAAATCTACTCGAAATATTTTCCAAATTATCCTTCAGGTGCTCAGCCACAACAGCTGCTGAGCCAGGGGGCCTATAGAGACATCCAATTACTATGTCTGAGCCTGCTTTAACCGTGACCTTCACCCAAATCATTTCACATTTCGGATCTCCGTCAATTTCCTTCGATACTATTGCGCTTCTTATCGCTATAAACACGCCTCCCCCTTCACTGTCCAGCCTGTCTCTGCGGTATACATTCCAATCTGAGTTTAGGATTTCATTACTGTTTACGTCTGGTTTCAGCCAACTTTCTGTCCCTAGTACTATATGGGCGTTGTGACCGTTTATTAATGAGAGCAGTTCTGGGACCTTTCTGTAGACGCTCCTGCAGTTTACTATTAGCACATTAATATTGTTATTCCCTGTTGCATTTTGCCTACTCCTACCTTGCCGCGTCTCAGGAGGCGTCTTGTCGGGCCTAGGGAGGGAAGTATCTAACCTAAAAAACGTTGAAAAGGTGCACCAAGGAGTGTTTTCGCCTCTGAATCAGTGTACCCGTTATTACTGCATACCGCCTACGTCTGTGCTACACACTGATAGTTCGCAAATGTTGACTGCAAGAGGCAATGTCAAGCGGATTACCAACTAAAAGCGAAATTTACCGATTTGAGCAAGATTGCACAGGCTATAACTTCATTATAACTTGGTTAACAAGTTAATTGTCTGTTGTCGGTTAATGCATAAAGTTCTGTCGTAGTTATAAAATATATTATAGGACAGTCTTTGTCGCATAAAAGCACTTCTGTTATTAAATGGTAACCGATTAAGACTAGGTGTGGATAATCTTCGGACCGCACTTCTGTAATGTAGAGTACAGTGTAATGGAGGGAAAATGCAATGTAATAAACATTAAGCGAAAAATAATTTATACTGTATTATACGGGGCGGCGACGTGTGTAGACGGTGACATGGAGCAGAAACTATGGATAACACCCACTGATGTCGACTGAAGACTATTTGGCTGTGTCATGAAGTTAAATACCAGATACCGTGTCCCTTACCTATCATCCTGCGTCATCTGTAGCCGACAGCATACAAAGTATGCGATACATGTCACACAGCGTGAATATGAACCTTAATACTCTGTTAGGAGCCCGCATCTCGTGTTCGTGCGGTAGCGTTCTCGCTTCCCACGCCCGGGTTCCCGGGTTCGATTCCCGGCGGGGTCAGAGATTTTCTCTACCTCGTGATGGCTGGGTGTTGTGTGATGTCCTTAGGTTAGGTAGGTTTAAGTAGTTCTCAGTTCTAGGGGACTGATGACCATAGATGTTAAGTCCCATAGTGCTCAGAGCCATTTGAACCATTTGAACTCTGCTAGGAATTATACTAAGCCACATTTATATAATAATCGACACGTTATACAGTTAAAATTTCACATAATACGAAGCGAAAAAGTATAATTGATCAACCGATGGCATCTGTTTACACATCAGTGGACTGCCCCCTGCGAGACTTCGTGTACACCAAAAATTAATGTCATTGCCTATGTGGGTGACGAGAACTGGCATTAATTATGGTATGAGATGTTTTTGGTTGAATATCATGAATCGATGTTTGCTTTCATACTCTGAAATCGTAAGGTCTAGAAAATTTGTATTATTTCATTTTGCATGTTCGACAGTAAATATTAAGTGGGAGTGGATACAATAAAAATGTTAACAACTGCATCAGTCTCATCTTCAGAACCTTTACACACTCCAAGACAAAAAAGAAAGAAACGATTCACCATGAAGCTATTATCCGAATGGAATGTAAATCGCTAGACATGATGTACATGTACAGTCAAACATGTGACTACAATTTCAGAAAACCTGGACGATTTAGTCAAGAGAAAATGCTTCACACACTGAGCAACTGCATATCGAGTTCGTCTCCCTCCGGCTTTTGTGCAAGCAGTTACTCACCTTGGTATTGTTTGATAGAGTTAATGGATGTCCTCTTAAGGGATATCGTGCCAAATTGTATCCAACTGACACGTCAGACTGCGTAAGTTTCGAGCTGGCGGTAGGACCCTGCCCTTGATTCTCCAAACGTTCTGAACTGGGGAGGGACAGGATACTTTCGCTGGCAAAGGCAGAGTTTGGCAAGCACGAAGGCAAGCAGTGGGAACTCTCGCCATGTGCGGGTAGTCGTTATCTTGCTGAAATGTAAGCCGAGGATGGCTCGCCATGAAGGGCAACAAAACACTGCCCAGAGAATCGTCGACGTACCGCTGTGTTGTAAGGCTGCTGCGGATGACCACCCGTGTGAAATGAAATCCTTTCGAGACTGTCACTTCTACCTTTCTGGCCGTGTGGCGGCTGAAGGCAAGTTTGCGACCCACCACTGTCTTTGGCATCTCCAGACACATCTTTGGCCTTGAATCTCATTTACTGGAGTTGAACAGCTTTCAGTGTTGCGTCGCCTTTTGTATTGAGTCCCAACGACCAACAAAAACGTTTGGTGCGTTTTAGACCATATGTTTTTGTGCATGAACTGTAACTAACCTTGTGAATTTTTCTTTAAACTAGGGAAGTGATCAATATCTGCCTCTACTCTCACAAAATGGATTCTACGTAGCACGCTCTCTTCCGATTGGCCACGTGCTGAAATGAAAATCTCATAACATGTCTCATATCTCATAAAATGTTCAAGATATCGAAAAGAAATTTTGGAAAATGATAGCAAGCAAAAGAGAAGAGTCTTTTGTGGCCGGCACAAGGAGCTTCTTCTACAACAGGAAGCTGAAATTTTTATTTTATTTTATTTTTTTCAAACCAGTGCTGTAATTTTTAAGTCCTCGACAACTAGTGAAAAGAGAATTTGTTAGTATAAAAAATATAAATTTCTTCTCTTATATGACACAGTTGTACCTAACAAATGATTTTCTTTCTGTAGTTACCTTTGACATATGAAAAACTGCTGTAAATAGGATACCATATTTCCATTCTTATCGCTGTATACAGTGAGGGAGTGAATCATCTTATTACAAATACCTCTTAATTTATGAGTGAAAGCGATTTTGACGAACACTTAGCAAGGTCCTGCAAGTCGTTAGTTTGTTCACAGCTTCAGAGTTACAAAAGAGTTTTGTTGGGTTCTGTTAGAAATGTTGCTGCTGTGGTCTTCAGTCCAGAGACTGGTTTGATGCAGCTCTCCATGCTAGTCTATCCTGTGCAAGTTTCTTCATCTCCGAGTAATTACTGCAACCTACATACTTCTGAATCTGCTTAGTGTATTCATATCTTGGTCTCCCTCTACGATTTTTACCCTCCACGCTGCCCTCCAGTACTAAATTGGTGATCCCTTGATGCCTCAGAATACGCCCTACCAACCGATCCCTTCTTCTAGCCAAGTTGTGCCACAAATTTCTCTTCTCTCCAATTCTATTCAATAGCTCCTCATTAGTTATGTGATCTACCCATCTAATCTTCAGCATTCTTCTATTGCACTACATTTCGAAAGTTTCTATTCTCTCCTTGTCTGAACTATTTATCATCCACGTTTCACTTCCATACATGGCTACACTCCATACAAATACTTTCAGAAACGACTTCCTGACACTTAAATCTATACTCTATGTTAACAAATTCTGTTAGAAATAACAAATCTGATATCTGTTTATCAGTGGGCAACAATGTTAGGAAAACGTAATAGTCTTACTTTATGAACAGCCTGAGACAACTCATTAAGGTAAAACCAGCTTTTAAATATATATATACACTTTACCTTCAACACATAAAAAGATAATTTAGGCGTAGATCATCGCCACTTCATTCTGAATGGGAATAAGATGATAAACTATAAGATGATAAACTATCTGCCCCGAATTACTTTCATATTTCTCAGATCAAGAACAGGAAGAGAATCCTCTCATAATTTTCAGTCCCAGTTGTTAATTATTAAAAATAATATGGGTTACACGATTTCGCCAAAATTGCAACAATATGGGTGGTTTACTTTTGTCTGATATGTTAAGTTCCACTCATTTGAAGAAGCATCATCGATTATGAGTAACGGCTACATTTCTTTCGTTGACGGTTTTAATTTTGCTTATTTTAACAAAATACAGTATAACTTGCAAAAACTCACCTTGCCGTAGCCATTGCGACAGAACCCTGAAACAGAGTGTCTTCTAAAACAAGCTATTAGTGACCAGAAAAGTTAACAGCTTACGGAAAATCTAATTGTGTCTGCGGTAACATAAGAGGATAAATTTCATGTTTTTCGTACTAGCAAATTCTCTTTTCTGTCGATGACATTTAAAAATTACAATATTGGTTTGAAAAGTGAATAAAATAAAAAACTGTAGCTTTTGCTGTATCGCCATAGATAAAGTTCCGTATGTTAACCACGTGGCAAAATACTTTCCCCTTTGCGTGCTATCATCTGCTAAAATCTTGTGTCGATATCCTGAACGGTTTACGATTTGTGAGGGATATTATGAACATTTCATTCTAACGCGCGAGCGATCGGAACTGAATATGATTCATAAAATCCATTTTATTGAGACTGGAGGCAGTTAGTGATCCCCTCCCAAGTTTAAAGAAAAATTCATATCAGTTGTAATTCATACATAGCAACATTCGGCCTAACATACACCAAACGCTAATTCATAGCGGCCCCTCTTTTTCATTGCAACATTTTCGAATATATTACTTACGTATAATAGCTGTGACCATTACCGAAATGACAGGCATGAATCTGACATAGACTGAACAGCCAAAACATTACGAGAATGCCCACCGCAGCACTGTATGCCACCTCATGGTGTTACAGGCGCGTGACGTGGTAACAAAGGTTAGTAAGCGGAGCAGGCACGGACAGGGGCCACCCCGGAAATCCGTTGAGATAAGCGAATCTGACGGAACTGAACTCGAAACCCAGAACACGCCACCGCACCCATTACTTGTAAAGGTCAGACCGGACTCCAACCCGGCACCACAATAAACGCAAACTGCTTGCAACTTCAATAGCAGAGGACACGCCGAAAACTGTGCGTCCTTCCGAAGTAGCTTTGAATGAGCAATGTTCACGGCTGTGACCAACACTCAGCTCCGCCAAACCCGCAGTCAGCAGAGGCACCGCTCTTGCCAACGGGCCACGGCAGACGCTTGGCCACAACAACAGGCCGCCTCTCTTGCGCTGTTCGCCGCCCGTGTCTCACTATTCTCTTCTCCAGGTGGCCGCAGCCCTTAACTACCCTCTCGTACGACCTGCTCTCTACCGGCGACAGTAACACTCAACGTACTCTAGCGGCCAGGGGGATTCCAAATAACGGGAATTACGCGAAATTAAACAAGGGCGCACGGTGCAATTATTCAGAGCCTATGAGCGACTATCTCGAAGATACATTGCTTTCGTGAACATCTACGGAAAGAGATAGACGGACAGTGAAGCAACCATTAGGCACTAAATGGTTGGACGTCCACGGCTGTTCACAGCGTGGGGTTCGGTGGCTTGTCGGCTCAAAGTGGGATGGGTGTTGATCTGTGGCATCTCTGCAGAAAGAGCACAGTGCTGACAAACGCACAAGTGTTTTGGAGTTCACCATTCATCGTACAGTTTTGATCATCGAGCTCCGCAGTAAAAAATTGGTTCAAATGGCTCTGAGCACTATGGGACTCAACTTCCGAGGTCATTAGTCCCCTAGAACTTAGAACTAGTCAAACCTGACTAACATAAGGACATCACACACATCCATGCCCGAGGCAGGATTCGAACCTGCGACCGTAGCTGTCTCGCGGTTCCAGACTGCAGCGCCTAGAAAAGCACGGCCACCTCGGCCGGCAGCTGAGCAGAAGAAGACGCCTACGTATTCACATGTTAACCCAACTACATCGTCAGGTACGATTACAGTTGGCACGGAACCATTGGGATTCGACCGTCGTTCAGTGGAAACGTGTCGGCTCTTTGGGTGAATCATGTTTTTGCTACACTAGATGGTCTCCACAAACGCCGTCGTGGAAGTGAACGCTGGCACGAAACATGCAGTGCGCCACATACGCAGGCTGTTGAGGCAGTATTATGCTATGGGAGACATTCTCTTGCCCTTGCATGGGTCATGCGGTGACAACTCCGAACCACCTGCATCCCTTCATGCTTGATGTCTTCCAGAAAGCGATGTCATTTTCCAACAGTATTATTGTCCGTTTCACGGAGCCAGAACCGTGCTACAGTGATTTGAGAAGCATTATAGTGAACTTGAATGTCTTGGCGACCAAATGCACCTGGTTTAAATCGTATGGAACACATCTGGTTACCTATTTGGTGTCATCACTGCGTACGCAAATTAGCGGTCCATTACTTAAGCGAATTACATGACCTGTGCGTAGACATCTAACGCAACATACCTCCAAACACCTACTAAAAAACTGTCGGATCCCTAATACGCAGAATCTGTGATGTATTTCGTTCCAAAGACATACAAACAAGCTATTACGTAGGTGGCCATAATGTTTTGGCTCATCAGTATATAATGCTACAGGCAACATAGAAATCAAACATTTTTTACAGAATAGAATCTGTGAAATAGTTTGAGAAATTTCACAGGGCATGCGCTTTTTTCTCTGTCAGTGTAGTGTTTCTCCAAGCCTGGCCCACTCCATGCGATGTCACATCGAGCACGCCATGGCCACACATCAATACGACTGAACGACGGGATGGTGGAGGCGTAGGATGTGTGGAGAGAGAGCAAGAGACCCAGCGGATGCTGACTGGCTGGGAGTTGGCGGCGAAGATGATTGCAAGAAACCAGTTGCAACTGTGGTTGCAGCCAGAGAGGGATGACTTTCGCTTGAGGTGGATATTCCAACTTTTGACGTCAAACAGCAGACGTCCTTTGTACACTACGATGACCTGTCAACTGTCAGCTCACCGCAAGCACTGGCTGAAATTGTGTGCTGGACACAGGTGATGCGTAAATAGGCGGAATTGTACAAAGGATGGGCACACTGTATAGGATGCAGTCAAGCTAGTTGGGTGCGATTCCAACATCCATGCAGGATTTTGGCAGGACAGACGCCATTGGTTCGGGTGGATTTACATGTCACAAGGTACTTATGGAAGGCATCCTCAGTGAGTGAAAACTGGAAAAGCTTCCACATTTGGGTTTCGAGCATGTGGACCATATGCTTAGATTCCAAATACTGTGAAAGGGAAAGTGGCCAGATGCTTGATGCTGTTGTAGCCACAGAATGCCTGTAACTCCGTCACTGTAAATTTGGGCCAGTTTTCCGGCATCAGGGTGCAAGATGCCCCTCAAAGGCATACAACCCTCTGAAGGGCATGAATGGTAACTAGGGTGGTGATGGTAGGTGACGTGTCCACGAGTGAAAAGTTAGTGTCTAGTCTACCACCAGCAGCCACACAGCTCCCTGAAATGGCCAGGGTGGTAAGAGTGGGGCAATGACAAAGGACGTTGTGTCATGACGGACATCTGATTGAGGAAACCAACACAGCAATCCATATTTAATGGCGGCACTGAGGTCTGGTGAGCATATCTGCCACATGGAAAATGTCTTCGTGCACTTACTTCATCTCCCAATATGACACGTGATCTAGTGGGACCATCATTGATTGGTAATCAAAACGTCCACGATCCCAGGTTTAAACTTTGATTAATAATCAGCATTGGCAGCTTAAGGCCTTTGGCTTAAGAGAGCACCCACATTCTGCCAACGGCCTTTTCAAAGAGAGGGGAGGAACCGACAGAGGTTCAAGGCACTCTCTTTTCTTTGGAGTGAGAAACTGCCCCTAAAGGAGGAAGAATCAGCAATGATCAACGTCATGAGAAAGCAGAAACATAGGGAACCACTGAATTAAAGACACGTAACGTATATTCACAATCATATGGCCTGCAATTGAAGAAGTGTCATCATTATCTCTCCATTGGAGAGATCATGATGACACTTCCCCCATTTAGATCTCCGGAAGGGGACTGACTAGCGGAGGTGACCATGAGAAAAAGACTCGATGGCCAACGAAAGTAAGCCGGCCACGGTGGCCGAGCGGTTCTAGGCGCTTTAGTCCTGTACCACGCGGCTGCTACGGTCGTAGGTTCGAATCTTCCCTCGGGCATGGATGTGTGTGATATCCTTAGGTTAGTTAGGTTTACGTAGCTCTAAGTCTAGGAGGCTGATGACCTCAGATGTTCAGTCTTATAGTGCTTAGAGCCATTTTTGAGCCAACGAAAGTATAACGCTCTACGAGGCGGGGCGTGAAAGTTTAGAAGCCAGTACGTGGTAGGGAAGCTAGAAAATATGAAAAGGGAAATGCAAAGACTCGATACTGGTATAGTAAAGGTTAGTGAAGTGAATTGGAAAGAAGACAAAGATTTCTGGCCAGATGAATATAGCGTAATATCAACAGCAGCAGAAAATGGTTTAACGAGCGTAGGTTCGTTTAGAATAGCAAGATAGGGCATAGAGAGTGTTACTGTGAACAGTTCATTCATAAGGTTTTTCTTAACAGAATCGACGGGAAACCAATATGCCGACGTCGCAAGCTGAAGATGAAGAGAAGTGTATGAGGACACCGAAAGAGTAATACAGTACGTAATACAAAATGAAAATCCAACAGACATGGGAAACTCGAATGCTGTTCTAGGAGAAGGAGTAGAGAATAAGGTTACAGGAGAAGATGGGCTTGGCTCAAGGAATGAGACAGGAAAGAGACTAATTGAGATCTGTAATAAATTTCAACTAGTAATAGCCAATACTCTGTACAAGAATCACGAGAGGGGGAGGTATACTGGGAAAATGCCGGATGATACGGGACGATTTCAGTTAGATTACGTCTTGATCAGACAGATATTACGAATGAGATTTTCACTCTGCACCGGAGTGTGCACTGATATGAAACTTCCTGGCAGATTAAAACTGTGTGCCGGACCGAGACTCGAACTCGGGACCGTTGCCATCCCCCAGGCTGTGGCTAAGCCATGTCTCCGCAATATCGTTTCTTTCAGGAGTGCTAGTTCTGCAAGGTTCGCAGGAGAGCTTCTGTAAAGTTTGGAAGGTAGGAGGCGAGGCACTGGCGGAAGTAAAGCTGTGAGGACGAGGCGTGAGTCGTGCTTGGGTAGCTCAGTTGGTAGAGCACTTGCACGCGAAAGGCAAAGGTCCCGAGTACGAGTCTCGGTCCGGCACACAGTTTCAATCTGCCAGGAAGTTTCAGATATTACGAAATCAGATAGTGGTTTGTAAGGCTTACAATAACCCTATGTTCGGTGTGGGGCGGCGGAGGGATGAGTGGACTGCTGTAACCTGTTGTGGGGTTGTGTACCACTGCGGGCTGCGGCGGGGACGAAGCCTCTGCGTCATTTCTAGGTCCCAAGTTCCATACAACACATTACTATACAAGGTAAAGAAAACTCAGGATGTGTTAGATGACGATCAGTTTGGCTTTAGGAAAGGTAACAGCACCAGAGAAGCAATCCTGACGTTGCAGTTGATAATGTAAGCACGACTAAAGGAAAATTAAGACACGTTCATAGGATTTGTCGACCTGGAAAAAGTGTTCAAGAATGTCAAAAGGTACAAGATGTTCGAAATTCTGAGAAAAATACAGTTAAGCTATAGGGAGAGACAGAAAATATACAATATGTACAAGAGCCAAGAGGGAATAATGAGAGTGGGCGATCAAGAACGAAGTTCTCAGATTAAAAAGGTTGTAAGACAGCGATGTAGTCTTTCGTTCCTACTATTCAAGCTGTGTATCGAAGAAGCAATGATGGAAATAAAATAAAGGTTCAGGAGTGGAATTGAAATTAAATGTGAAAGTATATCAGTGATAAGATTCACTGATGATATTGCTATCCTGAGTGAAAGTGAAGAATAATTACATGATCTGATAAATGGAGCCTTATGAGTACAGCATATGGACCGAGTACGTCGAAGAAAGATGAAAGTAATCAAAAGTAGCAGAAAGTAGAACAGCGGGAAACTGACGATCACAGTCTAGATGAAGAAAAGGAATTCTACCACCTAGGCAATAATCAGTGATGGACGGAGCAAGAAAGACATCAAAGGTAGAACAGCACTACCGAAAAGGACATTTCTGGCAAAGATAAGTCTATTATTATCAAACATGGTCTTAATTTGAGGAAGAAATTTCTGAGAATGTACGTTTGGAGCACAGCATTGTATGGTAGTGAAACATGGACAGTGGAAAAACAGGAAAAGAAGAGAATCGAAGCATTTGAGGTATGGTGCTACAGACGATTGTTGAAAATTAGATGTACTGTTAAGTTAAGGAGGAGGTTCTGCACACAATCCGAGAGGAAACGAATATGTGGAAAACACTGACAAGGAGAAGGGACAGGGTGATAGAACTTCTGTTAAGAGAACAGCACTGACTTCCATGGTACTAGAGGGAGCTGTAAGAGGCAAAACCTGTAGAGGAAGATAGAGATTGGAATACATCCAGCAAATAATTGAGGATGTAGGTTGCAAGTGCTACTCTGAGATGAAGAGGTTGGCACAAGAAACAAATTCGTGGCAAACCGCATCAATACAGTCAGAAGACTAATGACTACAAAAGAAACAAAGCGACCCATGAAACGCATGGAAGATGAGGGGCTAGAGCTGGGGTGGAATGACAATCCAGCTGTGAGAGTCTTGCATGGCCAATTTTAATATGCCGTGCGTGGCACTGAGTTGATAGCGCAGTGCGAAATAATTTCGAAAATAGTGGCTGTACTGCCGGGAAATGACTCTGACCACCCCTCTGGACCACTGACAAAACCTTCCACAGAGCAGGGTCGCGGTTTCGACGCCGAGGCTGCCTTGCACGCCCTGAGACAAATGATAGCCGAAGGAATGTTCACTAGCGGAGATCACTAAAAAAGGAATTTTGTAGGATGACCGGTTTCAGTGTAGCTATGCTCTCACCAATGAACTAATGGTTTAAAATTTTTATCACACATTGTTCATCGTAGGTGTAAAAATTTTAAAGCCTAAGATCTGATTATGACAATATTGCTCTGTCGAAACAGTTTATCGAACAAAATGCTTTTTAAGCGATCTTGGCTTGTGTAGTTTTCTTTGGCTGTCATATATTAGAGATCGCCCGCAGACTGTCAATGTCAAGAATATATAGGCCCTCTTCTTGAATTCATCCAGGGTTGTTTGTTTATGCTCAAGTGGTTCAGGGGGCTCTGAGCACTATGGGACTTAACTGCTGTGGTCATCAGTCCCCTAGAACTTAGAACTACTTAAACCTAACTAACCTAAGGACATCACACACATCCATGCCCAATTCCACGTCATTGCTAGCAGGGATGTTGAGGGGGGGGGGGGGGGGAGGGAATTACAGGGTATCTACGCTGGCGTAGCAGTAGCCGTCCATAATTGCGAAAGTGCAGCCGGTGCAGGATTTTGTGTACAACCTTATCTCTGCATTATGTCGCATAAATGTTAGATGGTATTCACGTCGAGAGATCTGGATGTCCAGCATGTCTTTAAACCAATCGCAAAAAATTGTGAACCAGTGGCATGGCTATTGTCACCTATAAAAATTCCATCGTTGTTCGGGACATAAGCGCCGTGGATGGCTACAAATGGTCTTCAAGTAGCCGAACATAACATTTTCAGTCAAAAGGACTCAGTTAATTCTATGTAAAAGCATTCCCCACCAGCTTTCATAGAGTCATGTTGACAGTTGGGTCTACGGCTTCCTAGGATCTTCGCCGCATTCCAGTCATACCATCAGTTCTTGCCAAATGAAACCGGGGTTCATTTGACCAGTCCACGGTTTTCCAGTCATCTGCGATCCAATCGACATGATCTCGAGCCCGGGGGAGGCTCAGCGGGCAATCAGACGATGTCGTTCTGGGACCAAAATCAAGCACACCTATTATCTTCCGCAATAGCCTAGAAACGCCAAATTTCGCCGCACTGACGTAACGGATTACTGAGTTAATTTCGCGCAGTGTTGCTTGTCTATTAGAACTGACTGCATTACACGAAAGTCGCTGCTCTCAGTCGTTAAGTGAAGGCTGTCGGCCATTGCGTTGGAGACGGTGAGGCATAATGCCTCAAATTTGGTATTCTCGGCACACTCTTGACACTGTCGATCTTGAAACACTCAATTCCCTAACGATTTCTGAAATGGGATGTCCCATGCATGTACCTCCAACCATCATAGATTGCTCGTGCTACCACAATCACGTCGGAAACCTGTCGGCTACTCCAATGCACTATCCTTTTATACCTTGCGTATGTTATACTAGTGCCATCTTTGTATTTTCATATAGCTATACGATAACTTTTGTCAACTCAGTGTAAATCAATAGTGACATCTGAAGTGAATTTCTATTCCATAAATTTGTTCCTCAGTTGCGATTGTTCATCTGATCAATATTTTGGAAATCTCAATTCTTTAAATAAAGAAAAATGTCTTTTATTAACGCAAGGTAGAATTATACAGATTTCAACATGACTGTTTCTCAGAAGTCGTATACAATTTTCAAACACAGGAGTTATATAGCTGACCGGTTGCAAATAACTGTTTGGTACAATTGACCTAAGTTTCGACACTTACGAAGAGTGTCTTCATCACAATGAAAATTTGAGAAACCCTAATATTACCGTGCGAGAAGGAAGTTGTCATAATTTAGAGAGGCCCGAGTGGCCGAGCGGTTCTAGGCGCTACAGTCTGGAACCGCGAGACCGCTGCGGTCGCAGGTTCGAATCCTGCCTCGGGCCTGTTTGTGTGTGATGTCCTTAGGTTAGTTAAGTTTAAGCAGTTCTAAGTTCTAGGAGACTGATGACCTCAGAAGTTAAGTCCCATAGTGCTCAGAGCCATTTGAACCATTTTGAACCATAATTTAGAGCGAGTATGCTCAAGTCAAAAATAAAAAAAAATTAAATAAAATACGCTCCAGGACGTCAGATTTATTCCTAACTAGACACACGAGACACTTTTTTTTTTTTTTTTTTTTTTTTTTTTTTTTTTTTTTTTTTTTTTTTTAGAGAACGTAGTTGTCTGGAGATAAACAGCGATTAATCTACTTATAATCAGTTAATCAAAATGACATTCACTATCGCGTAGCTACTTGCCAACCGTACACAGGCAGGGTGACGACTGCAACGAGCGACCAAATGGTGATGGTGTAAATTGCCCTGAAGATGACCTCATCGTGGGTTGAAACCGGTTGGCGGCAAAATAAATAATTCAATTCTGACTGTAATTTTCAATTATTGATTCGTGATACGGCTGGTACGTATTTCAATTTTTTTTTTAGTTCAGAATAGCTGCTGTAAATTCTGACCATTGCTTTCTCGCGATGTAGCTTTACGGTTTCTCAAAATCTTACTCTGATAAAGACATCCTCAGTACCTGGATAAACCTAGGTCAATTGCACAAAACAGTTATTTTCAACCGGTCGGCTATATAACTCCTGTGTTTGGCAATTTAAAGTACGTATGGAATCTTTATCTAAATGATAAAGACTTGAAATCCTCAGTAACAGGACGGTCACCAGCGTGTAGTAGTGTTGTTCATGTTTAGTGTCGTTCTAAGGCTTTTCAGGCTATACAACGGCCGTGAACAGCCTTAGATGTTGAGTGGTTACTGTTAAGGACATGCAGATGCCGCATACAACGTTATAAGCACGTGACCAAGTGTGAAATCAGGCCTCACTGTAGATCTCCACCCGGCTGACTGGCCTAGTTGAGCAAATCCATACTGATGCGGATTCGGATGTGGCAGCGGTCCTGTGTTGGACTTCATGAGAACATGAGGGTAGGCATGCTCGTGAATGTTTCGGTCGATAACGTTTCATGACAACAAGGGAGGATCTCTGCGCTGTGCACCATTAATTCGTAGCTTATCCTCATCTGTGTTTCATTCGAGAACAAATAACAGACTCATTCATTACATTTTAAGTCATCTTTGTTTTTAATTCTCACAGAATCTGCTGTTTTCACTTTTCTTCCTTGTAAGGAAAAACTTCAGATACAATTGGTTAAGCCTAACTATATTTTATTAAATAGTAATGTTGCAGAGCATGAACATGGACAAGTTCACATGAAGGATTATGCAGTTTGTTGTACGTATTTATGATAACGAACATATTTACAATTGCAAATACAGATAAATCCGTCCAACGAATAAATAAAATGAAATATATCCGTATGGATACGTCGTACCGAAAACAAAGTAATTTCCTTATTACGTGTACGTTACGTCACTGTGCAGTAGTGTACTTGTTGTTGTTGTGGTCTTCAGTCCAGAGACTGTTTTGATGCAGCTCTCCATGCTACTCTATCCTGTGCAAGTTTCTTCATCTCCCAGTACCTACTGCAACCTACATCCTTCTGAATCTGCTTAGTGTATTCATCTCTTGGTCTCCCTCTACGATTTTTACCCTCCACGCTGCTCTCCAGTACTAAATTGGTGATCCCTTCATGCCTCAGAACATGGCCTACCAACCGATCCCTTCTTCTAGTCAAATTGTGCCACAAACTCCACTTCTCCCCAATCCTATTCAATACTTACTCATTAGTTATGTGATCTACCCATCTAATCTTCAGCATCCTTCTGTAGCACCACATTTCAAAATCTTCTATTCTCTTTTTGTCCGAACTATTTATCGTCCATGTTTCACTTCCATACATGGCTACACTCCATACAAATACTTTCAGAAATGAGTTCCTGACACTTAAATCTATACTAGATGTTAACAAATTTCTCTTCTTCAGAAACGCTTTCCTTGCCATTGCTAGTAAACATTTTATATCCTCTCTACTTCGACCGTCATCAGCTATTTTGCTCCCCAAATAGGAAAACTCGTTTACTACTTTAAGTGTCTCATTTCCTAATCTAATTCCCTCAGCATCACCCGACTTAATTCGACTACATTCCATTATCCTCGTTTTGCTTTTGTTGATGTTCATCTTATATCCTCCTTTCAAGACACTATCCATTCCGTTCAACTGCTCTTCCAAGTCCTTTGCTGTCTCTGACAGAATTACAATGTCATCGGGAACCTCAACGTTTTTATTTCTTCTCCATGGACTTTAATACCTACTCCAAAATTTTCTTTTGTTTACTTCACTGCTTGCTCAATATAAAGATTGAATATCATAGGGGAAAGGCTACAACCCTGTCTCACTCCCTTCCCAACCACTGCTACCCTTTCATACCCCTCGAGTCTTATAACTGCCATCTGGTTTCTGTACAAATTGTAAATAGCCTTTCGCTCCCTGTATTTTACCCCTGACACCTTCAGAATTTGAAAGAGAGTATCCCAGTCAACATTGTCAAAAGCTTTCTCTAAGTCTACAAATGCTAGAAACGGAGGTTCGTCTTTCCTTAATCTTTCTTCTAAGATAAGTCGTAGGGTCGGTATTGCCTCACGTGTTCCAATATTTCTACGGAATCCAAACTGATCTTCCCCGAGGTCGGCTTCTTCCAATTTTTCCATTCGTCTGTAAAGAATTCGCATTAGTATTTTGCAGCCGTGACTTATTAAACTGATAGTTTGGTAATTTTCACATCTGTCGACACTTGATTTCTTTGGGATTGGAATTATTATATTCTTCTTGAAGTCTGAGGGTATTTCGCCTGTCTCATACATCTTGCTCACCAGATGTTATAGTTTTGTCAGGACTGGCTCTCCCAAGGCTGTCAGTAGTTCTAATGGAATGTTATCTACTACCGGGGCCTTGTTTCAACTCAGATCCTTCAGTGTTCTGTCAAACTCTTCACGCAGTATCCCTTGTATAGACCCTCTATATACTCCTTCCACCTTTCTGTTTTCCCTTCTTTTCTTAGAACTGGGTTTCCATCTGAGCTCTTGATATTCATACAAGCGGTTCTCTTTTCTCCAAATGTCTCTAATTTTCCTGTAGGCAGTATCTATCTTACCCCTAGTGAGATAAGCCTCTATATCCTTACATTTGTCCTCTTGCCATCCCTGCTTAACCATTTTGCACTTCCTGTCGATATCATTTTTGAGACGTTTGTATTCCGTTTTGCCTGCTTCATTTACTGCATTTTTATATTTTCTCCTTTCATCTATTAAATTCAATATTTCTTCTGTTACCCAAGTATTTCTACTAGCCCTCGTCTTTCTACTTACTTGGTCCTCTGCTGCCTTCACTACTTCATCCCTCAAAGTTACCCATTCTTCTTCAACTGTATTTCTTTCCCCCATTCCTGTAAATTATTCCCTTATGCTCTCCCTGAAACTCTGTACAACCTCTAATTTAGTCAGTTTATCCAGGTCCCACCTCCTTAATTTCCCACCTTTTTGCAGTTTCTTCAGTTTTAATCTACAGCCCTTAACCAATAGATTGTGGTCAGAGTCTACATCTACCCCTGGAAATGTCTTACAATTTCAAACCTGGTTCCTAAATCTCTGTCTTACCACTATATAATCTATCTGAAACCTGTCAGTATCTCTAGGCTTCTTCCATGTATACAACCTTCTTTCATGAATCTTAAACCAAGTGTTAGCTATGATTAAGTTGTGCTCTGTGCAAAATTCTACCAGGCGGCTTCCTCTTTCATTTCTTATTCCTAATCCATATTCACCTACTACGTTTCCTTCTCTCCCTTTTCCTACTGCCGAATTTCAGTCACCCATGACTATTAAATTTTCGTCTCCCTTCACTATCTGAATAATTTCTTTTATTTCATCATACATTTCTTCAATTTCTTCCTCATCTGCAGAGCTAGTTGGCATATAAACTTGTACTACTGTAGTAGGCGTGGGCTTCGTGTCTATCTTGGCCACAATAATGCGTTCACTATGCTGTTTGTAGTAGTTTACACGCACTCCTATTTTTTATTCGTTATTAAACCTACTCCTGCATTACCCCTATTTGATTTTGTATTTATAACCCTGTATTCGCCTGACGAAAAGTCTTGTTCCTCCTGCCACCTAACTTCACTAATTCCCACTATATCTAACTTTAACCTATCCATTTCCCTTTTCAAATTTTCTAACCTACCTGCCCGATTAAGGGATCTGACTTTCCACGCTCCGATCCGTAGAATACCAGTTTTCTTTCTCCTGATAACGACATCCTCTTGAGCAGTCGCCGCCCGGAGATCCGAATGGGGGACTATTTTACCTCCGGAATATTTTTCCCAAAAGGACGCCATCATCATTTAACCATACAGTAAAGCTGCATGCCCTCGCAGTACCAGCACAGCGAGGCCGTTTTGGTTAGTGTTACAAAGCCTGATCAATCAATCATCCAGACTGTTGCCCCTGCAACTACTGAAAAGGCTGCTGCCCCTCTTTAGGAACCAATCGTTTGTCTGGCCTCTCAACAGATACCCCTCCGTTGTGGTTGCACCTACGGTACGGCTATCTGTATCGCTGAGGCACGCAAGCCTCCCCACCAACGCCAAGGTCCATGGTTCATGGGGGTGAGTAGTGTACTACCAAGATAATAATACTCGTATATCTCTATCAAGCGCTAGTCGTATGGGACAGTTGAAATTCTGCATGGCATTACAGTACTACTGAACCCATCAATCCCTTAATTACACGACAGTCGTGGGATCTCGACAACCTGAGCAGCAATATAGTAGAACAATAAACCGTAGCCCAATAGACCATGATTTTGCCGATGTCTGATTGCGACGCTTTCTAGTATACGTTTAATCTTAACACATGAGGCAGAACATGAGCTCACGAACAACCAACATTCAAATACGGTTGCTGAATGAGAAACATGTTGTGTAATACACTGAAGCGCCAAAGAAACTAGTATATGTATGCGTAATCAAATACAGATATAAGTAAGGACGCAGAATACGGCGCTGCGTTCGGAAACGCCTAGGTAAGACAACAAGTGTCTGGCGCAATCGTTATGTCGGATACTGCTGCTACAATGGCAGTTTCTCAAGATTTAAGTAAGTTTGAACGTGCTGTTATAGTCGGCGCAAAGACGATGGGACACAGCATCTCCGAGGTAGCAATGAAATGGAGATTTTCTCGTACAACCATTTCACGAGTGTACCGTGAATATCAGGAATCCGGTAAAACATCAAATCTCCGGAATCGCAAAGACCGGAAAAAGATCCTGCGACGACTAAAGACATAACAGAAGTGCAGCCCTTCCGCAAACTGCTGCAGATTTCACATTTCGTTGTTGGGCCATGAACAAGTGTCAGTGTGCCAACCATTCAACGAAACATCATCGATATGGGCTTTCCGAGCCGAAATCGAACTCGTGTACCCTTGACGGCTGCACGACACAAGGCTTTACGCCTCGGCTGGGCCAGTCAACACCGACGTTGGACTGTTGATTACTGCAAACATGTTGCCTGGTCGAACGACTCTCGTTTCAAATTCTATCGAGCTGATGGACGGTAGGGGCAGGGAGACAACCTCATAAATCCGTAGGCCCTGCATGTCAGCAGTGGTATGTTCAAACTGTGGAGGCTCTGTAATGATGTGGGGCGTGTACAGTTGGGGTCAGAGGAGATCCCTGATATGTCTACATACGACTCTCGGGTGATGCGTACGGAAGCATCCTACAAAAAACTATCACCTGCATCCATTCATGTCCATTGTGCATTCCGACGGACCTAGGCAATTGCAGCAGGACAATGCGACACCTCACACGTGTAGAACTGGTACAGAGTGGCTTCAGGAACACTCTTCTGAGTTTAAACACTTCCGCTGGCCATCACACTCCCCAGACATGAATATTATTGATCATATTTGGGATGCCTTGCAATCCTACTGTTCAGAAGAGATCTCCACCCCCTCGTACTGTTTACAGATTTATGTACGGCTCTGCAGGATTTATGGTGTCACTTCCCTCCAGCAGTACTTCAGACATTAGTCGAGTCCAGCCCACGTCGTGTAGCGTCACTTCTACGTTCCTTCGGGGGCCCTACATGATATTAGGCAGGAGTACCAGTTTCTTTGGCTCTTCAGTGTATTTACATATATACTGACGTCACTCTTAACTACTTTTTGTGATTGCGCTTTAATGCTAATGATCTGCATCCAGGTAGTGTACTTCGTGCGGTTTTGACGTTTGTTGCATTCAGCCTACATGCTGTTGCAGTTATAATGTCTAGGAGTGTACATAACCCCACAGTTGTAATATGTAACAACGTAGAAGTGGAATGATTAGAACGTGTAAATACACTCCTGGCTCAAATGGAAAAAAGAACACATTGACACCGGTGTATCAGACCCACCATACTTGCTCCGGACACTGCGAGAGGGCTGTACAAGCAATGATCACACGCACGGCACAGCGGACACACCAGGAACCGCGGTGTTGGCCGTCGAATGGCGCTAACTGCGCAGCATTTGTGCGCCGCCGCCGTCAGTGTCAGCCAGTTTGCCGTGGCATACGGAGCTGCATCGCAGTCTTTAACACTGGTAGCATGCCGCGACAGCGTGGACGTGAACCGTATGTGCAGTTGACGGACTTTGAGCGAGGGCGTATAGTGGGCATGCGGGAGGCCGGGTGGACGTACCGCCGAATTGCTCAACACGTGGGGCGTGAGGTCTCCACAGTACATCGATGTTGTCGCCAGTGGTCGGCGGAAGGTGCACGTGCCCGTCGACCTGGGACCGGACCGCAGCGACGCACGGATGCATGCCAAGACCGTAGGATCCTACGCAGTGCCGTAGGGGACCGCACCGCCACTTCCCAGCAAATTAGGGACACTGTACCTCCTGGGGTATCGGCGAGGACCATTCGCAACCGTCTCCATGAAGCTGGGCTACGGTCCCGCACACCGTTAGGCCGTCTTCCGCTCACGCCCCAACATCGTGCAGCCAGCCTCCAGTGGTGTCGCGACAGGCGTGAATGGAGGGACGAATGGAGACGTGTCGTCTTCAGCGATGAGAGCCGCTTCTGCCTTGGTGCCAATGATGGTCGTATGCGTGTTTGGCGCCGTGCAGGTGAGGCACACAGGGCCAACACCCGGCATCATGGTGTGGGGAGCGATCTCCTACACTGGCCGTACACCACTGGTGATCGTCGACACTGAATAGTGCACGGTACATCCAAACCGTCATCGAACCCATCGTTCTACCATTCCTAGACCGGCAAGGGAACTTGCTGTTCCAACAGGACAATGCACGTCCGCATGTATCCCGTGCCACCCAACGTGCTCTAGAAGGTGTAAGTCAACTACCCTGGCCAGCAAGATCTCGGGATCTGTCCCCCATTGAGCATGTTTGGGACTGGATGAAGCGTCGTCTCACGCGGTCTGCACGTCCAGCACGAACGCTGGTCCAACTGAGGCGCCAGGTGGAAATGGCATGGCAAGCCGTTCCACAGGACTACATCCAGCATCTCTACGATCGTCTCCATGGGAGAATAGCAGCCTGCATTGCTGCGAAAGATGGATATACACTGTACTAGTGCCGACATTGTGCATGCTCTGTTGCCTGTGTCTATGTGCCTGTGGTTCTGTCAGTGTGATCATGTGATGTATCTGACCCCAGGAATGTGTCAATAAAGTTTCCCCTTCCTGGGACAATGAATTCACGGTGTTCTTATTTCAATTTCCAGGAGTGTATGTTGTTCCATCGCATTTGCACTACATTAAGTCTAGTAAAATTATTTACCCGCTGATAGAGTGACACGTTTTTCTGATGTACTCTTTTTCTCCTTTAAATTCTCGCGACTTACTGAAACGGGTTTTCCGGCGACATGACAATGAGCTGTCCCGTGTAATTAGTGTCCTCCTTTTTGTAATTAGTGTCCTCTTTTTGCTCTCCGCTCATGCAGAGCAGCCGTATCGCGAAAGCATAATGTCAGGATGTGGGACGTAATCAGGCGGAGCATCTCTTCCCTTAGGTACTTTGGGAACCCAACATCAAAGAGCTCGACTGAACAATTATCGTTACACATAATGAGCTTCCTTCAGGGCGCTTCATTTGTTCCCGACGTCCACCGGTTTTTATTATTACGATCTAAGCTAATACGCGACTCTCTCTCGAAATGAGGTGCCCTGTGGCACCGCCTTCAGTGGTAGCCGTCGCAAGGAGTATCTGAGATAATTCCTCCGAAGCCTTCTGCAACGGGAGCTCTCTCGTCTTTGAATAAATAAATGTAAATTCCAGTTGTTACATTGCAAATGGATGAATTCCTTAAAATTTTCGTTTCGCCTCGTACTCGAAACTAATAATCGTACTTCCCTTAGAGATGTGATTCGTTCAGTGCAGCTAAATGAAAGCTTGTTTGTATTGTGCCATACGCATATAGCTCCTCTGTATTTATGAAGCCAGCGTTTTCGAATTAAAGATTGATTTATATAATAATTACAGATTTTTTAATACATTACAGTTTTTTTATATTCTCCTGTTGTTAGATGAGAAACAACGTTGTGAAGTTAAATTACTATTTGTATTTAACACCAAGGGAAACAAAAACTATAATGTAGTATCAAACAGGTAATTATAATTCGACGCAGTTATTATACAGAAAAATAAACGTATTACAGGCCACTGAGGACGCTTCACAAGCAGAAAGAAACAAAGTGCGCAAGCAACTACATAACCACGGAAACCTTTTTTTTCGTTTGTGTTACGTTTAACGAGAAAAGTGGTGTATATAGTTTTCATGATTACGTGAGGCAGCGACATTTGATACGTGCAGCGAGGCAGCTTAACGATATATCATTCCTAGCTATGGATAAAACGTTTGACGGAAACCTATATTGAAGTCTGAGTCTTTTGCGGCTTCCGACACCTGTTGAGTTCACAGGTAGCGTTTTGTGAGGTAATGTTTCGATCTGTCTACACCGTGAATGTATTTATACGTAATTTCTGCATAAGAGTTCTAAACTGAAAGAGACATTCCCCTTCGCAAGTGACGGAACTCATACTCCTGATAAATAGTTATTAATTTAGGAAAGCAAGTCAAAGATCACTGCAAACCTTTATCAGCAGCATTCACTATTTTGATCGTTGAGCAAGGAGGAAAGATAAACAAACGCAGATATTTTCTCGTGCATTTCGTTAAAAAACTATGAAATCTCCTAAATAAATTTTCCATTAGATGACATATCATGTGGTGAAACTCAAAATTTGCACAACATTTACTAAATATCTAAGATTTTAATATTTAAAACTTTCTGGGTAGTAAGTCGTGACCGAGAACATTTTTATGGTTAACCCAGCGCTTAATTTCCGTCCGCAGGTGACATCTTCATAGCGAAGCATCTAACCAACCGAAGGACATCACACACATCCATGCCAGAGGCAGGATTCGAATCTGCGACTGTAGCGTACACCACTACAAAGATCTTGAAAACACTATTGACCTGGCGTTTAATCATTTAGTCTCGAACGCTTGCCCACTCCTAAAGACGTCACCTACTAACGAGAATGAAACGTAGGCTTTACCAAGAACTCCTATTTGACCATGGGTTAACAACCCCAATAATTTTAGTAAATTAAACATCTCCGGTCGTTGGATCAAAAATCTTACGACAGTTCCAACTGTCATAGTTTCCGGTTGAAACTAGAGGTACTTTTCCTTTTGCCTCAATAACGTTTTCTTGGTACAAACATAAAATTTAATGCAACAATAAAGGTTTAAATTTTTAATAAGTTCCAATATAAGAGAAATACAGTATCGTGAGCTGTGCTCGGGTAGTTCAGATGATAGGGCACTGGCCCGCAAAAGGCAAAGGCCCTTGGTTCGAGTCCAGGTTCGGCACACATTTTTAATCTGGCAAGAAATTTCATATCCTCGCACCCTGTGCTGCAGGTTAAAAACTTCGTTGTGGAATCATAATATTTTTTTACTTTTAGTCAGAGAGGTTTCGTTGAAGTTACGGCATCGTCAAAAGGTTTTATTTTCTTTCTTGTCGGAACGTGCTGTGGTTTTTGTGGTTTTATGTATTTTGCATCACAGCTATTTCTCTTTCACAGTTTTTCATTGTTTCTGGCTTCCCCATTGTCTTCTTTATGAAAATTTCAGCTTTAGACTTGCACTGTGTCAACGTTTTGCAAGCAAACATGTATACAAGAGTGAGCTTTGCAGGCTTTCAAATAAATTGATGAAAAGATAGTGTGGTGGCCCTCAACTACGTACCCTCCGACTCAACCTTTAAATATTAAAAGTATTGACTGGTTTCGTTGTCTAGGAGCTAGGGTACGTAGTTGCTGCATTACAGGCCAAATACTGCTAAGTCAACAGTATACGATAAGAATACACACGTGAATCGAATGGTCGAAGGTTTCTGTCACCCGGCCATTGCGCATTATGAATGTAACATGCAACATTATGAATGTAACATGCAAATTTATAAATGAAACATTGCAATTAAATAAAATCTGCAGGTACTATCTTAACGACTATAATTGATGAGTACGAGAGTAGAAGTACTTTTGAGGATGTGGCATATTTCTGCAAAACACTTATTGGTGTCGATGATCCAGCAATTGAATAAAATATAACTTGAATAACACGCGAACAATAGATTCCTACTCCATGTAATTAGTTACGAACAACAACAACATAACTCGCGAGATATTCATTTCCGAATGCATACTACGTCTTCACTGCAGAAGCCACGGAAATCACTCAAGAGCACAGGTCAGCACTCCGAAATATTTCTATCCTCCGCGACCACGCACAAACTGCTCCACTGTCCAAGTCTTTCTGCCGACTCCGCTTCCGTCGCGCCGTCGCGTCCAGCACTTCCCTTGTCCTGTGCCGTCCTGTCCCCGTGCTGCACTGCCCCGAACTGCCTGTGTCCTCTCTCCCGAACTCGCTTCCATCCAGTCTCCCCATTCACGAGCGCTGTGATCGGCTAGACCGCTCGCGCCAAGTCTTCAAGCGAACGTACACTCACAAACATATTTAAGCACATACGAAATACTGGATTTACATTTAAATACTTGAAATTAAATAAACATTCCTACAGCTGGACCATAAACACTCTCTAACACATATTATTAAAAACATTAACAGCTTAAACAAATGTATATCAAAGGAATAGCAACAAAAGGTATGCCAGTAGCCTAATGTTTTGTGCGGTTTCTAAAACACAGTAAATAGTTAAGCAATTTCTTCATGAATAGTACATGTCGGATATAAACAAAGGGCATAGATGAATAGCTGGCAGCAGTGGCCGAGCAGTTCTATGCGCTTCAGTCCGGAACCAGGCGGCTGCTAGGATCGCAGGTTCGAATCCTGCCTCAGGCACGGATGTGTGTGATGTCCTTTAGGTTTAAGTAGTTCTTAGTCTAGGCGACTAAGGAGCACTCTGTCTTCAGGCCACAAGTGGTCCATCGGGACAATCCGACCGCCGTGTCATCCTCAGCTGAGAACGCGGATAGGAGGGGCGTGTGGTCAGCACACCACTCTCCTGGTCGTTATGATGGTTTTCTCTGACCGGAGCCGATACTATTCGGTCGAGTAGCTCCTCAATTGGCATCACGAGGCTGACTGCACCCCGAAAAATGGCAGCAGTGCATGACGGCCAAGATGGTCACCCATCCAAGCACCGGCCACGTCCGACAGCGCTTAACTTCGGCGATCCGACGGGAACTGGTGTATCCAGTGCGGCAAGGCCGTTGCCACAGGGGACTGATGACCACAGATGTTACGTCCCATAGTGCTTAGAGTCATTTGAACCATAGATGAATAAATATATTTATAAGCATGCAGCTGCCGTTTTTTCGTGTAACTGTGGAGTACTTATTACCTGACGCGGTCGACAGTAATCGGCCACTTTAACCTCCAACAGCTCATGCAAAATTTAAATTACATGCCTGTAATTTATACCAATTTATGTTTACACTAATAGCTTTCTAAAGTCACGTAAATTTACGAAATCGGATGAAGCGTTTATATTTAGGATATTCATTGCTGGGTGTTACTTGTATAATTTACAGTCAGATACTAAACTTTAATAAAGATATTGAAAATCTGATTACACCATCAGAATGGTCGTGCAAATAATAGTAATGTGCATGTTTCTTTTTTAGGTATCATGATTCATTGGGCTTCTATTATTTTCTATACGAACTGTGAAATGTCTGCCATTAAGGTTTCACAAAGCCCGCCATCTTTGCACCTCCCGGCACACAGCGTCACCAATGAATTCCCAGCCACATGCTTGAAGGACCACGTGGTCCGGCTGTTGTGCGGCATCACGCGCTTGCCAACGAGCCGCACCCTGCCGACCGGCCCGAGTGGCGACCGCCAACGCCTAACTTAGAATATTATTAGGGCGCCATGACTCACCCATTACCTCACACACTTCCACTTATTAACATTGTGGCTTGCCAGAATGTTCAGAAGTAGCACCCTTCAATTCATACAAGTGCATACAAACACATTTCAATGAACAGAACTAAATAATTAAACGCCAGGCCTAGAGTGTTTTCAAGATCTTTGTAGTGGTGTGCGCTACAGTCGCAGATTCGAATCCTGCCTCTGGCAACGCCTAACTTAGAACATTATTAGGGCGCCGTGACTCACCCATTACCTCACACACTTCCACTTATTAACATTGTGGCTTGCCAGAATGTTCAGAAGTAGCACCCTTCAATTCATACAAGTGCATACAAACAAATTTCAATGAACAGAACTAAATAATTAAACGCCAGGCCTAGAGTGTTTTCAAGATCTTTGTAGTGGTGTGCGCTACAGTCGCAGATTCGAATCCTGTCTCTGGCATGGATGTGTGTGATGTTCTTCGGTTGGTTAGATTTAAATAGTCCTAAGTTCTAGGGGACTGATGCCCTCAGACGTTAAGTCCTATAGTGCTCACAGCAATTTGAACCATTTTTTTTAGTGGCGTGGTAGCAACATTAATTTTGAAATAACTTAAACTACCACAAATTATGAACCAAACGGAATTTTAGTTAAATGCCTGCATTTCAGTTTTTCCAAACAAACATGAATTTCGAAATAAACTAACACAAATTATAAACGATACGGCATGTAAAATAAATGCCTACATTTCAGTTACGCATAATCAGTTTTTTTGGACAAGAAATAAAATTTTTAAATGCATTTTCACTTACGTGCAATTTTGTAAGCACTTCTTGTGCCACTCACTCAGTACTAAGGCTCCTTCATGCACTAATGTTTTCCGTCGCACAGCACACACTCACACGGATTTTAGCAAGAAGTAATGATCAACTCACATCAGTCTTTTGACGAAGTGCCTCGTAGAAATCGTGTCTACCTCTGAATTCTGGGTTCCACCGTTTAACGTGAAAAATCTGTCTACAACGAAAACCAAAACTAGAAACCCCTCAACAGACCATTTACCAAAACCAATCAGAAGCCTCGCTAAATATTCCCTCCAGCGGAAACGATACTTTGTTCCTAAAGTCACAAGGTAAACAACTGAATCACAGTAAACTCAGATTCCCATAAATTCTGCTTAATTGACTTTATTCGATCCTTCCTACCTCCACACACCAAAAAATGCGTGCGCATACAATCACAATTTCAATACCCTTCAAACTGACCACTAAATTCTTTGCCACACTTTTATACAAAGCATAAATCAATGCATATTTTACTAAAATCCGCAAGGTCACTGACCTCCACGCACCCTCAGAGCCTAAGCTTCCCCGTCTTGCACACATACAGTGCCACAATAAACTAAAAAATTACTAATGAATCCCCAAATAAACATATAAATTATCCCTCCAAAATTACTGCCACTTATTACAGATTAGAACAGCTTTTCACTTCTGCCCCTTCTCTATATACCCTTAGTAATTCTAAACTTCTCTCGTTTCCACATATGCGGCAGTAACGATCGTAATGTTCGACTGTACCAACGCCAATCAGTCACACTAAAATCACACACCTCCTTCTTATACTAATTTGTGAAAACTTCATTACAGAAACTCTCCCCATCCACACTATTTACTTCAGCGGTCTCTAAATTTTCTGTTAGGTCTTCCACACATTTCTCTGATTCACTACCCACATCATGCAAAACTTTACTGTTTTTCATCTCCAAAATAGCGACACTTGCAGCTTCAACAAAATTACACGTCAATTCATTGTTAAAGACTTTATCTTCCTGAAGTAATACATCGACGCTTAAGCAATCATCACCATAAATATTCATGTCAGCAACCTTATCTGCTGATACACCATAAAAACACTACAAAAATTCACATCAGAAACCTTAGTTTCCTCCGTCGACAAATTAACTTTACGTGATTCATACACAACTTTATCCTACGTCGCTAAATCACACAAATTGCTGCTACCTTGTACAATTTTGGGACTTGCAGACTTGCTACATTTCGCTGTGATCGGACAAAAGTCAGCACACACTGCCATTTCTACACTCTTTTTATCCAGTTTAACCTCCGATCCTACTTTACATACATTCTCACATTCATACTCTGACAAACGGTTTAGATCCACACATTTATCAATAAGTTTCGTTTCGCCTTCACTCGTGACTAGAAACGCGTAAATTCCTTCCTCGAAAGTATCAATACCAGTAGCTTTTACAATGATTACATAAATTACCATTACTCTGTTCCTTTAAACAGAAATCGTCTATCTCCGCCGATACATTTTTAACTTCAACTGCTGGCGAGACCAATGCTAAGCCTCCCTTAGTAACATTGACGCTTTCTGCAGAAACACAATCACCCTCATTTGCAGCTGGCGGGACCAAAGCTACTCCGCCTTCACTAACATCGACACATTCGCCGATTCACAAATATTTGCTACTATGACACCTTCCTTACTGCAATTGCTACCATTTGCTAATACCTCTTCAGAACTCTCTACACAATTTACTTTCACAAAATTCATCTCTTCTTTAACTTATTTTTGAACCGCTGAATCTTTCCCGTCATCACCATTCACACACTCATTCATTACACATTCATAGCTTACATCATTCCCCGCAAATTTATTCACATCACTTTTACTTAAATCTCTCACAAATCTGTGCTTCCGCTGTTCGCGCCTGCTGTTATTGAAAGAACCACCTATATAGACTTCGTCTGTAACATACTCCATATTACATATTTGTTGCCTTGCTCCAGACCTATCAACATTTCTACCATTACCATTGTCTCCAGTCCTTTTCATCGCCTGTTTAGATCACCATCCCCGGACCTGAGATGTGGCGAACATCAGTTTCCCGACCAGTTGTTACGCGACTGCACTTCACATGAATTTCCACATCAAATCTGCATTCTTTACTTGGATCCCGTTCACGGAAGTTATCACTTCTGTTCGTTCTACAACCACTGTGCTCATTTCAGGTATTATCTCCCCGAGAATTCCTTTGATTTCTCTCACGATTATTATTTTGGAGATGATTATTTGTATTCCCATTTTGATAACTACTGCCCAGTCTGCTCTGAGGTTTGAACTTCAAAGCCCTCTCTATTTTTTTTTTTTTACAAATTCTAGAAATACGTCCACTGAATCACATGGACAATGGACAAGATTCCACTGCAAATCTTCGAGTAATCGCCATTTTAAAGTGGTGATTTCCGTTAAAACCCCCAACGGATATTCCACATGCATAATATGGCCAAGTTCGCGCTTGCAAAAATCTCTCATCGCTCCGTTTAAAAATTCATTTTGGATCTGCATCTGTTTTGCCTCATTTCAGAATTTATTCAAAAAACTCTTTTCGAGCTTTCCGTATGATTTGCACGAACTACATTTAACATTTTCCCAGGACTGTGGGTCTCCCTCCAAAAGCCGTTTAACATATTTTATTTTTGCTTTGTCCGACATGCCGTGAACTAAAGCGTACCTACATGCAACCAAGAAATTTACTGGGTAGTTGTTCCGTCATGTGTGTAACATTTCACAGATCCACTTTTTGCCTAAGGGATATTTATAACCGCCGAGGCCTGTTGGGAGGCTAACGAATTTAAGCCACTCTTTATGTGGTGAATTTGTTTTTTAAACTCATTTTCACTAGTGATACTGGACTCTATTTTATCTTTAATTTGGTCCATTTCTTTCTCCCTCCCATCTACACGATTGCCAATGTCACTAATCGCTAAATTTATATCGCTTTCACGAGCATGTTGCGCTTTTATACAGTCGCGTCCCTTGCTCCCAATTTCCGGCTGTATCTTATCCATTTTTTCCCCAAGGTCTTTTTCCACTGATTCGATTTTAAATTTTAGTATTACAACTTCGTCTGTAATTTTTCCCTTACCCACTCGGACACATTTTAATTTAACATCAATTGCTTGTTCAACGTTACCCATAATTTTCTCCACTTCCTTCTTCACAGGAGAACCTATTTCAGTTTGCATTGTACCCATATCAGTCCGAATTGTATCCGTAACTGTTTGCAATGTGCCCATACCTGTTCGCAATGTACCGATATCTGTTCGAACTGCACTGATATTATTTGCCATTCCCTGGTTCATTTGCATTAGCTGAGACATCATATTTCCCCCACATTCATTCCCCTTGTCCGAATTCCTGCTAGTTACAGTTTTGCGCTCTGATTTCGGACTAACCGGCTCACTTCCTTTTCAGAATTACGCACACTAGGTGACTGTTTTATATTCGCGAGATCTGTAAGTGGAGCTTGAATTTCAGGGTCACACATCCATACTACGAAGCCAACTGCCTACCCCCGAACGCAGCAAAAACATTATCCTGCCTATTCCATCTTCGAAACCGAGGCGCCAAACATACCCTAAACATCACGTGGAACAACCAACGGACTGCGTTCAGCAGCACTCCTTGTTATTTAGGCGTCACCCTTGATCGCACACTTACTTACAGACATCATGTAGACAAGGTCAGGGGCAAACTATCAACAAGAAACAACCTTCTGAGTAAGCTCATCTCCACAAAATGGGGTGCCGACCCACATACTTTACGTACGTCGGCACTTGCACTCTGCTACTCGGTTGCTGAATACGCTGCCCCAGTTTGGGAAAGATCAGCGCATGCGCAACGAGTGGATCCTCTGCTGAACGATGCCTGTCGCGTAATCACGGGATGCCTAAGACCCACCCCGGTTAGCCAACTTTATTTGCTTAGTGGCATAGCTCCACCCAACATCAGACGAGCTATAGCAAGCGAAGCAGAGCGCCTCAAGCAGCTGCGCGACCAGCGCCATCCTCTCTTCGGACAAAACCCTCCACACACACGTCTAAAATCAAGACGGAGTTTCCTCACCTCAGTTCAACCGATCGAAACCTCAAAACAAAAGGCCAGATTGTCAAAATGGAAAGCAACACTGCCTACGGGAGACCAGGCACCTCTAATCTCACCCAACGAACAATTGACCTCTGGAAATGAACTAAAATGGCCGTTATGGAGAACCCTCAACCGCCTACGAACTGGGGTAGACAGATGCAACGTAAACATGTGTAAATGGGACGGACACGTGCCAATGCGGACAGACCCAAACAATGGACCACCTCCTGGAATGCAGCAACATGAGGGAAGTGTGCAGGAAAGAAGATCTGGCAAACGCTACGCCAGTGGCACTTAAATGCGCTGAATTTTGGCGGGACGTGATATGATATATATACTATGTTTGTCTTTATATTGTAATGTGACTCCCCATTTTGGGTTTGTTTTACTTATACATATGTGTATTGTATTTGTATTTGTGTGTATATGTAATATGTGGGTTGTCTATGGCTTGGACACGATTAAATAAAATAAAAAGGGTCACACATTGTCTCAGTATTTGCACAGGCACTTATCTGATCTTAGATGGTTCCCTCTGCCATGGTGATGCCATCAGTTGTAGTGAAACGACATTGATGACTGCCCTGGAGTACTAGGAGACACTTCCGTCGTACTGCTGCTGTACTGCGTCCGCCACTGAAGAAGTCGCCTGATGTAACAGTAGCTGCCACCGGTTACCGCGTGTTCCAACCGTCTCCCACATCGCTGTCCGTTAAACGCGCTAACCACTTCTGTTCCCTGCACTAAACTTATTTAGACTCTGAGCCCCCACGCAAATTGCCTTTAACGTGGTAGATTAGGAACTGTAACGATAGCATGTGTGGGTTGTGAAAATTACTGCGTAATTTCACTATTTCCAGAACTCTACTTGCGGAAAAAAACGATCTCACACTGTGTTTTGTGAGAGGTTCACTCTACAGAAATTTCTACTGGTTTTGTAAAGGCTTTTACACTTAGCGTAGTTTGCTAGATAACAGAGAGCAAAGGAGTTACCACTCTGCAGTGCACAAATCCCGGATGAGCCCCAAATTGCGGGCTTTCAAATAATGTAATGAAATGTTGTGGTGGTGGCCCTCAACTACGTTCCCTCCGACTCAACGTTGCAATATTAAAAGTTTTGGCTGGTGTCGTTGTCTAGGGGCTGAGATAAGTAGTTGCTGCATTACAGGCCAAATACTGCTGAGTCTACAGTAAACGATAAGAATGCACATGTGAATCGAATGGTTGAAGGTTTCTATCACTTGGCAATTGCGAATTATGAATGTAACATATAGCTTTATAAATGAAAGATTTCAATTAAATAAAATCTGCAGGTACTATCTTCACAACTTTAAATGATGAATACAATAGTAGAAGTACTTTTCAGAATGCGGTATATTTTTGCAAAACACTTATTGGTGTCGCTGGTCCTGCAATTGAATAAAATATATGTTGAATAACAGGGAAACAATAGATTCCTACTTCACGTAATTAGTTATGAACAACAAGAAAGCACGCGAGACATTCCCTTCTGAGCGCATACTACGCATTCACTGCAGAAGCCTCGGAAATCACTCAAGAGCACAGGTCAGCACTCCGAAATATTTCCATCCTTCGCTACCACGTGCAAACTGCTCCACTGTCCAAGTCTTTCCGCCGACTCCGCTTCCGTCGCGTCCAGCACATGCCGTGTCCTCTGCCGTCCTGTCCCCCGTGCTGCACTGCCCCGAACTGCCCGTGTGCTCTCTCCCGAACTCGCTTCCATCCAGTCTTCCCATTCACGAGCACTGTGATTGGCTAGACCGCTCGCGCCAAGTCTTCAAGCGAACGTACACTCACAAACATATTTAAGCACATACGAAATACTGGATTTACATTTAAATACTTGAAATTAAATAAATATTCCTACAGCTGGACCATAAACACTCTCTGGACACATATCACTAAATACATAAACAAATTAAACATATATCAAAGGAATAGCAACAAAAGGTAGGCCAGTAGCCTAATGTCTCTGTGCTTTCTAAAACACAGTAAATATTGAGTCAATTCCTCATGAATAGTATATATCGGATATAAACGAAGACATAGATGAGAAAATATATTTATAAGCATGCTGCTACCGGTTTTTCGTGTAACTGTGGAGTACTTATGGCCTGGCGCGATCGATAGTAATCGGCCAATTGGACCTCCAATAACTCATGTGCTATTCAAGTTACATGCCTGTAACTCATGCCAATTTAGGTTTACACTAACAGCTTAAGACATGGAGATCGACAAAATCGGATGAAGCGTTTTTATTTTGGAAATTCGTTGCTGGGTGTTACTTGTATAATTAACCGTGAGATACTAAACTTTAACCTATTAAAGATACTGAAAATCTGATTACGCCATCAGAATTGTCGTGCAAATAATAGTAATGTTCACGTTTTTTTTATGAGGTATCACCGCTCATCTGGCTACCATTAATTTCTATACGAACTGTGAATTGTCTGCCATTATGGTTTCACAAAGTCCGCCATCTTTCGCCCTCCCGGAGCACAGCGCCACCAATGAATTCCCAGCCACGTGCTCGATGGACCACGTGGTCCGGCCGTTGCGCGGCATCACGCGCTTGCTTACGAGCAGCGACTTGCCGAGCGGCCAGAGCGGTGGCCACCAACGCCGAACTTGGAATATACTACGGGCCATTAAAATTGCTACCCTACGAAGATGACGCGCTACAGGCGCGAAATTTAACCGACAGGAAGAAGATGCTGTGATATGCAAATGATTAGCTTTTCAGAGCACTTACACAAGGTTGGTGCCGGTGGCGACACCTACAACGTGCTGACATGAGGAAAGTTTCATACCGATTTCTCATACACAAGCAGCAGTTGACCGACGTTGCCGGGTGAAACGTTGTTGTGATGCCTCGCGTAAAGAGGAGAAATGCGTACCAAAAAATCACGTTTCCAACTTTGATAAAGGTCGGATTTTACCCTATCACGATTTCGATTTATCGTATCGCGACATTGCTGCTCGTGTTGGTCGACATCCAATGACTGTTAGCAGAATACGGAATAGGTGAGTTCAGGAGGGAAATACGGAACGCCCTGGTGGATCCCAACGGCCTCCTATCACTAGCAGTCGAGATGACAGGCATCTTATCCGCATCGCTGTAACGAATCGTGCAGCCACGTCTCGATCCCTGAGTCAACAGATGGCGACGTTTGCAAGACAACAATAATCTTCACGAACAGTTCGACGACGTTTGCACCAGCATGGACTATCAGCTCGGACACCATGGCTGCGGTTACCCTTGACGCTGCATCACAGACAGGAGCGCCTGCGATGGTGTACTTAACGACGAACCTGGGTTCACGAATAGCAAAACGTCATTTTTTCGGACGAATCCAGGTTCTGTTTACAGCATCATGATGGTCGCATCCGTGTTTGGCGACATCGCGGTGAACGCACATTGGAAGCGTGTATTCGTCATCGCCGTACTGGCGTATCACCCGGCGTGATGGTATGGGGTGCCATTGGTTACACGTCTCGGTCACCTATTTTTCGCATTGACGGCACTTTGAACAGTGGACGTTACATTTAAGATGTGTTACGACCTGTGGCTCTACCCTTCATTCGATCCCTGCGAAACCCTACATTTCAGCAGGATAATGCACGACCGCATGTTGCAGGTTCTGTACGGGCCTTTGTAGGTACAGAGAATGTTCGACTGATACCCTGGCCAGCACATTCTCCAGATCTCTCATCAACTGAAAACCGTTGGTCAATGGTGGCCGACCAACTGGCACGTCACAATACGCCAGTCACTACTCTTGATGAACTGTGGTATCTTGTTGAAGCTGCTTGGGCCGCTGTACCTGTACATGCCATCCAAGCTCTGTTTGAATCAATGCCCAGGCGTATGAAGGCCGTTATTACCGCCAGAGGTGGTTGTTCTGGGTGCTGATTTCTAAGGATCTATGCACTCAAATTGCGTGAAAATGTAATCAAAAATGGTTCAAATGGCTCTGAGCACTATGGGACTTAACATCTGAAGTCATCAGTCCCCTAGAACTTAGAACTACTTAAACCTAACTACCCTAAGGACATCACACACATCCATGCCCGAGGCAGGATTCGAACCTGTGACCGTAGCGGTCGCGCGGTTCCAGACTGAAGCGCCTAGAACCGCTCGGCCACACTGGCCGGCCAAAATGTAATCACATGTCAGTTCTAGTATAATATATTTGTTCAATGAATACGCGTTTATCATCTGCATTTCTTCGTGGTGTAGCAATTTTAATGGCCAGTAGTGTATTTTCAGGGGGCCACGACTCGCCCGTTACCTCACAGCTACAAGATGAATAAAATTATTGTTTGTGTTCGTTCTTCTGCCAAACTTTCAGCTACAACTTACAAGACGTTGTTGGCTTCAATTTGTATGGTAGGATACTGACAGTCTATGAGACACCCTGTAGACATTACTCGTCTCTCAGCTATAGCTTAAATCATTTACGTTTCTACAGCATGTTTGCCCCTCTAAAGGAAGAGTGTATATGTATCTGTATGTTTATCAGGTTGGTGGAAATGTCTGTGCAAGACACTCATATGTGTTGTCTTATTCCCAAGACAACAACTGCAGAGTACACTGGTTTTCAAGTGTGTCAAGGTATATACACGTCTCAACAATTCCCTTCTGACGTCATCATCAGAAGATTTGCTATATACCATTGTACGCTTAAATGTCGCAGGAAGCATCTGTGAGTTTTATTACCAATCCGTGACAACCCGAGGAAACCAGTTAGAGAGGAACTCTCTCCATTTTGTTAGTTGGACAGCTCCTGGTAAAGCTGAACAGCTGCTGACATTCTGGTAGCTAGTCGCTCTAGTCAGTTTGTTTTGCACCCGATTCTACGATGTAAATACTTTGCTTTAAAATTTTACTGCAGAATCGCCATAAATATAATGAACTACAAAATTTATCATCTAACTTTGCATTCCGCTTGCCGGAATTCCGCGAGAGCTTTGACGTACTGCGAAGCCTCGATGCCACAAGTATCAAATTGGTTTCTGACACTCAGATGAATCAGCGTTGAAATCCCCGACGCTTTGCTGAAGGGGAGGTCTCAGTATTCGCCTGAAGCAACGTAGGAAGACTATAAATAATCTGGACACGATGGTAGGACAGGAATTAGTCTCCTCATTCTAATGTGCTATCAATGCGCTAACCATAAGGTCAACTCATGCTCCAAAGCCCTGTAAAGTGCATTCCAGTTCAAAGTTGTGAAGAAATGGATACATTACACTGACCAGACGATGGATGGCGAGGTATGTTATAAAACGTGTCAGAATACCAAACGAGCGTTTCAGTCCAGATTTGTATTACTTATTTATCGTTTCAAGTGAACACTAAAAAAAGAGGTACAGTTATTAGTGAAATTTGAATGCATATTGCTGGTTCTGCATTCTGGTGTATCAGTTACTTCGACATAAAATCGTTTTGTCTATCTTCTTAGTATTCATATCGAAATCTACTTCTTACTGTTCCCAAATACGAGGGCTATCCACAAAGTACATTACGTTTTGGAATTAAAATTAAATAAAGTATTTGAATTTTTTTAATTATATACAGATCTGTATACAAAAAAGGCCGGCCGAAGTGGCCGTGCGGTTAAAGGCGCTGCAGTCTGGAACCGCAAGACCGCTACGGTCGCAGGTTCGAATCCTGTCTCGGGCATGGATTTTTGTGATGTCCTTAGATTAGTTAGGTTTAACTACGTAGTTCTTAGTTCTAGGGGACTAATGACCTCAGCAGTTGAGTCCCATAGTGCTCAGAGCCATTTGTATATAGTAAATAAATTTTCCAATTCTTTATTTATTTTTAATTCCAAAACGTTATGTACTTTGTGGATAGCCCTCGTACATAAAATTTAATGAACATATCTCTTGTAACAAGAAATCTGAATGAACAGCCATTGCTAGACAGTGTGTTGTGCTAACAATTCTTTGCTATGGAATTCGTCACGGGGATCAAATGCTCAAAACATGGACGCAGATTCCATATTTCAGAAAATGGTTATAAGGATAATAACCAAAACTAGTACTCGGGCTCATTCTATGGAAATATTTTAAAAAGTGCGTTTCCTCTCCAAGTGAACTCATCCTCTGAACTGTTTTACAAATCAGGAAAAACATTAGTAAGTACGTCAAAAACAGTTTTATACGCGGCGATGGGACAAGAAGCAGTTTGGCCTTAACATTTTCCGGGGAAAAACAAAATAATTCTCTATAGAAATCTCTATCTGCGATATCTCGGATTAAAATAGTATAATAATTCACCCAGTCAAATGGAAGATAACTAAGGCACATTTATTTAACTGACAGTCAAAGTGTACTCTTAATTACTGCATATTTCACACTCAAAGTTTAATCAAAGAAATATGGGTGGCAAAATTTTACTTGCGGCAGTGGCAGCGTGGTGTGCTGAAGTTGGCAACGGCTGTTGAATACTGGGAATTAACGGCGACCAATCGTGACACAAGTACACGCAGCCAATCAGATATTAGCTGGTTATAGCTTATTTATCTGCACAATGAACATCATTATTTTCATAAGGTCGAACGGCAGTTACAGTTCCACGACGATGGACAAACATCGATCGGTATTTTAAACGCATAACTTGTCCAGTCCGCTAGTTGTAATACGTATGTCTTTCATGTTTCTTGTAGGAGTTCCTAAAATCGTTCCACCAAAGGAAAAACTTACCGTAAACTGCTTGATGGAAATGTTCGTTAGTGTCACGTAAGTAGTACCACGTGTCACACGCTAAAACGCCGTGTCCGTAGCAAAATACGTAGAATGTTTCAGTAAAAGACAAATTAAATTTGCTACATATGAATAATCCTGTTTTCCATCAATAAAAGAAGTAATACTATTCCCGCTTTGTTTTCATAGCCGTGGAGACATCGAAAAAAAAAAGGCAGTGGAACGTTTGTGAAAGCAACCTCATAATCAACAAGACGTTACAAATTCATTGCCAAGATAGCAATACTTTTTGAAAAACCAGCCATTTTGTGTAGACCATGAAGTAAATAATTAATGCTGTTCCTGCTCTATAATTGACAGGTTCTTGTACACTACTGTCCATTAAAATTGCTACACCACGAAGATGACGCGCTACAGACGAGAAATTTAACCGACAGGAAAAAGATGCTGTGATATGCAAATGATTAGCTTTACAGAGCATTCACACAGGGTTGGTGCCGGTGGCGACACCTACAACGTGCTGACATGAGGAAAGATTCCAACTGATTTCTCATACACAAACAGCAGTTGACCGGCGTTGCCTGGTGAAACGTTGTTGTGATGCCTGGTGTAAGGAGGAGAAATGCGTACCATCACGTTTCCGACTTTGATAAAGGTCGGATTGAAGCCTATCGCGATTGCGGTTTATCGTATCGCGACATTGCTGCTCGCGTTGGTCGAGATCCAATGACTGTTACCAGAATATGGAATCGGTGGCTTCAGGAGGGTAATACGGTACGCCGTGCTGGATCCCAACGGCCTCGTATCACTAGCAGTCGAGATGAAAGGCATCTTATCAGCATGGGTTTAACGTATCGTGCATCCACGTCTCAATCCATGAGTCAACACATGGGGACGTTTGCAAGACAACAGCCATCTGCACGAACAGATCGTTTGCAGCAGCATGGACTATCAGCTCGGAGACCATGGCTGCGGTTATCTTTGACGCTGCATCACAGACTGGAGCGCCTGCAATGGTGAACACAACGACAAACCTGGGTGCACGAATGACGAAGCGTCATTTCTTCGGATGAATCCAGATTCTGTTTACAACATCGTGATGGTCCCATCCGTGTTTGGCGACATCGCTGTGAACGCGTGTATTCGTCATCGCCATACTAGCGTATCACCCGGCGTGATGGTATCGGGTGCCATTGGTTACACGTCTCGGTCACCTCTTGTTCGCACTGACGGCACTTTGAACAGTGGACGTTACATCTGAGATGTGTTACGACCCGTGGCTCTACCCTTCAATCGATCCCTGCGAAACCCTACATAATGCACGTCCGAATGTAGCAGGTCATGTACGGGCCTTTCTGGACACAGAAATTGTTCGACTGCTGTCCTGGTCAGCACATTCTCCAGATCTCTCATCAACTGAAAACGTCTGGTCAATGGTGGCCGATCAGCTGGCTCGTCACAATACGCCAGTCACTACTCTAGATGAACTGTGGTATCGTGTTGAAGCTGCGTGGACAGCCAGCTGTACACGCCATCCAAGCTCTGTTTAACTCAATGCCCAGGCGTATCAAGGCCGTTATTACGGCCAGAGGTGGTTGTTCTGGGTACTGATTTCTCAGGATCTATGCACCCAAATGCGATCTATGCGTGAAAATGTAATCACATGTCAGTTCAAGTATAATATATTTGTCGAATGAATACCCGTTTATCATCTGCATTTCTTCATGGCGTATCAATTTTAATGGCCAATAGTGTATGTACCATTGTCGGCTCACTAAAATAATTATCCTCGTAAAGGGAACATTTCGAAGCATAACGTTTGCGTTAATACGAAGATATTGGCAAGAAAAGAGTTTCACCAAAACAAAATAGCGAATGTCATTGGATACCGTATACTATCAGCCGATGGGCTAACACCAATGAAACACATTCCCAGCATACAACGGTCGTTGCCAACATCAGCATACTACGCCGCCACTGCCGTAAGTAAGATTTTTCCGAAGGTGATTGCTCGTAGATAACACAGACGTCTCAACGTGTTTCTGAGTGCAACAACTTACTCATGGTTAAGTGGTTGCTGGCTTAAGTTTGCATACAAAAAAAAATGGTTGAAATGGCTCTGAGCACTATGGGACTTAACATCTGTGGTCATCAGTCCCCTAGAACTTAGAACTACTTAAACCTAACTAACCTAAGGACATCACAAACATCTATGCCCGAGGCAGGATTCGAACCTGCGACCGTAGCAGTCGCGCGGTTCCGGGCTGCGCGCCTGGAACCGCTAGACCACCGCGGCCAGCGTTTGCATACAGGTGGAAGGAAGACACAGATATGTAACAGGTGTGTCGCAGCATGGGCGTGGTCTTGTGGTTAGTGGCAAGTTAACAGGGCTGTCTACAGAGAAACAAAAACTGAAAGAACAGTCCATAAATTCCAGAGTGAGATTTTCACTCTGCAGCGGAGTGTGCGCTGATATGAAACTTCCTGGCAGATTAAAACTGTGTGCCCGACCGAGACTCGAACTCGGGCCTTTGCTTTTCGCGGGCAAGTGCTCTACCAACTGAGCTACCGAAGCACGACTCCTTTCTATCAGGAGTGCTAGTTCTGCAGGTTCGCAGGGGAGCTTCTGTAAAGTTTGGAAGGTAGGAGACGAGGTACTAGCAGAAGTAAATCTGTGAGTACCGGGCGTGAGTCTTGCTTCGGTAGCTCAGTTGGTAGAGCACTTGCCAGCGAAAGGCAAAGGTCCCTAGTTCGAGTCTCGGTCGGGCACACAGTTTTAATCTGCCAGGAAGTTTCAGTCCATAAATTATCTATGTTACGAAGTCTGGCTCGCTGGCTCTATGGTAAAGGGCAAGTCTTTGTATCCGAGGGTCCCGTGTTCGGCCTCCGGTCGGGTCAAGCGATTCTGTGTCACTTATCACTTCTTTCACCTGTGGCGGTTCTTAGTGCCATGAAAAATGCCAGGAATCAACGTGATTCAGGGTCTGCATTTAACTGTAGGTCTCACTACAACTGGAAGCGTAAGAATGTTTTAAGGTCGCAGAGTGCCAATCTCATACCATCTCAAACAGCACCATAACTAGAAAAGCACTGTTGCTTTCTAACTAGCCTGCTGACTGATGACAGCTTTACCTTTACTTAAGTTAAATCAGCTGTGCCTAACATTTTTATGTTGTTAAGTTGTTCCAATATGTGTACATGTTTGAGAACTGTGTGTTAAGTAAACCGAATGAGAGAGTTTGTCTGTTAAGACACTAGCCTCAGATTCGGGGGAAAAGAGGCTCATGATGTGTCCGGTTACCCTAATTTAGGCTTCTGTTGTTATGCAAATTCCAAGATGGTTCCTTCAACAAGGCCACCTCTACTTTTCTCTCCTTATCCAACAAACACGTGTGTGTTGATAAATCTCTGTACACGATACGTTTTCCTTGTATAAAGCTGACGGATGCTCTATGATTGGGAAATAATGCTGGGGCAAACACATTGCTGATAGGGACATTTTTCAGGACAAAATAAGTACCTTCATTGGCATGTGTAGGAGAAAATTCGGTTAATCGTTAGATACAAAATTAAATAAGTGCACAACAGAGGACATCCATCTTCCGTGAGAACAGGCACATCGCAAAAGCAGTCGTACTTCGTATTAAATTTACTTCCAGTCTTTAGTGTTTGCCTTGTTTAGATAATGATAATGAGCGTATGGCATTGGTGGCCGGGAAACCCCTCACGGGGCGGTTCGGCCGCCGCTCCACAAGTTGTTTAACGCCACTACGGCGACTTGTGAGTGAATGAGGATGAAATGATGACGAAAGAGACACAAAACCGAATCATCTCGAGGTAGAGAAAATCCCTGACCCCGCCGGGAATCGAACACGGGACCCCGCGGGCGGGAAGCGAGAACTCTACCGCAAGACCACGAGCCGCGGACGCCTTGTTTAGATGACGACGTAACTATGCATATGCCTATTTCGATTAAGCATCACGACTACACACGAGTAAAATACATGTGTTAACAAATTCACAGTTTCAGATACTCCACCTACGTGAAGATTCGGGAGTAGAGGGATAGACGCTGAGAGATGACAGTCTATACAACACTCAAAAGTTAATACGTTAACGAACACTCTACTCTTGGCCGGCCATGGTGGCCGAGCTGTTCTAGGCGCTACAGTCTGGAACCGCGCGACTGCTACGGTCGCAGGTTCGAATCCTGCCCCGGGCATGGATGTGTGTGATGTTCTTAGGTTAGTTAGGTTTAAGTAGTTCTAAGTTCTAGGGGACTGATGACCTTAGAAGTTAAGTCCCATAGCGCTCAGAGCCATTTGAACTCTACTCTTGGAATTTGCTGACGTACACTAGTGGAAATTTGTGACGTTTAACTTGTGGATCACTCGAAAGCGTTTGTTGTCACGGTTCTTGTTCTTGAAGGCTGTCGTATCTAGATCTGCACAGTGCATATGTAAGGACAGATAACCAGCACATCCCACAATTAAACTTAGCATGGGTTTAGAATCGATAGTGCAGTTTTCGTTGCATAGGCACTACGGTCAAACCATATGTCAAAACAAGATTTTTTTGTAAGCTATTCCTCTCCAAGTCCTATTACATTTTCATTATTTCAGCTATACACATTATGGCTTTTCTTTCGAAAGGAAACAACAAACATTATCTGCCTGAATATTAACATACACAGGGTGAGAGAAGCATGAGACATTTCGCCCGGTGTTCATTCAGTGGGTTGTGAGATACCGCTTAAGAAGCACATCATGGACGGCACAACAGTCCTCGTCGTTAGTCCGTCGGGCCGACGTGTCATCCGAATCCGAGAGCGGGTGATTTAAGGCCTGTTCAAACGACTGAAGTAGATGGACTACTCCTCGCGTCTCTACAGCAGCCTGTGAAATTACTGCACACATAAGCAGGTGCAATTGGAATTTCCCAGAAAGAAAATTGTGAAAAACAACACCAAAGGCTGCCTGCAAGGATCCAGACTTCTGGAAGTTTGGCATAAAGCCATTACTGAACAGTCTTCGCAGGATGGCAAACACTAGAGCTGCAGCGCCTAGGCAGATGATCTGCTGATTATAGTAGCTGGCAGCACAAAGGCTAAATTGGAGGATAAAATTAGGGAATTATATGTCATAAAAAGGAACATTATCAAGCTTGAGAACCCTACAGTCAGTAAAAGTGACCAACTTGTGAAATGAAAAGAGGTGTATAGGTACCTTGCTACAAACATCGACGAAAACTAAAACTTCCAAGCACGTCTAGAAATCGTCACCCAAAGAGGAATTAAATCCTGAACAAAGTTAGAAAAATTGGCCAGAAAAATTTTAATTATCGCTAAGTGCAATAAGAACGTACCACAACGCAATATTAATCACTGTTGGGAGGATAGGGGTCGATCGTATTGACCCTTACAGTCAGGAATGTAAGGACAGCACAGGTTCTACGGTGAGCACAGAGGAGTGTATTCCTACGCCCGGCAGGCGCGTGTAGAACGGCATCGACTGAGGGCATGTTATCAGAGATGTGAATCATGTGAAATACATTCATTAGAAATGCAAATACAAAATATAAAATTCCTATTTTTCATTTTGCATTTTAAATACTTAATTTCTAAATCTGTTTCCTATTTCATTTGAAATATTTAAAAAACAGATACTTAGTATTTGTGAAAGAAAAATGCTTCGTAGTTTTCATTCATTTAATGATCCACTTGTTTCACACAAAGGTAGTTCCACAACGGACATAAATGGTTGAATAAAAGCCAAAGGTATACCTGTGAACCAAATAAGAGTGTGACCCTAATTTTTAGCAATGAAAGTAAGACTTCAGTACACATTATATGTTTTCCCAATATTGTTGGATGAAAGTAAAACATACCAGTATTATCTGATAACGCCAAAGCAATTGAAAGAAGGCGGGAGTGAGGTCGCAGAGATCGCATTTAATAGCTTCAACAGGTATGTAATCATTTAAGGGCAGATCTGAAAGTAATTCGTACAAAAACTTCACGCTGCTGTCACCTCAAAATGTCAAATACTTTGGAATATGTGTACAAGATCTCCTAGGCCCTTCGGAGCCTATTTAGAAACAAATGGAAAACTCCCCTGCTTATCCATGTCCAATATAATGGAATTCATACCGTAATTCTATTCAAGATATACTCACAGTCAAGGAGTAGTAGCTTTTAAATAAATCGAAATAAAAAAAAATTCTTAATGGATATTTAAGGTGTTCAAAACCTATGCTGACGGCATTATAATCGTAGAAGGGGACAAAGATTTGCACTGTGGATGGCTTGTGCCAGAACTAATTAGAATGCAAAAAAATCTTAAGGATACTACAAATGGATAATCTTACATACTATGGCGCTGCTGATAGAAGTTATTAAAGAATGTCCATATTGGTCATTTGAGTGATTCTATAAATTAGAGAACCAACAGGAGAAAATGTCATATTAGCACCCATATTCTATCCTTTTTAAACTGAAACGTGTGTCGAAGCCTAGCAGAAAATGCGTTAAGGAATTGTTTATTTCAGAAATGCGGAACATGAAAGAAGGAAGTGAGAAGGGCTTGCAACATTATGATAAAAAAAGAATTGAATCTTATTACATGTTTGTTGAGGACTCTGATTGTTCTGTAACCGGTGATAGAGCCAACACTACAACAGTTCCGGTAACACTCCCTCAAAGATAATGACAGTAATATAAATTCCTTGAACAGATATTGAACAGTAAAAAAAAAATAACGGAAAAATAATACCTGTTTATCAAGTTGTGCTCCTGTTGAACAACTATTTTTCTTTGGTGGAATAATAATGAGGCCATAAAGGCGAAACAAGAAACACTAAATATTTGAACTATTATTGGTGTTAAAATCAGTGCATGGAAAAAGTTCAGTAACCAGAGGTATTTTATTTGAATACAGCTACTTTTAAAATACTTATTTTGCATGTAAATACTTTTTTAAAAACCATTTTGTGTTAAAATTTTAAATAGAAAAAGATAATGAGCTATGTGTACTTTGAATTTATATACTTTTTATGAACTACTTTGATTGATGTCTCTCAACTCAGCCGTAAAGAAGAGGTACATGCACTATTGGCTTAAAAAGGGTGATCATCGCGCGAGTGTTACGGAAATGCTTCAGGAACTCGGGTGGGAGTCTCTAGAGGAAAGGAGGCGTTCTTTTCGTGAATCGCTACTGAGGAAATTTAGAGAATCAGCATTTGAGGCTGAGTGCACTACAATTTTACTGCCACCAACTTACATTTCGCGGAAAGACCACAAAGATAAAATAAGAGAGATTAGGGCTCGTACAGAGGCATATAGGCGGTCATTTTTCCCTCGTTCTGTTTGGGAGTGGAACAGGGAGAGAAGATGCTATGTTTGTACGAGGTACCCTCCGCCACGCACCGTATGGTGGATTGCGGAGTATGTATGTAGATGTAGATGTAGAATCTGATAAGGTAAAACTGAGAGTGGACGCAAGACCCACGTCAATTAAGAAAATAAAGGCTTATCTTGATAAAAATGGCAAGAAATGTGGGACAGGGCAGAAAAAGGGAGCAGAGATTACCAGTTCCTTCCTCACATAAAAAAAGTTCGAGACTGTCATATTTCCACCACCATGGTCAACATCCCAGTTGCTTGCAGAAAATACAACAAAGGACAACAGGCACTTGTGAACGTGGGGCGACTGGCACATCAGGTCGCATCGTCACGACGTGTGCATTTAGACAAGGTGTTACAGCACATGATAGGAACTCTGTAACGTATTTAGGAATGAGGACCTGTGGCACTAGCTGACAACCAAAATACGAGTTAATGAACTGTAAGCCTATACGGCTAAGAGAAAACAAAGAAGCCATGCATCATGACTACGAGGCGCACCAAGGCAGAACATCCACCTATATCAACCTCCCGGAAGCAGTGAGGAGATAAGCCTTGGGAAGGACTGGGAAGGACTTCCTGAAATTCTGATAGCCGTCTCGCAATCGCTACGGCTTGGATGCCACGGCAACACAGCCTCTTTGAAGCCTCAGCATACTGAGGCTAACTGCCAAAAACATGAGAAATCCATCTTGAATCAGTTACCATGTACAGTAGTGCAGTGCAAAGTTGTACAGTAGAGTAATCTGGAATTATAAATTACAAAATTTGTTACTCACACAATATTTAACACAATATTTAACACATTCCACGTAGGGCCCGTTCTTTTTGACGTGTCCGAAAGACCAGAACCACGCATTCATGTACAAACTTTGTGACGCAGCTTGCTACAGTATACCAGTAGCTTGTGTATCCTGAATTCAGGATGAACATGTACCTGAGCGCCAGATAGACAAAGGAAGGTATGTGGATTTTTTAAAAATTAGTATTGTTTCTTTTTATGTAGATACTAGCTGGGAACCTGGCCTTATCTGGGTTTGTATTTACTCCAGTCTTCTTTAAATCATCTCCTTCTCGCCCTCTGTCCATTCTCCCCCTCCCCCCCGCTCTATCCATTTCCTCTGCCTCCTCTCTCTGTCCACCTCCTTCACCCCTTCAACCACCCCACTCTACTCAACTCCTCTTGCCTTTCTCTCTTCCCATGTCCTCCTACCTCTCTGCCCTTTCCCGCTCTCTGTCCATCTGATCCTCCCCTTCTGTCCATATCCTTTTTTTGGGGTGGGGGGTGAGGGAGACGTCATCAGTCCTATGACTGGTTTGATGCGGCCCACCACGAATTCCTCTCCTGTGGCAACCTCTTCATCTCAGAGTAGCACTTGCAATCTACGTTCTCAATTATTTGCTGAATGTATTCCAATTTCGATGTTCCCTACACATTTTTCCCTCTACAGCTCTTTCTAGTATCATTGAAGTCTTTCTCTGGTGACTCAACAGATGTCCTGTCATCCTCTCTCTTCTCCATGACAGTGTTTTCCACAAATTCATTTCGTTTTAGATTCTGTGCAGAACCACCTCATTCCTCACCTTCAACATTCGTCTCTAGCACCACATCTCAAATGCTTCGATTCTCTGCTGTCCTGTTTTTCCCAAGGTCCATACAATACTGTACTCCAAACGTACATTCTCAGAATTTCTTTTTCAAATTAGGGGCTATGTTTGATACTAGTACACTTCTTTTTGCCAGGAATCCCCCTTTTTCTAGTGCTAATCTGATTTTGATGTCCTTCTTGCTCTGTCCGTCATTGGTTATTTTCCTACCTAGGAAGCAGAAGGGCTTAACTTCATCTACTTTGTAACCATCAATCCTGATGTTACATTTCTCGCTAGTGTCATATCTGATACTTCTCCTCACTTTCGTCTCTCTTCAATTTATTCTCAATCCATTTTCTTTACCCATTAGACTGTTCTTTCCATTCAGCAGATCATGTAGTTCTTCTTCACTTCCACTCAGGATAGCAATGTTATCAGCAAATCGTATTACTGAGATCCATTCTCCTTAAATTTTATTTCCACTCTTGACGTCTCTTTTATTTCCGTCATTGCATCTTCGGTGTACAGATTGAATAGTAAGGGCGAAAGACTACATCCCTCTATTACAGCCGGCCGTGGTGGCCGAGCGGCTCTAGGCGCTACAGTCTGGAACCGTGCGACCGCTACGGTCGCAGGTTCGAATCCTGCCTCGGGCAAGGATTTGTGTGATGTCCTTAGGTTAGGTAGGTTTAAGTAGTTCTAAGTTCTAGGGGACTGATGGCCTCAGAAGTTAAGTCCCATAGTGCTCAGAGCCATTTTAACCATTTGAACCTCTCTTACACCCTTTTTAATCCAAGCACTTCGTTCTTGATCGTCCATTCTTGTTATTTCCTGTTGCCTCTCGTACATATTGTACATTACCCGTCCCTCCGTATAGCTTACCTCTATTTTTCTCACCATTTGGATCATCTTGCACCATTCTATACTGTTGAACGCTTTTTCCAGGACGACAAACCCTACTAATGTGTCTTGATTCTTCTTTTTTGTATCTCCATCTCCTCGTTCCCCCATCTAATTCCATGTTCTCAACCCTCTCTATTTATCCACGTCCTTCCCCTTTCTTTACCCGTCCTGTCCTTCCGCTCTGTCTGTCCACTTCCCTCTCTCCATATCCACTTGCCCTCTCGCTGTTCCTTCTCCCTCCTGTCTCTGTCCATCTCCTCTCTCCTTTCTCTGCTCAATTCCTGATGTCCCCACTCTCTGTCCATCTCCTTGTCTTTCTCTGTCCATTTCCTCTTCCTCCTCCTCTCTCTGTCCAGCTTCACCTCTCCCGTCTCTTTGCCACTCTCTTGCTCCCCCTTTCTCTGTCCATCTCGTCCTCTTACCTTTCTCTGTACATCTCGTATTCTCCCATGTCTCTCTCCCTCTCTACTTCATTATTCTGTCCACTCCTCCTTCAACCTCTTTGTCCATCCCCTCCTCCCTCTCTCTGACCACATTATCTCTCCCACAAAAATAGGAGGCTGCTGGTTCTTACCGCCATAGTATTTTCGTTCCAGATCGTAACTAATATGCGTACCAACTTAGATTGGAATCATTCCAACGGTTGGCCCATAAGCACATGTCAAAAATATTTCACTTATATTTGACATATTTCCAAGTATTTGTACATATCTTCACCGAATTTCACTCTACAGTCATACGTCATACCTCCAGAACTATGTGTAGCACACTAATATACTTTTGTACATACATTCGGCAACATGTATGTGGATACTGTCTGAGAAATGTTTCGCATATAGTTACTAGTAAAGACGTGATGGTGCTTAGTTATACTAACACATTTGAACTTATGTAAAACATTACATGCTATGTCATGCCAGTTCACGTGCAACATTTAGTCTGTCCTTGTATCTAGGTGAAAGACTAGAAGAAAATAGCAAATAAATAAACAAACACAAACAATAAAATAGCTTTGGCAATTTTCTTGTGGGTTTTGCTAGTCAGCTTTTACACATAAGAAAGATACATACTTTGAGGATCTGACGGGGATACGGATTAAAGTTCAATTAAGAGACGAAAACTTTCTTAGTTCACATAAACCTGGCACAAAGTCATTGGGAAGATCTCTGATTAAAGCGACAGCTTCGTTACTAAACAATTTAAACCGCAATCTAGTATAACAATTTAAATAGACTTGAAGACCTGATCGTTGCCTGCCTCTTCTTTACCTATAGATGCTTGGCTCGAAGGGGCGTGATCTATATGCCGTGCACACTCCTCAAAGGCGTCCACGAAACTGAAACAGTAATATATAACACTTTGAATGACACTGATACTTTAGTCAGTTTTGATGTGGTTTCTCTTTTCACTCGCGTTCCTCTCTCCGATTCGTTGCAGCTAATTGAGGTTAAGTTTGGTGTCGAGTTAACAAATTTGTTTCGGTATGTGCTGACTTCCTCTTACTTTTTATTCGATGGTCAGTACTACGAACAGACTGATGGAGTTGCAGTGGGAAGCCCGTTGTCTCCTGTTGTGGGCAATTTGTTTATGGAGGACTTTGAGGAACGTGCATTGGAGTCAGCGAGCTTGAAACCTGATTGTTTTTTCAGATATGTAGACGATACCCTTGTTCAAAAAATGGTTCAAATAGCTCTGAGCACTATGGGACTTAACTGTTGAGGTCACCAGTCCCCTAGAACTGAGTACTACTTAAACCTAACTAACCTAAGGAGATCACACACATCCATGCCCGAGGCAGGATTCGAACCTGCGACTGTAGCGGTCGGTTCCAGACTGTAGCGACTAGAACCGCTCGGCCACTCCGGCCGGCATACTTTTGTTGTTTGGCCTCATGGTAGTGAGAATTTAAACCGGTTTGTGGAACACCTGAATTCAATCCACCCGAATATTCAGTTCACTACGGAGGTGGAAAAGAATGGATGCCTTTCCTTCCTTGATGCGTTGGTCAGAAGGAAGACTGACGGAACGTTGATACATTCAGTTTATAGGAAGCCTACTCACAGTGACTTGTATCTGCGAGCTGATAGTTGTCATCATCCAGCTTAGCGTGAGGGAGTACTTCGGACCTTCGTTCACAGGGCCCATGTTATCTCAGATCCTGAAAGTTTGGCAGCTGTTCTATCACATCTCAAAGTCACCTTTCGTCAGAATGGTTATAGTGAGAGCCAGATGAAACGTGCGTTGCGCTATCAGCCTTCTGTGCAACGGATGAGTGACGACAGCAACGAAGTGGCACCTAAGTCTACGGCCTTTTTGCCTTACGCAGGATTGGCCGTACTTTGCCGAAATATGATGTGAAATGTGTTTTTCGACCACCTTATAAGGTTAAGGCCCTGTTGGCGTCCGTAAAAGATGATCTTGGTTTGCGTAAGGCTGGTGTCTATCGTATTCCTTGCAGTTGTGGCATGTCATATATTGGTCAATCAGGACTGTGGAAGACGGGTGTATTGAACATAAGCGTCACACACGCTTACAACAGCCGAGCAAATCCGCTATTGCAAAACATTGTCTTGACATCGGTCATCCTATGGAATACAACAACACGGAGATTCTGGCTTGCACGTCCAGCAACTGGGATAGTGTAATTAAGGAAGCTGTTGAAATTAAAACATCAAGCAACCTTATAAACAGAGAGGGTGGATTTTGTTTAAATGCTGCTTGGAATCCGGCTCTGTCTCTCATCAAATAAGAAAGGGACAGAATTAGTGCTACCTCACCTGTTGATTAATAGTCAGTATCGATATTTCTGATGTTGGTTATTTTTGGTTGTGTGTGTGTAACAACAACGACTCTGTAATATTGTACATATAAGTAACCGTTTTCATCTGATTTTACGATAAACTTGTGTAACTGATGTTCTGATTTCATTTCTTTTTGTTTCATGCAATTATGTTAAGAAAACTGTAAATAAGTTTCAATGTGGGTAGTAAAAATGGCTCTGAGCACTATGGGACTTAACTTCTAAGGTCATCAGTCCCCTAGAACTTAGAACTACTTAAACCTAACTAACCTAAGGACATCACACACATCCATGCCCAAGGCAGGATTCGAACCTGCGACCGTAGCGGTCACGCGGTTCCAGACTGTAGCGCCTTTAACCGCTTGGCCACACCGGCCGGCAATGTGGGTAGTAATGTTTATGTCAAATGTCAAGTAATATTGTAATAGAACTGAAATGTAACAAACGTTGAAACTGTTGTAAGATGTTTAAAATTGTAACTGTGAGTCTGGTTGCACCGTAGGCAATGTGTTAGGATATGTAGAATGCAAAACCTCGGTTGAATACCCTGTCTGTAAGGGAGCGGTAAAAGGTGGATGGCAGGCGAGCGCGGGAAAATGCGCACGGGCACTGCACGGCACAACGGGCTCAGCAGTAGTAGTTGGAGTTTGGCATTGGTCTGAGCAACACCTTCTGGAGCGAGGAGGCTCTCCTGGAAGACATAGCTTCACTGAGCCTTGGGTTTGCCTTTCCAACGCCCACACAGCATGGCAAAATTCCATAGGCACTAAATGGAAAAGTATTGCGGCGCTAAGAAGAATTAAAGTGCCGATACGTCAAGAGCCATAGCTGTGGTTGTACTGTATGTGTGCTCTGTGCCGCGCCATCTTTCCGCCCGCCAACCGCCGCATCGATACTAGCAGATAGAAAAAATGGTTCAAATGGCTCTGAGCACTATGCGACTTAACTTCTGAGGTCATCAGTCGCCTAGAACTTAGAACCAATTAAACCTAACTAACCTAAGGACATCACACACATCCATGCCCGAGGCAGGAGTCGAACCTGCGACCGTAGCGGTCACGCGGTTCCAGACTGAAGCGCCTTTAACCGCACGGCCACACCGGCCGGCCCTAGCAGATAGAAACTTTTAGTACTGTATTCGTTTGGATCAGAGAGTGAACTGTGTTTGTGTGGTCCAATTATAACCTAAATTTTACCAGAACTTTTCCATCATTCAATTATCCTCACAAATAACCTAGACAGGGTCCTCTCCAAACGTTGTGCAGTCCGAGTGTCCCGAAATGAAAACTAAAAATTGTGTTAATAATAATTATTTGCAGAACTAGCTATATTAGAATGGTGTTTAAAGAAATGTTTTGTTAATGAACCAGTAAATGAATAGCGACGGTCTAACGAAGTCGAAAGATAACTTTAGTATTGATATAGAAATGCAGTTTATTATTTCGAGACAGATTTTAAGGCATTTAAATGAGCAGTAAATAAGATGAAATGAGTAGTAACTTATATACTGGAAATCTTGAATGAGTAATAAATTCAGTAACCTTTTTTTTAAAATATAGCGATCGTAACACTTTCAGGGTCCCTCCCCCCCCCCCCCCCCCCCGCCCCTCCGCCCCCCTCATTCATTTGAATTCTGAAGTGTTCTAAATTGGTTTGACCAGCAAAAGTTAAAGTCATTATAAAAGTGAAAATTTACCAGTGTTTTATTATCTTTATCAAAATTGACATTTTGTGTGTGGCATGAAAGTAGAATTTCTAGGGTAACCTATGCCCGATTTTAATCAGATTAATAGACAGTATAAAGTTTTGTAGTAAACATTATAGTGTAGTGTTGTGTATTCATGATTTTCCATAACAGTACAGAACGTGAAACTATCAGTTCAATAGATTTTCTGGTTCTAAAATTCTACTATATTATGCAGAGTTACAACTTGTTGTTTTGCATGAATATATACCAACTCGTACAGGGAAGAAACTCAGTTAATGCCTAATTAGGCTGGCGACTGTATTATTGTCACCTTGGTAGCATCATCTGGTTTGCTTTTGATCCATCCTGACGTGTGATTGCATTTCGAACTTACTTGACGTATCATTGTTATTACAGAGTGGCTGTAAGTCTGATTTGCCATTCAGGTACACGCGGTCGATATCTATGCGAAAATCCTTTCTCATAAGGTGAATCCCGCTCACTTACCATAGCACAGGCTTTAACGAGTACAGTGTCAGGGATTTCATGTTGACTCTGCGGTTACTTGTTCTGTGTGTGGTATCTTCCTTGTTTCTCCTCTGCGAACCGTGGTGCTAAATTCCCTTGCACATTGCTTACTCCTTGCAGTTGTGCCTTGAGAATGCCAAGGTGTGCTCCTGTCGAAATATCGGCGGTGGTCGACGACGTCACCTGGCAGCAAACACGTAAGTTATTTGAACAGCAATTATCGTGACTGAAACTGTATAGAAGAACTGTGTGAAACGAAAAGAGATAGGAAACATTTCTTCGGCTATTTGTTGTCGTCAGGACCGCTTGCTTTCCGTCCACGAAATGAACGCCAGTAGGACCGTTATACTTACCTAGGTGGAACCAGCACTTTCGCCGGCAGGCCAATTCGGTACTTGACGCGTGTTGCTAACACCGCCAGGATCTGAGGGAGCGCCGGGAAGGGGCGTCAGAAGCGGGCATGCGCGTCTCCGGCGCTGGTGCGCGCATGCGCCGTGCCGTTCCGGCGTCTCCGTCGCTCCGCCGCCGCGGCGTCGCCTTCAGTGGGCGCCGTTGCGCGCGGCGCCTAGCACGTACGGCGACGTCGCGACGCCACGCGCCGGCAGCCCTGTGCGGCGTTCCGCGCGTCGGCTGACGCACGGGCGATTCTCAGCGCGAGGGCCTCCGGTCACAACAGGGCTCGCGCGGTTGTTCACACAGGTACACACTGAACCGAGTCTATATAACTGCTCCTAGTGTGGCGTCCTTGTCTACATTAAAGGGAATCACTGTAAAATGCTTGCCACAGAGCACCTTTTATTTTAACAAATACACGATTTACTCAAATTCCGGTCACGAAAGGTGAGTGGGAATACTGGTTGCTACTGTACCACTGTGCGAGCAGACACAAATTCTGCGTCGGCGATAATCGCCGGACTAAACAAGCAATTCTGGTTTATGTCTTAGGATCCGGTTCTATTTTCTAACCGGTTTTTGTTCTCAGCTTCGTGAACGCTTCGAGTGCTTTTCTTCAGTGTACAGAATTGATATTATACTGTTCCACCATTAACGTAGTACTACTTTCATTCGTGGTTCCCATAGCTGCATACGCTTAGTTTCTATTGTAGTATAATCTGATACAGATCATGTACACTAAAAATAATTCCTGTATCATCGTTACAGGCTCTTCGTAAGTTTTTCCGATACCAGCTTCAGGTTACCAATATCCACACTATGAAATGGAACTTGCCACTATCTCTAGTTGATCCTATATAATTACTCCTTTTTATAGCTCTATATATCAACGCTTTGTTACTTCGGTAGTTCTGTTTCATATCTGATAGAAACAAAGTGGAGCTCAGCGACAAGGGACCCGTTATGAGTGCCCCAGGGAAGTGTGTTAGAACAGGTATTACTTTCCGTATACATAAGCGATCTGGCAGGATGGGCAGCAACTTGTAGTTGTTTGATGATGATGCCATGGTGTACGTCAAGGTGACGAAGCTGATTAATTGTAGGAGGCTACAAGACAGTTAGACAGAATTTCTAGGTTGTGTGATGATTGGCAGTTACCTCTAAATACACAAAGAAGTAAGTTAATGCGGATGAGTGGAAAACAAAACAAACATATAATGTTTGACTACAGTATTAATAGTGTCCTGCTTGACATAGTCACGCCGTTTAAATATCTTGGTGTAACATTGCAAAGCGATTTGGAATTAAACGAGGATGTGAGGGTTGGGGTAGGGGAGGTGAATGGAATGGTCGACTTCGTTTTATTAGGAGAATTTGAGGAAAGTGTGGTTAATGTGTAAAGAAGATCGCATATAGAACGCTGGTGCCGTCTATTCCTGAGTACTGCTGCAGTGTTTGCGATCCGCACCAGGTCGAATTAAAGGAAGAAGCATTTCAGATGTGTACTGTTAAATTTGTTATTGGTACGTTCAAGCAACACCCAGGTATTATGGAGATATTTCGGCAACTCAAACTGGAATCCATGGAGGGAAGACGACCTTCTTTACGAAGAAAACTATTGCGAAAATATAGAGAACCGGCCTTTTAAGCTGACTGCACCATGTCCACTGCCGCCAACCATACATTTTGCTTAAGGCAACGAAGATAAGATACGAGGAAATAGCGCACATACGGAGACATATAGACGGCCGTTTTTCCCCTCTATCTACGAGTGGAACAAAAACGGAAATGACTAGTGGTGGTACAAGGCTCCCTCCATCAAGTGCCGTAAGTTGTCTTGCGTAGGAGGTATGTAGATGCAATTGTAGACGTAGATGTGATACGCTCAGTTGTATCTTAGATAATGGAGACCAATGACCAATTCTTGAACGATTTAAATTTCGAAGACGGTAAGAAATTCCGAAATAAAAATAACAGTTAATATCGAAGTAACGTGATAGAACAACAGAGTAAATTATTGTTATTTTAATAGCTGGTAATGTTATTCAGGATCACAACACTACAATGAGCAACAAACTCAGAGAATTTAATTATCATAATTAACGAACAGTATCCGAAAACACCACTGCATATTTCGAGAGAACCGACCGTCTAAATGATGTCCAGCACAACATATTACGTACCAGAAACAGAGTTATATCTTAGGCACTTGTCGATATTTCCTTTAACTTCTGAAATGACAGAAGTAGTCAGTGGTATAGAGAGAAATTTCTATTAATTCTGCTAAAGATGTAACAGGAATTTGATAGTTCAAAGTAGCTTCCAAACTGCCTAGATATAATTACAATTATGCACGATATTCAGGCCACAATCAAAGTTTCTCAAATATTGCGGGTTCATGGACCCGTGTCACAGCCGTACTGTCGCAGAGAAGTTAACTACTAATCTGCTTGCCTTACATTCATGGATAATGTAGTATGTTTATAGGCTCCTCAGTTTTGCGGCTATTGTCTTTACGAGATTCAATTAAAGATTTTGGTGATTTGTACCAGTAATATGTTTCCTGTACAGTCTCCCACTCAGTATCTCTGCTACGTGTTTATATACACCACATAATCCCAACGGAAAATGATTTGGTCCATTAGTTTCTTCAATCGTTCCATCGTTATCTAATGATGAAAAATGCTCAAAGATGAGTTCGCCTTTAGAGACCACACGTCTACATTCCTACAAATCTAGGTCCGTCGTTTGGGTTTGCCACTAGAAGATGATGTTGGTGGTTCATTTAGAAGGCTTCGAATGGTCACAGTAATGAAAATAAATAATATTGCAGTTTTTACTCATTTTCTCTCAGCGACGATCAGCAACTTATAATTTGTTAGTGAATGCCAGTTTCGGTGATTAAATTGTCAGTGAATAGATTATTTTATGAGTTTCACACAAAAATTATTATTTCGCAATTTCATCTTCAGCTACAGCAACTTGGTCTTAAGATTATATATGTAGTAAGTATTCGAGTTTCCTAGAGAGAGCTAATATGTTGACAAAAGAAACTAATGACAGTCTCAAAATAAGCATTTTTCTCACTACGTAAGTCTGTCGTGAATAAACAATCAGTATTTGAGAAGTGGAGTTGCATTCATTAATGTAAGACTGGGAACAAATCTGTTACCGTAACTTAAAACTTTACCACAGCTGAACACAGGTACGGGCAAATTATCTTGTCTTTAAACCATTTCTCAGTTCTAACTTACACTGTAATATTTCCAGTGGATTCCTTAGTTCATGACTTAGCGTGGCAAACCTCCGACACTGTTATGCGGTTTATAAACATGTGAGAAGCACGACATGATTTAGAATATACGAGTAGAAGCAACGCAATGTTCTTCATCTGCTGAAATAGGTACTTTTCTTTATTAAGATGTACACCACGATCTGCTTGTACAGTCATTTGGTCCTCTTCCAACTTTATCATACAAAACATCACTTCCGTTGTCATTGTGTGTCTTGAACCATATTATATTAGTGATTTGAAAATATTCTTACTTATGCAAAATAATGCGATGGCCCAGGAAGATTGAGGAAATGTTGTTATTCAAACAAGAGCAGTTCAGTTGCTGTGTCGAGAGGTAGATGTGTGCAGTGTTGTAGCCATGAAATATGGACGCTTTTAGTTCGATTGCATAGCATTTAGGTAACGCATTTGACTAGAGGATTTGGGCTGTGAGAAGTTCGGAATTGGTACAGTACAGACCCTTTTGGTTGTACTTCGCTACGGGAGGCAAATGCAAATGGAGGTTATTGTTGCGTTACACCCGAAAATTACTAAAAGATTACGCTTATGAATTTTAACTGTGAAGGGAGTGAAAGTTTAATAAGCGAGAATTTCCGATGAGAACTGTAACTGTGTTAATTAGATGCTGAAGTTTGTCGAACTATGATTTGTTCTTTGGCAAGTTTTAACAGAGAGCAGCTAACAGATTGTATGGCCAGTTCGCGCATTTTGTGTGTTGTGTGTGGGGAATAAAATATATGTGCAGGCTATGATAAACTAGGAACAAGCGTGTACTATTGACTGTTTTAATCGTGTTCTGCACTAATTGGATATTAAACTGCCGACGTAAACTCCGTTCGTGTTTATTGAAACTTGCATCACTTCGCAAACTGTCGAACTGTGGTGTCCCAGCGCAAACCCCTATGATGCTGAATTTTAAAGCGCTGATTACATGTATCAAATTATGCAGGTACACCATTATCAATATCATTTTATCTTGGTGTAGAGGGGGTTACAGATTTTATTGCAGCATCAGCAATGCTGCGTCACCGAAAGGCGTGTATTCTCCTTTTCTGAGATCTGCCTCGACTTTGAGGAAACTCAGTGGTGACAAGAAAAGGCATTGCAACTATTGATAACTTTGTATCTCATTGTCTGTTTATGAGAATGAACTTTATAGATATTGTAGTATAATCGGAATTACAGCTAGCAACAGATACAGAGATTATCAGTTTCCAGAAATAACTCATTTTAATTAAATCTCCAAAAAGATTTTATCTATTGTAAAAATTTACGTAACGTAAACAATCGAAGCACTGATAGCAATGTATTTGATTGACCACTTGATAACAGCATTCGACAAACTATTCAGACTGAATAACAGCGTAATATTAATTATTATTTCATAGAGATAGCTAAACTTGTGCAGCAAACGGTTCATATTCATCAAGTAGTTTAAATAATTAATGTCATATGGAATTACTTCCCGCAGTCGTCTGCTGTCACAAGTTATTATACAAGCAAACGTCACCATACGTTATTTGATGTTTAATACTACGTTACTCTATGAACCTATTGCATTAATATTGGACGACTTAATGTGTGGTGCGACCAAGACGACGCGTGTGTATGTTGTATGTGCCAGGGACGCTTACTTCGGACAGATTGCAAGTGAATCCAACATTGTGGTAGATTATGTGATTAGTGGTGAACAACGGCATTTCTGACATTTGCTGATATGCCGTTCCGTGCGATTCACTGATTCTTTTTTCTTTTTTTACAACAGGCTAGAACATTGATTTCGATACCGTCTGCATTAATATCAGTGCACATTGCAGAACTATTTTCATTGAGTAGATGTGTGATGCATGGTTCTGTAATGTTTGCGGAATATCCATCTTTGTCACTGCAACCTCTTCATTGGGCGACATATAGTCCTGTAGGACGTTTGTATGACTACTGAGCACACCTTTGTACCGCTTTTAGGTCGCTAACAACAACAGTCCCCTTGTTCTCAGAATTTTATTTGGTTACGTGCTTCAAGCATGGTCAGTTGTCAGAATAGCAGATAAAAGAACTGAATGCATATTATTATGTCCAATGATTTCCATCTTGACACTGGTGCTCAGCTGACAAGCATACACCGTTCATTGGCCTCAAAAGATTTCCCAGACAACACTTGGATGCGGCGTCAGCCTGAAGTGAGAGGATACCAGATATAGTGAACAGCGCCGACGTCCCATTAATTCGTACTTTCAGTCGCTTAGCTCTGTCCTTCCATATCGCATGCAAGTGTCGTCATTGGTGGATCATGACAAAACGACCAATCGTCGCGCATGGTCCTTAGGGCTGGAACGTAAAGTTACAAATATTACTCACTTTCCACGAAATGTACATTATCTTGTTGACATATGTCTTCTTTTGCGATTCAGGTCTCTTATCAAGAAATTTTTCGATGCTGTTGGCCCTGGAAACATACTGCCATAGACTGCAAAATTTTTCAGCCGCAAACACATTTAGACGAGTAAATGAGTGTACAACGTAGTGAATGTCAAATCGGCATTTCTATAGTTTCTGACTAAGAATGCGAAACATCCTATTTAAAGAAGATTTTATTATTTTTAGTCGAACTCTTTTGTGGCGTAGTTTATCACGCATTTGGTTATGGAGAGTTGTTTTCTCTTTGTCAGTTATTGTTTTAGCTTTTGCCAAGTAATTAATAAGAAGAAATGCATGTTAAATTCCATTAAAGACAGGTGACATTAATTTCAGCGTATGAAATCGGCTTAGTAATTTATGAAGCAAATCCAACCGTTTTCACCGACTGTATTGATTGCTATTTCCTTTCTGAGTAACGTGGTGGACCCATGTTCAACTCACACTATCAAACGGGCATCCAAAATATACTGACTTCTTGCTAAAACGGTCATTCAGTTTTGCATTTATTCTGGTCATCACTCAACAAATGAGGGAATAATCCTGCCAAAAAGTTTCTGAATTCTTCGGGAAAAGTTTCATACATCTTCTTACTCTGTAAACGTGGTGACTTCTCCTTTCCTTCTCTTATTTTTTTTTTTTTTTTTTTTTTTTTTGGTAATTCCAATTGACCTCCAATATTACACTGTTCACATACTTGAAGTTTTTATCTGTAGTGGCAGTTTTGAGATGTTCTTAACGTGGGTCGTATTTCAGAACTATAAAGCTACTTCGAATTTATATTCTAATTTTGTAACTATTTAAAAAGGAGGAAAAAACTCGTTAAAAAGCTTCGTCTAGTTAGGATGTATCACCGTTGTCGATAAACAGTCAAAACAAACCATGTGATGTATGTGTAGCGTTACAGTCATTTCAATCATAATTAATTTAGCACATGGATGTATGAAATGTCAATAAATAACGAAAATACAGTAAAAAATCAACTTTCTGGTAATTTTGTCTTGCATGCTTCTGGTACTCACTACCCTGGGGTTTGAATACATAATACTTGTATGTGTGTGTGTGTGTGTGTGTGTGTGTGTGTGTGTGTGTGTGTGTGCGCGTAAGTGCGTGTGCGCGAGTGTGCGTGCGTACGTTTATGTTTTTCAGTCACATACGTGAATTTAGATATAATTTAAATAAATACGAAAAACTCATGTAAATGTTAGTATACATCATAAAATTTATTACTTTTGTAATGCATTTCACATGTCTCACATAATAATCTGCATGCAAAAATGATAAGTAGAAACTGAGACAGATAGTTTCAAATGGTTTCTGGGTCATACTATTTTACTACCACTCACACCTACGCTACGAACGATTCCTATTCCTCGAAAACTTCTAGCCAGGCAGTGCGCAGATTAACGTACTGGCGTCGAAAAGAAAGAAACGAGGTCAAATTAGATCCCCACCCAGCCACCACATGTTTTCCCAGGTTCTAGTCAATATCGTGATGAATCGTTGGAATAGGTAAAACCAGATTTCAACTACCGCATATCCTTAGCTAACTCTTAGATGTTCATTTATATGGACTTTTCTTCCTCAAATTTCCTTTAATTTACATCACTTCGTTATAAATGCTTGTAGAAGTTGACACATTACTCACATTGCTATTCAGTTTGCTTCAGCCTGTATATTCTGCATCACTTTAGAGGGTAATATAAAGCTTGGAGGCAAAGTCTTCGCTATGCTTATGTCACATTGCATCAGTACGTTGTAAGAAATTAGTTAATGGGCAACATTTACAATCATTTTAATTATGATTTTCATTTTGTTATAATATTTACTTGCGTTTGTTCCGGTCTTTGTTCGCACTAAACTCACATGAAAATAAAATAACAGAAAGAATATTACTTTGGTCTGATCCCAATTCACAAGAGCAGACAGGTCTATGTGCTATAATGTATGGAAAAAAACGGTGTTTATGCGTTTTCCTTCTCTTGCACACTGAAGATTCGATGATGATTGCCTTTAGTACCTTCACGACTTTTGCCAACTTGAAGCGAGAACTTCATTCTCAATTGAACGTTGATTTTTAGGTAATTTCTCAAATTATTTCTCATTAAATTTCGCACGAAGATCACAACCAACAGATAGATTCTTCACTGTGAACTTTCGAATATTTTAAGCATGGAATTATTATGAGTGGAAAAATAAGAGTGTGCTTCTGGGTTTTCAGCCAACTAGTTATTTCCATTCTCTGCAAATATTTCGACGACCTACTCAACCGTCTTTTTGAGCTGCGGCGAGATTTTCTATTACGTGAACTCGCTGCCTGGACTCCAAACTGACTGGGAGCTATTACTCGTTTCAAGTGGCTGTTTATAGCCAAGTTTTTATTCACGACATCCATTGCGCCCTTTGATGCTCTTAAGTTTTACAGAGCATGCACTGGTACTCGGTGAGACGCAGACTCCCTCAGCGTTTTCCCATTTTTGATAAATGCTATAGTCGACGACATTTTAATGAACTGGGTGCCGGACCCCAAGCCTAGTTTAAACTGAAACTTCCATCCCTGTTTATTAGGCGTTCTGACATATTTATTTCGATAAACTCCGTAATTATACTGTCCCGTAAACTTGGCGTTTGCATCACCATACTGGCTTCGTCGTATTTCACCATTACATTCGAGGCAGTGCTCCGCGATAGCTGATGTGCTTAGTTGTTTTGACCGAGTGTGTCGCAGATATTCCTTGCATCTCTCCTCGGCTCTTCGGATAGTCTGCCAAACGTAAGGTATGCCAAATTCGGATGGAATAAGGGACACACCCGGCTTTAGGAGACCTCTATCGTCTTTAACAGTACGAAGAATACTTTTTATCTTATGTGAAACAGAAAAACAGCGGATACAATGCCTCCGGTTCAATCTACCGATCTTTTAGATGTTGGGCCAAAATAAAACGCTTAAGCAGTTTTAGAGTTCGCTTTCTCGGTCTGTTTCAACCTCTTTCTCAGGTGACAGACTAACAACAGCTCACAGTCTGGTTGCAGTCCAGCCAGCGGGTACACGTAATAACAAAGCACGCAGCACCAGAACACGGTGTCGGTCACCGAAATATTGTGCAGAAAATGGAAACAACAACTGGACTGAACACCGGGAAGATAACGCTGAGAAAACCTGGGACATAAAATTGGCCAAATTTATCCTTCTGTGTACTTTATTCGTTGTACATGTATTTAATACAAAAGCCACTTCTACCCTATTGCCGGCCGGTGTGGCCGTGCGGTTAAAGGCGCTTCAGTCTGGAACCGCGTGACCGCTACGGTCGCAGGTTCGAATCCTGCCTCGGGCATGGATGTGTGTGTGATGTCCTTAGGTTAGTTAGGTTTAATTAGTTCTAACTTCTAGGCGACTGATGACCTCAGAAGTTAAGTCGCGTAGTGCTCAGAGCCATTTGAGCCATCTACCCTATTGATTTCCTCTATTGTATTACGTATGTGCAGGATATAAACAAAAAAACTCACCCGGAAAATATTTAAAAGGTTGACGAGAACTGAGACTTGTTAATGAACAGAGTTGCCCACCACAGAAAATTCAGGAAAGCGTGATTCCATGGGCATCTCCATCATCATCTGGGGAAAGTACTTCGCTACGCCAGTACATCCGGATGAGTGAGAGGAGCAGACCTTGTTTTGCAGCCAGTTAACTGCGACACAAAATTATGCTAACTGTAAAGCAGCGTGTCTTCTCTGTCGAGTGGTATCCGAAGTACGGTTCGTGAAAAACGTGTGGGGAACTGTTTCCACAAGAGACTGGAAGGGTTTTCGCAAAATCTCCAGCAACGTCTGCACTGTGGAACTTAGTGGCAAAGTGGCGTGAATCAGTCTTCTTAGTGAATAAAAAACATAACTGTCGAAAAGAGTTTGAACACCAGAAAACATTGCTGGGGTGAAGGACAGCGTGGAATGAAGTCTGACGAAATCCCACCGCCGTTTATCTGCGCAAGTGGGAATTAAGAGGTCATAGCGCAGAAACATTATTGAAAATAAGCTGCTTCTGTAGTCTTATAAAATTATTGTTGAAAATGTTTTGAAATGTCCAGACGAACTTCCGCTCCCAACGACGACAATGAACCCAAGTGTGGGACCACGTCTTTTGAGGCCTGTCCCTGTTCTGTGTTCAGCCTCACGATGGGCGTAGTTGTGTGGGGAGATTCCGAGCAGAACCAACTATGATTCTTTCGTCATCGTCATTTGGGCTCAACATCCGGTGGCATGTTATCGGGTGACCGTCGATATACAACAAGATCATCCCTTAGTTCACAAAGCCTCATGTGTTTAGGCTGTACCCTGTATTCAACGTAACGGCGATCTTTCAACAACATGAAGCAAGATCTGAAACGTGTGGTCTTGAGTTGTTGAGGGACTGGAACGCCACCACAAACAAAACACTTCGACTGGAACAGTTTTATCATAACACAGAAAACGCTATTGCTGCTATGTCCCAGGTAGAAAAATTATGTCTGTCTGACAGTTCGACCAAATGGCGTACAGAGCTGCATCAGTGTCAACGGCGGCTGTTTCCAGCCTCTTCTGTGATCTTCGTTAACAAGGGTCAGTCCCACTTCGTTCTTATTGTAAATATTTTCTGGCCCAATTGCATTTTGCTCATCCTCTATTTACAGATACATAAAGGGCGACAATTACTGAAGCATATAAAAAAACCTAAATTAGTTACAATCTATGGCGTGAAAACACTTTATTCAACATGTAAACGTCACTACAGATATTCGGATTTAGGTTATGACATATTCGATGCGCCTGCCATCATTGACGGTGGTGTGGCGCAGACGAATAGCGAAGCTCTTCACGACCCGCAGAAGTTTCGGAATACCGATGCAGTCGATGCCTTCCCGAATGGCTGATTTCAGCTTAGCTATGGTTTTGGGATTATTGCTGTACACCTCGTATTTTAATATAGTCCCACAAACAGGAGTCGCATATGTTCAGTTTCCGGAGAATATGGCGGCGAATCGAGGCCCATGCCAGTGGCTTCTGTGTAGCTCAGAGACAGGATGCGGTCCCCAAAGTGCTCGTCCAGGACATGAAACTCTCTCCTCTTTCGATGGGGTACAGCTACGTCTTGCATGAACCACATCTTGTCGGAGTCAAGGGTCACTTTGGACAATGGGGGTGAAATAATCTTCCAAGGCCTTCACGTACCATTCGGTATTCACCGTGCAATCAAGCAATATTCTACCGATTATTCCGTTACAATGCCCATTGTACACCCACACGTTGAGGGTGAAGAGGCTTCTTGATGGCGATAGGTGGGTTCTCATTCCCCCAGATGCGCCAGTTTTGATTATTGACGAACCCACATCAAATGACAGTGAATTTCGTGGCTAAGCCAAACCGTGCATGCGCATACTAATTCCCGTTATGCTCGGCAGCTAACCGTGCAGTTTGAACGTCCTAACGCAAACCGTTCAGAAGCTATGACGATTTTATTTCGTATAGTTCAGTAACTGCCACCCTGTATGAGATACAATATCCTTACAAACATTTGATAATCATGCAGCCATCTGAAGGCCATAAATCAATGTTCTGTTTTAAGAAGTTGGTTCTGGCGTCGTCGATCAAGTACCTCCGTTTTTCGGTCTTCCGGAACACATAAGAGGGTTTTGCTTGTTTCGAAGCACGTCTTTCCAACACGCATTTGGTATGCCATGAGAACAATTTTTCGCAAACGACCCCTCCATCACATCTCTGTGCTTCACCGTGTCGAATGATAGGTTCACTTACTTCTTACCATGTTTGTAATCCCATGTGCATCCTTCACATCATATGCTTTTATCTGTCAACGGTCCTACACTTAAAGAGATAGAAAGTTTCTCTCTGATATCGTTAGTACAAACTAATGAGGTTTTGCTGCCTCGTTGTCCATGCTTAGAAGCCGTCAAGACCTATACAGAATTGTTGTCCCGTATGACAAGAGTCTTGACCTAGAATAAGTCTTTCACTCTGCAACATTGTGTGCTCTCAAATGGCTTAAATGGCTCTGAGCACTATGGAACTTAACTGCTGAGGACATCAGTCCCCTAGAACTTAGAACTACATAAACCTATCTAACCTAAGGACATCACACACATCCATGTCCGAGGCAGGATTCGAACCTGCGACCGTAGCGGTCGCGCGGTTCAACACTGAAGCGCCTAGAACCACTCGGCCACAAAGGCCGGCTTGTGTGCTCTGTTGTGAAACATCTTGGCCTGTTACAACTCTTGGGGTCACCAGAATCCGAAGATGGAACTTTTACTTCCACGGATAATGTTCTTACCGACTGATACACCCAGGCGCAGTTTACGACCTGCTCTCACATTTCACACCCGCCAGTGTCTCGCTACGTTCCAATCTTCACAGAAGCTCACCTACACACTTGAAAGATAGTTTTAGAAAGAGGTAAGAGGCTATCACAGAATTTACATTAATTTTTATTTGTGGGACATCCAAAAAAATTCTACAACATGTTCATGAAAAACAAATCCTCCATAGTACAATGCTTTTACTGACCGATGTCTTAGGCGACAGAAGTTACTATACACTACCACGGTTTAGGGGGCCTGTTAGCTCCATCTTCAGGAATATAAAAATCTAAAGTAAAGTAACAGTTGTAACCCAAACCATTAAATAATTAAAATTTTAAAAAACTAAAGATTAATTTTAGAAAGTAAAAAGTAACTTTTAGAAATTAAAGAAATGATTAAATAGATAGTTTACTTAACAGCAGTAGAACGGCATGTCTAAGTCCAAACAACTAGTAGGCAAATATTTACCGTAGTTGGACCATCAAATAACATCACAAATTGTGACTGTTATTTAGCGATCCGCCTACGGTAGATGTTTGCCTACTAGCTGTTTAAGCGTGGACATAACGTCCTAACAGGTAGGCTAATTTTTTAATCATTTCATCTGATTTTTTAGTTTCTAAATGTTAATTTCTACTGCTTTTAAATTTCTTAATTGTTTATTGGAGTAGGTTACAACTGTTCTTTTACTTTAGATTTCAGATACACCTGATGATGTGGCTAAGACCCCGAAACAGTGGTAATGTATAGCGACCTCTATCGAGTAAGACTTCAGTCAATATAAGTATTTTACAACTGTGGCGGATTTGTTTACCAAGACCTTGTCGCAGAAATGTAGCTGTGATGCCTGGGAGTTCAGTCGGTAACACCAATATTCAGCGAAGGAGAAGGCTCTGAGTTTGGGTCTAGGTCTGGTACATAGATCTGATCCTCAAGACATTTCAAACCTACCACTCTTAGCGTCCTTCGCAAACTGAAAAATACCTGCATCTAGACTCTTCTCCCTTATACTGAATTCAGATTCAGTTCCTGTATCCAGATAGCGAAACATGCTCCCAGCCATCTAAATATCTCCATGGATTTGAAACTTAAACCATCAGCAGGTACTACGCTACTGTTTGTCTGTATCCTTTTATCAGCATGTATTCCATTTTAGTGTCACTGGCTTGCATGCCTATTTCCTCAGTCTGTTACCTTCTAGATTTTCCATACCTTGTTTACTGCTGTGTACGCAGTTTCTCATTTGGTTAGTCGTCACAGGTAACTAAAAAAATTCTCGTCTCGAATACAGAACATTTATCTACGCTTACATTAGTACTCCATAAGCCACTGTGCAGTGCATGGCGAACGGTATGTTGTACCAGTATTATCAGTTTCCAATTCTATTCCATTCGCGTATATAGCGAGAGATAAAAGACTGCCTCTCTGCCTCTGTACGCATTCTAATTTCTCTTAACTTACTGTCATAGTCACTACGCATCGTGTACTTTGGTGGCAGCATTATGGTCGGACAGACTTAATCGAATACAGGTTTTCTGAATTTACGCAACAGTGTTTCGCGAGAAGTACGAGTAAGGGGTTTACCACCCTGCTGCAGCAAATGTAATCTCGATGTATTCCTCGATTGCTAGAACGACAATTCACTGGCACTGCCTGAGACAGAAAGTATCTTTGCCCCTGTCAAAAGAGAGCTGCAATAGAGTCGCAGGTGAGAGCAGTCTCTGCCACAGTTGCAGTCGCTTGCTGCTATAGTGTAGTTGAAGTCTGGCGCTGGTACAGCGCAGTCTACAGTCAGTAGTTGTTAAAGTCACAGTGCAGAACAAATTGTAAAATTTTATTATATGGAAGTGAATAACAATTGTGATCAGCCGCAGAGCTAAATGATACCATGGAATAAGATGATGATGAACAAATGAGTAATTGTTAATATAATGAAAAATCAACAGCGTAATTAAGTCTACTATCTACTGTAAGGTAAATTTTATTATTTTTATTGGCATGCGCGTAGTTAAGTCACTTGTCTGAGATGTTAAAATGTGATTCGTCGGCACCAGTTGACCCAGATTTGTAATGTACTCAATTTTTCCGTGTAATGGATTGTAGATCTTTATGAATAATATAAAAAATTTTCAGAATATAATTGTTTTTACCAATCAATCATAAAAGTATAATTTCCCCTTAAGTCATTGTCAGTCCCGATCCATTTATTTATCTAAATTAAAATATTCCGGAATTTTTGTCAGATCAGAGTCATTTGACGACCAACTGTGCAGCTGTGTAACTAAGTAAAGTCAGTTTTTCTCGTAATTCACATCTCAGACAAATGTTATCCAAAATTTATTGATAGGTCAGCATTGCACTAAGCTATGCCATTTACGAGCAGATACATGGACAGAGTTAGCCGGCGACACCATCACCAGGTAAGAATTTTTCAGTTTATTTCTTACGGACAGATTCAGATTTATTTCACAGTGCCATGGCGTAGCACTGCCTACGTCAAAATTTATCAGTTTTTCCTGAGTTAAGATTTATCAGTTTTATACATCATAATTTAATTATCCAAGTTTTATTATTTTTTATTTATGCAGGAAGGTTACATACGTCCTCTTTACTCTTTTTTCCAAAGATTCCCGTTTAAGTTTCTTCAGCACATCTGTTACACTTTCGTATGGGCTGTACGGACCTATTACAATTCTTGCAGTGCGTCTCTGATTTGCTCGATGTCTGTTGTCATGATAACTTGATAAGGGCTACAGACATTGGAACAGTATTCTAGAATTGGTTACACTAAAGCCTTTACAGATGAACCTTACCTTCCCGGGAACCCTTTCAACTAATTTGCCTTCTATTCATCTTCCGTACTTCTTAATACACCTCGTGTGATGAATAATCAATGTCGCTGATCGTACATTAGTGGGCCAACCACGGTCGACAGGGAAAAACAGTGTCCACACCACCTGGAACTAGTTTCATCAGTCTACCCTTAGCAGCTACCTGTTATTCTGTTAGTCAGCACTGTTTCTGATTCTACTGAAGTCATTAAGAAATTATGACCACATTAATATTTACTTTGTACATTTGTTGATAGCCCACATGTACGAGGCTGCAGAATCAAACAGCTATTTTTGTTAATAATTTGTCTAGATAATAAGCTACACCTGTAAATAATTTAAATAAAAGCATGTTTATGGTATCAGCTGTACCTATTTAGTTTATTTTTGACGTTAATAGATTGTCAAGTCATTACCATTGGAAGAAAAATTGTTGTATTTGGTATGCTAATGTGTCTTCTGTGAGCAATATGCATTTTTCATCTAATAGATGTGTAATTTTTTTCCACTGATGATGTCTGAAAAACCGAAACCTGTCAAAGATGATTTTAAACATACGCTGATGGTGAAAAAGAGCTTTTCTTTAAGTATTGTTATGGTAGTCCACTGACCCAGAAATATTGTGAATTGTAAGGAAACGCTAGACATCAGTTAACTTAGCGCTGTGACGATGATAAAAACCCATATTTAAACCAATATTCAAATATAAATTCACATTTTCATTCTCATTATATAAGAATTAAATAATTAAAGCAACATACAGAGTGGTCTTATTTTCTTGTTTCTCATCGAATGATCTCTTTACTTAGTCTACGTCGCACCTGTTTTAAAATATTTAATTTCATAACTGGCTCACCAAGGTCTCTTGCTTTGTTTTTTCTGAATTCTTTTCTTCTAAATACCTCACAAAGTTCATCGCACATCAAACTAAAACTCACAGTCACTTGTTTAAGATCTTAGCCTTTCTCATATTTTCTCTGTGCCATTCGTTGAAGAAGTCCGCCATTAATGTTTGATGTGTGTGGACCTGACGTAGAGTGTAAATGTCATTCTATTTCATAGCCGCGTTCACAGATCTTGCTCTATCTCGCTTTGTCTGTTTTAAAAGGAAAAATCTACCATGCATACTCTCGTTACCGTTTTCCACAGAAAAATAAAATAGAATGAAAAATGTTACATAGTTCATACATGTGTCAAGGCGAAGTATGATTTGACATTGCCTCCTTCTGACAGTGAGTTTTCATCTCTCTGTGAGACATATAAACTAGATCTCTTTTATATACACATATAGTAAACATTCCCTTAATTTACTTTCAGACTATGAACTGCCATCATTACTCCCATCAGTTTCCCTTGCAACAGGTATTTGATTGCTACAAAATACTTTGAGATAAGAACTACTCTGCATTCGAATTCCTTGAAATATTCTCCTGAAAGTTGTACAGAAATATCTTTCCCTAAGCATTCTTTCACTATAGAAATATATATTGACTACCACAACAGCTGTCTTGTGAAATATTTGAAGGTACTGTATCAAGGGCAATAACAGTCCTCCCTTTCTATACTCACAAAACACACGATACAATACAGACAGAAATCTGTGACGAACTTGCAGAGTGCTGGAATAATTGCAGGTCCGAAACTTCTGTTAATCAGTATAACGCAAAACCAACCAAAGTTACAAATTTCATTTTTGTATACTTGATGACTAGTTTCGGCCTGCATCAATTTTCGTATCACCCAGAAAGTGAAAATGGTATTTCCAAGAAAATACAAACACCATGCCAAGATAAATATATAAATATTATGAAATTCAAGTGAACAGTTACAGCACATATCAACAAACTTAAAACGATTTCATCTCCTGCTTTAATTGCTTTCGTAGACTGTTCTGTCCTTACAGTGAGCAGTCAGAATTACTTTCCATTCCTTACAACGATTAATGTCATATTCTATTTCCTGTACTAAAAGATTGTATGTCAATAACTTTATTGTCTACTGTACAACAATATCCAATTGTGTACAGTGGATTATATACCTTTCTGCTAATTCATTTTGATATTAAATACGAATGTAAAATTGTCATTTATTTTCCATGTTTAATACATCCTATACCTACTACTAAGTCTTATATATAGTAAATAAGCAAGAGTAATATCCTATTATTTCCCTTTCCCGCTTATCTTCCTCCATGTCCTTCCCTTGTGTACCTTATACCTTTTGTCCTGTAGGTTGTTGTCCCATTTGTATAATTTTTCTTTGGTTCCTCCCATAGCCTCTTAAAGTTCTGTCAAGGAAACATGGTTATCCTCACATGCTTGAAAATGACATAAACGTCGAAATCGGCCTATCGTGCTATTAATAAAGAGTATTACAAAATTATTATTCTCATTCAAGAGTATTACAGCTTATTACGGACATGTTTTTGTTCTATATAATACTTCCTTCTCAGTACCTTGATATTTTGTCTTTGGGTTTTTCTCAGCAATATGTATTACTCGCGCAAACAAAGCTGACACTCGGCGCGGTGGATGATGTGAACGACTGTAAATGGAAAATGCCTTTACGGTCGCTCCCATCAATTACCGAGCCGATTGTCAACTTTGTTTGCACGTGTAATAACTCACCTTCTTGCTTAAATAGCAAGTCTGAAAGTAATAAAATGTTCACTTTCATTTACGTTACAAGCGGTACCGATTAATTAAAATTTATGTCACTAATGCTGAAGTTAATGAAACTTCTTTGGCCTATTTACGGGTTTTGCTTTCATTCACTCTTCGTATATAAAGTCCAGTCGCCTTCAATGGTGTTCAAGATACTTCTTGAACAAGGCTAAAAGTATTACCTGTTTCAAGTAGAATGTTAACCTCCGTATTACTCAACATGTCCTTGACTACAGATGGTGGTCCTGATCATTCCCCTAAAATATCTTCTGCCAACACTTCTTGTGTTTTGTCACGCAGTGTTCGTAGTTCAAATATGTCATTCCTCTCCCTTCACTTCCTCTGTTCATCTAAGAATTTATCAACTTTTTTTCAGCTGACATAACCATCTTGGGTTCCCGTTTCATCTATATCTGCTACCTTATTGTGCTATTCCATATATGTTTTCATATCATGTATAGTACAAAAGCCTATTGTTTCCTGACGTTGGTTCACATTTTAACTTAAGCTTCTTACATTTTTCCTCATTCATTAGACTTATATCCTGACTGCTAGATAGTATATTGACTTTGTGTCTTTTCATCCAGTCTGCTCCCAAGAATATCTTTTCACCTAGGTCTGGCGTTTCGTACAATGGACGCCGGAACTTCATATCTTATATGGAAAATCTCACACTGGCCGCTTCCTCTATCTTTTTACTTCGATTTCCCACTATTTGTTATACACATGATCTCTTAAGTGACCAACACGTTGCCTACCCTCTGCATTATATGCCTTTCCACCTAGTTTTATCTATGTGACGTAATTCAGTTCCTGAAACAATTAATAAATTCACATATTTCACATTCACTTGTCCTTCAAATACAGGCGGCGATTAAAATTAATGCTATTGCTCTTTTTCTTCTAACAAGATGTCCTTTTAATAATTCACCCTAATGACTTCGTATGTATGCCACTTGATAAATTGTTTCTTTCCTCTCACAGTGTTCTACACATTTGTTTGATTACCGACCATAATTTGTTCCTTTTCTACTGGCCCTGCCACGTTCGTTTTCCCTTCATATTTTGACACTGCTCCTAGGTTTTGCCGAGAAAGTCTACGTTCCTTGTTTCCATCTCCTCTCTAATTTTCCCGTTCTTACTGTCTGATCTCACATAGCTATCAGCTCTGAACTTATTTTTAAAATTTTATGAATTTTTATATGTTATTTGACAATACCTCACCTCAGCTACACCACTCACTCTACCATTAGGTGCCCCCTTCTTCATGTCATTGTTATTTCTATTCCTTTTACTCCGATATCCATAATCAAAGTCGTTTAAGTAATGAAGATGATCCAGAAATTATAGCGATATTTGAACAGTATCGCATGTTCTACCTATTAATTTTCTTTTAGCCGTCTTTGGTAACCAGCTAATTAGTCTTCCTCGTCCGTATTCTTGTGCCTTTGTCCCGCATCGGCGTATGGCCGGCATGCATATTAATGGATTTCGCACTGCTAATTTATGCGGTGGCTGGAAGCCCTTCCTATCGCCACCCTGGTATTCCCTGGGACGGAATAGGTTTACCCCAACTGTCTACATGTAGCATTATTCAAGTAAATGTGAACGAAAGCTTTCTAAATGTTTGCGAATCGTGTAACTGAGACTTGGGTTGGATACCAGTTCGGTATTCACCTGGTCGGATGTGGGGAAAACGCCTAAAAACCAATACCAGGCTGACCGGAGGTTGTGATCCGGAGCTGGCGCACTTCCGCATCCCGGAAGTGGCGCTGTGAGACGCATGGCTATCCGTGCGTGTAACCAATCAATCAGTACTCCAGTTAAGTGGTATTGATCATTTATTTCATCTATATACTAAACTTGATCTACGCGTCGTACGACACAGTTTCTTTTTCTAAACCCCAGCCTCTGGCCTTAAGCGTTGCTGATGACCAAAATTTTGCTTTGAACTCCCTCTCAAATTGTTCTTACTTCTTAGGACTGAAATCTCTTCAAATTTAATAAGCCCCGTTGCAACGCATTACCTTCTAAACGGTTAATTAGAAATTGTAGTTTCCTTCCACGTATCATGAAGTAGATAAAGTACCATCAGAAGCTTTCAGAAACAAAAGGTCTATAGTTTTACCTTGAGGATCAAAGGTCATAAATTTATGTTATATTTTCGCTCATTTCAAAGCAAAGCTCCTCCCATCAATAGCGATTCCTATTCGAATTCACACTTCGTAAGGACTGCCTGCGCACACCCTCTGACACCAGGCTCTTTAAGTTTTTCAATTAGTTTTCTGTCACTTTGTCGAATGCTGCTTATTATTATGGAGTATCATTACTGTTAACGCATCTACTTCTTTGGGTTTTTTTTCATATCACGCCAGAATTTATCATTCTTGAAGCTAACATGATCCACAAACAAATCATAATCTCTCATTTTCCTAATTACCGAAGTTTTCACTTCAGCAGTATCTATGTATACCTTCTGATCGCCTTTTGAACCTTGACTTCCCTTTGTAAATACTTCTGCTTCCTTCCTTAAATGTTTAATTCCACATAGATCTTCATGTTCCATGAACATTTGTTCTGACACTGAAAAGTCAATGTTACCACCTTTTTTATCTATTTAAACTTATCTATTTAAACTGTCATTCATATTTTGCCTAAATTTGTCAAGCATTTTCTAAAAATATTTGGAAGATTCTCGCCTCTCTTCTTGTCTCTTCACTCCTCCAGCCACTCGTCTTTCCTATTCCCTCTCCTGCTTTTTTCCTTCTGTCCACTTGGCCTAATAGCTCTGAATATTTGCTGGCTCTGTTGCATATATATTACGTTTTGGTCTCATCTGGCCTTGTCATTCCTCAGTTACTTAAACGTAGAAAGAGTCCTTTCAACTTGCCAGTTCAACACTAGAATATCTGTGGACCATTAATGAGTTGAGTTGAAATTCGAGCAGTCTAAGCAGTAATCCAAATTGTTTAAATATTTATATTTAAATAGAATATTTCTGCTATTACTATAAGCAAACTGAAATTCTCTTCTGTTATTTTGTACTGAGGCGCCAGATCTAAAGGTACAATTATCGCGGACTGTTTATGGAAAAGTCTCACTGACGTCCTGTGACTGACGCTCGCTAATTTATTATGCTTCGTGGCAAATTATCAAAATCTCTGTTTATTAATTAGCGTGCGTAGTTATTAAATTTTGTGCATGTTCCTCTGTTTAAGAGATTTAATCTCGCGTTTTTGTAAACGTTAATTCATTCAGTCTGTACCTCAGTCCTGGCTCATCTGTTTTATTTTGAAAGCAACCATCCGTTCGTTTAGTAAGCCAGTCAGTCAGGCTCCAGCTCTCTGCTGACACACAACTAGACAGCGGCAAGTAAAGTGTTCACCCTTTTCAGTTTTTTCCTCGTAGTATATTTATTGCTCTGTTTAAGAGGTTTAATCTCGAGTTTTTGTATGTGTAAATTCATTCAGTCTCTAGCGTAATAGTTGCATACTCAACAGCCAGCTACGTAGCTCATTAAGGCATCAGGGTCCTTTAGTGACACATCAGGAGGGTAGCAGTTGCATATCTATAACTGCGTGCTTTTGTAGTTCACTTCTTCAGTTAGTCTTGCTAGGATGGCTAGAACGTGTGTATTCTGTATGCGAACGCAGGCCGCAGTTCGCGAACAGCTGAATGTGCTTTTGGCTATGGTCAGTCACCTTTAGGTTGCAGCTAGGGGTGCGGCGGTGGCGAAGGATTTGGCTCGTCGCATAGGACACCTCAAATGTCGCTTGTTTTGCCCACGTGTTCTGCTTCCGAGGTTTCTCCTAGTGCACCCGACGCGGCAGATCCGCCATCAGAACAGGGTGAGTGGCGGGTGGCAACACTTTCGCGTCGTCCGAGGCGGGAGAGCCAATGCAGAGACTAAGTTAGAATTATATATTAATACCTTGAGCTGCTGACGGGCGTTGATATATATCAACGGGGACTGGTGAAAATGTGTGCCCCAACCGGGACTCGAACCCGGGATCTCCTGCTTACATGGCAGACGCTCTATCCATCTGAGCCACCGAGGGCACAGAGGATACTGTGACTGCAGGGACCATCTCGCGCACGCCTCCCGCGAGACCCACATTCGTAGTGTCCCGATCCAACACACTCATTACTCGTGGAAGACATTCTTACCAAATCCCGTAAGAGTTCGGCTAATATGTGTGCATCCGCACAGAAGTAGGAGGTCCTGGTCGGTATTGCCAGATCTGTATACGTATATGGATATGGTGTCTGTTCTTTCGGACACAATGAGTGTGTGAGTGGGTAGATGGTCGCATCTTCAGCAAGGTCCGAGCGAGCACACGGGGAGAGGAGTTTACTGGTTGTTGGGTGCTCCAATGTCAGGCGCTTTATGGAGCCCCTTAGGAAGGCAGCGTTCAGGGCAGGAAGGAAAGCCACTCGGTATGTGCTCTGAGTAGGTATGCAGGGGGACCTCATCCGAGATGTGGAGGCGGCCTTGCCTGTTGGCTATCGTGCGTGCAGGGTGCATTCGTCTGCATGTTGTGGCTCACGTCGCCATCAACGATGCCTTCCGCATGGGTTCAGAGGCCCTCGTCTGTTCGTACAGGCGGTTGGCGGTGGTGGTGAAGACTGCTGGCCTCGCGCACAGGATGCAAGCAGAGTTCGCAATTTGCAGCATCGTTCCCAGAGTGACGGTCTTGGCTGCGGAACACTAGACCTCCTGGAGCGTGTCGGGGTTTAATTTCTCGCGTGTCTATTCATCTTCGTCATTGTGCAGGCTGCTAATTAAAATTCACCTACCTCAGAACGGCTTCTGCTCAGTGTCCCTTCACTCGGCAACGTAGATACTCACAAGATGATGTAAAAACAGTGTTGTTAAAAAACACCACCTAATATCTACAATTACTGACGCCGCGCAACTCTAATTATGAAAGAAAGTGCTGTAGAGATACTGTCATCCAATTTCATCGGGCAATAAGGAAATGGCTTCTGACAAATAGTCGGAAATTTCCACACAATAATGTTTATTTTGTCCTTGATAACCAAAGAAAAGGTACTACTCAGTCCACTTTCAAACTATTGGCTATTTCCTTCCAGTTCACGATTCATACACACATTTCACACTCACAGCAGCCAGAAATCTGCCCAAACCCGACCCAAATTAAACAACGTTTTCACAGTCATTAATTTCACCGCTAATATGAGTTATTAAAAAAAGTGTTTGCCAAAAATGCTCAGTATTTAAGTACTGAAATATGCCACGCGGGTACTACGGAGCCCAATATTTCACACGCGCATATCTGTCCAACAGATTTAGTCAAAACCTCTAAAATTTTGCCAAGCAGTCTTCAATAACAGTTGCTAACGACTTAGCTCACCAATAACCCAAACACTAAGTAATTCTTCAGCTTACACATTATTTTTCCTGGCACTAGTAACATGACCGTCCGCGTTCAAAGCTGGAGAGAGACTCCCTTCTTCCAGCCTCATTCCCAATATAACTTTCAGCTAATGAGCGGGAACCGTCTCGCTTCTGATTGACTGACCGTACTCACAGCCAATCAGAATACTCGCTCATGATCGTACTCGCTCCAAAACTGGCCTGCACCAATCCTTATTCACAGTCGCATTTGCGTCAATCTGAAATCATTAATGTAATGTTTAATAAACGAAAACGAAAAGACAATAATACTGGAAATTCTCTTTAGATACAGATTTTACTCCAGCTGACTTTCTGGCTGCTCTGTTACAATAGCAATCACACCTAGACATACGTCATCAGCAAAGTGGATAAATGCCCTAGGATCATTTTCCCACGACAGGTTTGTGTAACTCTTGCAGGTACTTAAGACAGTATTTAATACAATATAGAAATTTGACGAACGTCCCACATACACACTTTCATTTATTCATAGGCTCACATAACTCATAATAAAATAAATACTGATTTTATTTGTGCTTTCTGAAGTTATTCTAGATGTCATACTACGAAAATTGTAAGGTATTTCAATATTTTTTATATTAAATATCAGTTAAATAATTCTATCCCCTGATACTTCAGGTGAGTAATTCAAATGACAACCAAAAACAAGTCATAAATGTTCCCAAGTGAATTTCCTTTCTTAAGTTTAGTTTTCCCAACTTTAAAGTAAATTTTTATATCTCCGAAAATATGCCCACTAGAAAGCTCAGATCCGGCACCGTGCTGCTGCTACGGTCGCAGTTCGAATCCTGCCTTGGGCATGGGTGGGTGTTTTTTTTTTCTTTATTATGATTTCATTCCCCTGCCCCATATGGGCAGGGGAGGGCTGTCAGCGGCACAATCCACTGCTCTTCAGCCGAGTGACATGACAACTAAAATAAGAATAAAATGTTCCATACATAAGATGATAAAAAATGAGAACATAAAACAGAGTAATGGGAGAAAATGGAGGTAAAAATAGACTGACATGGAGACGTTCATGGGGGACAGTTAAAAAAGTCACCAGAAAGTTAAAAAAACACAGTTGGCGATTCTTAAAACACAGAGAAGTCACTGAATGGACACGCACAGGTTAAAAGTCGGCCACAGTACTAAAAACACTCCAGAACAACAGACTTAAAACCCACTTGGAGCACACACGACCAAGAATAAAACTGCCAGGTGGAACCTGCCGAGGGAAATGTCAGAGAGGATGGAAAAGGAGGGGAGAGCAAGGGGCAGCAGGGCAGCCGGTGGGATGAAGAGAGTAGGGGCGTCAGTGGGTACACCAAGAGGCAGGAGACACGTCGGGCTGGAGATGAAGAGGAAAGACAGGGCAGGAACGAGCGCAGAGACACTGAAAGGGGGCACAAGAGATGGAGGGGGAGTAGGAGGGGGAAGCCGCGCAGGAGGAGGGAGGGGGAGGAGAGGGAGCCCTGAGGAGGAGGCAGGAAGATCGTGTTAGAGTTGGTAGGAAGGGTAGATGTCAGGGCGAAGCTCATCATCCGGGAGGGGTAGATAGTGGAAGTTGATGGGTGGGAGGTTTTTTTTCCTTATTGTGATTTTAATACTCGTATAAAAACAGTTAGGCTGGCAGCAGCACAATACGCCGCTCTTCAGCCCAAGATATTACAATGGTGAAACAGAGAAGACACATGAGTTGGAACAAAACGGCGGGGAAGAAACATTAGACACATGAACATAAAAACATGAAGCCGTTCACACTTGATGACAATCCACACTACAAACTGTTAACACGACGCACAAGCACTGATGACTTTGATGGTACACGTGAACGATGGAGTGTAACGGTGAACACTGAACACAAAACACGACGGCACACACGAGACACGGATGGCGATGATCTCCGGCGTGCGAATGTCCACGTAACGTGTGCGAGTCCGGCAACCTGCCAAGAGGGGAAGAAGGGTGAGGGGGGTGGGAGAGGGGAGAACAAAGATGCCAATGGCAGAGGAGATGGGAGGAGGAGGAGGAGGAGGAGGAGGAAGAGGAGGAGAGGGATGGGGGAGGGGAAGCCCGGGGGAGGAGTGGGGTGAAAGTGAGGAGGGAGGGAAGGGGGGATGGGTGGGTGTGATGTCCTTAGGTTATATAGGTTGAAGTGGTTCTAAGTCTAGGGGACTGATGACCTCAGATGTTAAGTCCTATAGTACTTGGAGCAATTTGAACCGTTAGAAACCTCAGATTTTCACACCAGCTTTCTATTAATAACAAAGTGCAGTACACAGATTTTGAAAGCTATTAAACAAAAACTACTATCCTTAATTTAGATTCTTATAGGTGGGGAATGTACGCGTTCAGTAAGAGACACTGAATAACTTTCCCACGGCAGGCAGTGGCAGATGCACGTGTGTCTCCCGGGTAGGCCGCTAGATGTCAGCCCCCAAATTTACATACAGAATGCTAAAACAAAAGTTCGCTCGGAACACCTTGCGATGCGACACTCCGTTATGGTGTGGGTATTTGTAGGACTCTCAATACAATGTCAGGGGTGCACTGCACAAAGGAATCAGCTACTCGGGTAGCATGGTACTTGTGGAGTGTGCATGCCGATTTTTGGTGCTAGGTAGCAATTTGAGGTGCTCTGATGAGCACACGCCAGTCGATATGCAGCAAGGGAAGTCAAACGGCGTTCAGAATAAAGGCACTTCGACTGTCAGTTTTTTCAGTAAACTGTCGAAGTAATCGTAATAGAGTTCCCGGATTTACTACTCCCCAGAAAATTTCTCGCGCTCAAATTATTCTTGGGACCGAGAGTTGGCTGAAACCCGAAGTGGAAAGCTCAGAGAGGCCATGGGTGGGGTAGCGTTGTTTGCAGTTCACAAAAATAGTGTATCCATTGAGGTAGAAGTTGAGTGTGACAGCGAAGTCACTGGTCGCGTATAACAGGTGTAGGTGAAACCAAGTTAATTGTTGGATGTTTTTACCGGCCAGCCGATTCTACTGTGGCAGTTCTAGAGTCATTCAAAGGAAGTCTACCGTCAATAGCGCGTAAACACCCGAATCATGTAGTAGTAGTTGCAGGCGACTTTAACCTGCCGAGCATGGACTGGGATATCTATAGATTCATTGCGGGGGGTATAGACACACAGTCACGCGAAGTACATTTGAGCACGTTTTCTGAAAATTGACTTGAGCTGCAAGCTCGGGAGCCCACATGCAATGGAAATATCTTAGACCTTGTAGCTACAAATAGGCCGGACCATACGACACTTTCAGTATAGAAACGGGGATGGGGGATCATGATGTCATTATGGCAGCTATGATTTACGAAAGTTAGTAAATCAGTCAAGAAAGCTAGGACAGTGCCCCTGCTGGATAGACTAGATAAACAGCTATTAGCATCTAACTTAGACAGTGATTTGGTATCACTTAGTTCCAGTAAGATGGATGTAAAGGAACTATGGGGAAAGTTTAAGCAGATTGTAAATCGTGGTCTTTATAGTTACGTGCCTAGTATGTGGATAAAGGATGGAAGACCTACCATGGTTTAATAACGAAATTCGGCAGATGCTGAGGAAGCAGAGGCAGTTGCACTCTCGGTTCAGAAGGTAAACGTATGAATGACGACAAGCGAATATTACTAGAGATACGTGCGTCTGTGGAAAGATCTATACGCGAAGCATACAACTAGTACCATCGTCTCACCTTAGCAACAGATATGGTACGGAACCACAGAAAATTCTGGTCTTACGTAAAACTGCTAAACGGGTCTAAGACTTCCATTCAGTCCCTTGTTAACCAACTGTTGTCACAGATAGCAAAACGAAAGCCGAAGATTCAAATTTCATGTTCAATAAATGATTTCCACAGGAGAATCGTACAAACCCACCGTCATTCGACCCTCGGACAGACTCCCGTATGGATGACATACGTATAGACTACCTGGTGTAGAGAAACAGCTGAAATATTTGAAAGTACATCAGTCGCCAAGTCCGTATTGAATCACAGTTTGATTTTGCAAAGAGTACTCAACGACACTGACCCTTTACATAGCTTGCATTTATCGTGAATCTCTAAACTGGAAAAAAGCGCGGGTGGGTCCAGTGTATAAGAGGCGTGTCCGCCCCCGATAGCTGAGTGGTCAGCGCGATAGAATGTCAATCCTAAAGGCCCGGGTCGGAGAGTTTCTCCGCTCAAGGACTGGGTGTTGCGTTGTCCTAATCATCATCATCCCATTCCCATCGACGCGCAAGTCATCGAAGTGGCGTCAAATCGAAAGACTTGCACACGGCGGACGGTCTATCCGCCGTGAGGCCCTAGACACACGGCATTTACATTTATAAGAAACGTAAAAGAACGGACCTGCAAAATTACAGATCAATAACCTTAAGTAGCATAGTCCACAAATCAGCATGGTATAGAAAGCATCGCTCGTGCCAAACTCAGCTTGCTATTTTCTCAAATGATATATTGAGAAATACGGATGAAGGGCAACAGGCAGATTCCATGTTTCTGGATTTCCGGAAAGCATTTGACACAGTGCTACATTGTGGGCTGTTAACGATGATACGAGTACATGTAATAAGTTCACAGGTATTTGTGTAGCTCGAAGACTTTTTAAATAATAGAACCCAGTATGTTGTCCTCAACGGCACACGTTCATCGGACACACGAGTGGTCCAGGGAAGTGTGATAGGACCCGCAGTTGTTCTCTATTTAGATAAATGATTTGGCGAACAGAGTCGGCAGCAATCAGCAGGTATTTGCTGATGATGCCGTGGTGTACGGTAAGGTGTCGAAGTTGAGTGACTGTAAGAAGATACAAGACGACTTAGACAAAATTTCCAGCTGGTGAGATGAATGGCAGCTGTACCTACATGTGGCAAAATGCAAGTTAATGCCTATAAGTAGGTAGATAAGACGCGTAATGTTCGGATACAGCGTCCTGCTTGACGCAGTCAAATCGTTGAAGTATCTGGGCATAACATTGCAAAGCGATATGGGGTGGAACAAGCGTGTGAGAACTGTGGTAGGGAAGGTGAATGGTCACTTCGGTTTGTTGGGAGAATTTTAGGAAAGAGGATTCACCTGTAAAGGTGACCGCATATAGAGCGCTGGCGTCACCTATTCTTGAGTGCTGCTAGAGTGTTTCGTATACATACCAGGTCGAATTGAAGGAAGAAATCAAATCAATTCAGAGGCGGGCTACTAGATTTGCTACCGGTAGGTTTGAACAACACGTAAGTAACTCAAATGGGAACCCCTGGAGGGAAGGCGATGTTCGTTTCGGGAAACGCTGTTGAGAAAATTTAGAGAACCGGAATTTGAAGCTGACTGCCAAACAACTCTACTGCCGCCAGCATACATTTCAGGTAAGGACCACGTAGATGAGAAACGAGAGATTAGGACTCGTAGGCAGGTATTTAGGCAGCCGTTTTTTCCTAGCTATTTGCGACTGAATAGGAAAATAAATGACAAGTAGTGGTACAGGGTACCCTCCGCCACGCACCGCACGGTAGTCTGCGGAGTATCTATGGATATGTAGGTACTGAGAATGTTTAAGTCAGCAATCTATTATTAGCGTATGTTCGAGGTATTTCCAAGATGTGGAGTCTAGATAAGCTTTGATTTACTGACAATATGATTGATTCTGGTGATCGGAAGGAACACTCGATTATTTATCTAGGTCCACCTACCCCTGAAAGTACACTTTCCTTTTAGATTTACGTTATATCGGGTTTCACCGGCTCTAAATACGTTGTTTAATGAGGGGGAGACCACTTTCTACAAAAGACGTGAATGCCTATCTGAGGGGGTTACTTCGAATACTCCTCCAGCTAAAAACCAATACACTGAGCTTCTCACTCTCCACATTTTCTACGCTGGCTATGGAAATAACGGGCGTACCTATTGCTGGGTTTTCTACTGAGGATCTCTACGTTTCGTCTCATCTAAACAAAACAAAAAATATGTATTCCTGATTAAGTAACCGAATATATGCCAGTTTTACAACCCTGCTGTCGCTCGTGGCTTGTGATAACGATTTTTTTTTAGTCTTCTCAGAACTGAACTTCCAACCTACGTCCTCCATTATCTGCTCGATGTATTCCAAACTCTGTCTTCCTCTACAGTTTATGCCCTCTACAGCTCCCTCTATCTCCATGGAAGACAGTCCCTGATGTCTTAACAGGTGTCCTATCATCCTGTCCCTTCTCCTTGTCAGTGTTTTCCACAAATTTCTTTCCTCTCTGATTATGCGCAGAATCTCCTCTTTCCTTACCTTACAGTCCACCTAATTTTCACCATTCGTCCTTAGCAACAAATCTCAAATGGTTATCACTGTTAGCATTCAACCGCGATTCTTATGCATATATTTTAACAACGCGTTTCAAGAGACAATGCTCTCATCATCAGGTTGTAAAGTCTATGTCATGAAATTAAACGGACTAAAAAGACAAAATACCATCACAAATAGTTGGGAAGTCCATAGAGTAAAACAGAATTAAAAGTATATTGGACAGTGGGTCCTCGTCTTACATTGAAGTTGTTGACACAAGTCCATGGCCGTCCCATAGCTACCAAGTATGCTGTCGCACTGTACCGGCTCGGGAGCTGTTTTGGACTGACGTGCCTAGGTGGTGTGGCGTGGATACAGCCGTGTGCTTGACGGTAACGCTTTGCTATTGGGCGCCTTATTTCCTTATTGCATTGGTTTTCCATCGTTAGCCTCTCACAACTCCGTCAGTGACATGCTATAAGTTTAAAGTCGCATAGCTACCCTAATATAATTCTAAAAACCCGCTAAAAAATCTCATTTCTTTAAAATTATCTTGTGCATTTAGAATATTGTCTTGTTTCTTTTCATGGATAACTATCTCGAATTCCTCTAATAAATCAAGTTTCCTCCCTTTCTTTTCTACATGCAATATTTCTACGTCATCTTCTATGCTATTAAAGGGATGGCCTGTTTCATATATATGGTTCGCAACAGCTGATTTGTCATAATTTCCTAACCTGAACGCATCTTTATGTTCTTTATACCGGATCGCGAATGATCTTGCTGTCTGCCCTATATATTTTGCATCACAAGTTCTGCACTGAATCTTATAAACTCCCGATCTTTCAAACTTATTTCTCTTCTCGCCAATATCGTGCTTAAGGCTATACCTCACTAGATTATTAGTCTGAAAAGCTATTTCAACATCGCATGGCTTAAAAATATTTGCAATCTTTTGTGAGACTGTTCCGTAGTATCGCATCGTGATAATTTTCACTTTCTCTCCATCAGGTTTTTTCTTTTTGTGCTTATTACTTTTCCGTAACAGTTTTTTAACCATATCTATTTTGTAACCGTTATTCATCGCTATTTTCTTAACGGTATTAATTTCGGTCTCCCTATCTTTTTCGCTCATAGGTATATTGACTGCCCTATGCACGAGACTACGAAAAGCAGCTTCTTTATAAGCCTGCGGATAGCATGAATCATTCGGGATCACGGCATCAGACGTAGATTGTTTTCTATAAACGGAGTACGCATGTTTGTTGCCCTGCTTTTTTATATTCAGGTCCAGGAACTGTAAACAATTGTCAGTTTCATACTCCACGGTAAATTCTATTTTATTATGTGCCTCGTTGAACTTTTTTACTATTTCCTCAATGTCCTCATGGGAACCATCGACAAGTAACAGAGTGACGTCAACATAACGTTTGTAATAAACAATTTTATCCATTATGTTATCGTCGGAATTTAGAACTTTATCTTCAAGGTCGTTGATAAAAATGTCCGCCATAGTTCCTGAAATACTGGACCCCATGGCTAACCCATCGTCCTGAATTATTACAAACGTTATGTTGACGACTCTCTGTTACTTGTCGATGGGTCCCGTGAGGACATTGAGGAAATAGAAAAAAGTTCAACGACGTACATAATAAAATAGAATTTACCGTGGAGAAGAGAAATGAGTTTGAAAGATCGGGAGTTTATAAGATTCAGTGCAGAACTTGTGATGCAAAATACATAGGGCAGACAGGAAGATCATTCGCGATCCGGTATAAAGAACATAAAGATGCGTTCAGGTTAGGAAATTATGACAAATCAGCTGTTGCGAACCATATATATGAAACAGGCCATCCCTTTTATAGCACAGAAGATAACGTAGAAATATTGCATGTAGAAAAGAAAGGGAGGAAACTTGATTTATTAGAGGAATTCGAGATAGCTATCCATGAAAAGAAACAAGACAATATTCTAAATGCACAAGATAATTTTAAAGACATGAGATTTTTTAGCGGGTTTTTAGAATTATATTAGGGTAGCTATGCGACTTTAAACTTATAGCTTGTCACTGACGGAGTTGTGAGAGGCTAACGATGGAAGACCAATGCAATAAGGAAATAAGGCGCCCAATAGCAAAGCGTTACCGTCAAGCACACGGCTGTATCCACGCCACACCACCTAGGCACGTCAGTCCAAAACAGCTCCCGAGCCGGCACAGTGCGACAGCATACTTGGTAGCTATGGGACGGCCATCGACTTGTGTCAACAACTTCAATGTAAGACGAGGACCCACTGTCCAATATACTTTTAATTCTGTTTTACTCTATGGACTTCCCAACTATTTGTGATGGTATTTTGTCTTTTTAGTCCGTTTAATTTCATGACATAGACTTTACAACCTGATGATGAGAGCATTGTCTCTTGAAACGCGTTGTTAAAATATATGTATAAGAATCGCGGTTGAATGCTAACAGCTGCTACCTCGACTCCATAACGGATTATATTAAATCTCAAATGCCTCGATTCTCTTCTGCTCCGGTTTTCCCACAGTTCATGTTTCACTACCATACAATGCTGTGTTCCAAACGTATATTCTCAGAAATTTCTTCCTCAAATTAAGGCCTATCTCTTGGCTATGAATAACCCTTTTGGCAGTGCTAGTCTGCTTTTGATGTCCTCCTTGCTATGTCCGTCATGAGTTCTTTTACTGCCCAGGTAGCAGAATTCCTTAATCTCATGTTCATCGTGACCATCAACACTGATGTTAAGTTTTTCGCTGTTCTCATTTCTGCTACTTCTCATTACTTTCGTCTTTCTTCGACGTACTCTCAATCCATAAGCTGTACATATTAGACGGTTCATTCCACTCAGCAGATCATATAATTGTTCTTCTCTTTCACTCAGGGTAGCAATGTCATTGACACCTATCCGCCTTGGATTTTAATTCCACTCAAGAGCCGGCCTGGGTGACCAAGCGGTTAAAGGCGCTACAATATTGAACCTGAATCATGCCTCGGGCATGGACGTGTGTGATGTCCTTAGGTTAGTTAGGTTTAAGTAGTTCTAAGTTCTAGGGGACTGATGACCTTAGAAGGTAAGTCCCATAGTGCTCAGAGCCATTCCACTCTAGAACCTGTCTTTTATTTCCATCATTGCTTCCTCGATGTACAGTCTGAACAGCAGGTTCGAAAGACTACATCCTTGTCTTACACCCTTTTTAATCCGAGCGGTTCACTGTTGGTCGTCCACTCTTGGTTCTTGTACTTATTGTATATTACCCGTCTTTCCGTATAGCTTACCTCTATTTTTCCCAAAATTGCGAACATATTGCACCATTTTACACTGTCGTACGCTTTTTCCTGATCGACATATCCTATGAACGTGTCTTCATTTTTCTTTAGCCTTGCTTCTATAATCAACCGCCGGCCGGGGTGGCCGAGCGGTTCTAGGCGCTACAGTCTGGAACCGCGCGACCACTACGGTCGCAGGTTCGAATCCTTCCTCGGGCATGAATGTGTGTGATGTCCTTAGGTTAGTTTGGTTTAAGTAATTTTAAGTTCTAGGGGACTGATGACCTCAGATGTTAAGTCGCTTAGTACTCAAACCATTTGAACGATTTTTTTGTGTCAATTCATTTTCAAATTTCATTCGGATATTTTTGCTTTTAATATAATACAAATATGTTCACAAGATGCTTTATGATTTCTTGATGTATCAGCAAATTTTATGTATCTACACTGAGCAGTTTCATTGTGTTACACGTAATGACACAAGTAGCTTCTCTCCCAAATACGTTGTGATTCATGCGATAGTTACCAGTCGCTTATGGTTGTTACTTACTTATCTACACTGAGCAGATTCATTGAGTTACACGTAATCACACAAGAAGCTTCTCTCCCAAATACATCTTGATTTATGCGATAGTTACAAATCTCTTATGGTTGTTACTTGCGATGTGTCTGTCGCCCAGTGTCTTGAGCGTTATAGGATTATGTATCACATGGTGATGGGGATCAAATCATTACCATCTATTTTACTGTTCTGATTCACATTTTTCGTAGTTCCGTGTTTCTGTTGTTGCTTTCATTTCCTACGAATCCAACCTTACTTCTGAGTCATGTACCACATTACAATAGTGTTATTACCAACAGTCTCGGCCGGCCGCGGTGGTCTAGTGGTTCTAGGCGCGCAGTCCGGAACCGCGGGACTGCTACGGTCGCAGGTTCGAATCCTGCCTCGGGCATGGATGTGTGTGATGTCCTTAGGTTAGTTAGGTTTAAGTAGTTCTAAGTTCTAGGGGACTGATGACCACAGAAGTTAAGTCCCATAGTGCTCAGAGCCACCAACAGTCTCAACTAATAGACGGGTAATTCAATCCCTCGGGAACTGAATATATATGGTCTAGTAAGACTGATGTTGTGTTTCAACAGCATAAAAACAGATTCATTGACAGTTATAAAATCAACTTATTTCGAATAAATGATTGAATGATATGAAATGTTTGCCTATCTTCAGTGAGCTAATATGATAATTTCGTTGCAGAAACTATATGGTGCCCAACGCCTTTTTCTTAGTCGATTACTTTATGATGGAATTCATTTTCTTGCTTCTGTTCGTTTTTTCCCGTTGTTACGTGTGTTTCCTGTCACACCTCATCCTCTGCGGCATTACGATGTTACTGAATCAATATCGCAGGCACTCACATTTGTGGGGAAACAAAGAGTGGAGTGGTGTCATAACGTGTATGATACAACGTTTCTAGAGTAGTTGGTAAACAAGAAGGGCGGCAAAGAATGGAGTGTCGCCGCGAAATATCTCTTCTGAGCGTCTCCCAATTCGTTTGGTACAAGTGGCGTACTAATGCCTTCTTAGAGGAACACTCTGCTTAAAGGATGTGGAAAGCAGAGAAACAAACACACCTAGAACACCCAGACTGTTAAAAGAATATCCTCCGATTTTTCTTTCACTCCTTTATCAACATTAGGCAGTTCCTTACACGCTGCTATGCCCTTAGAGAACTTTAATATCTTTAAACGAGGAACGTCAGTAGCGGTAAAGAGGATGTATTTGTGGAAAATGAATACTTGAACTCTTATTAAATTACTTTTCTGGAAAAGAAGCGAAGATTCTCTCTCTCTCTCTATCTCTCTCTCTCTCTCTCTCTCTCTCTCTCTCTCTGCCTCTTTCCCAATTTCAGTTTGCATTGCATACGTTACGGTTGTAGAAGAAATCGAGTAAGTATCAGTATGAACTCTTGTCCGGAAACAAAGTTTCTAATCATCTAGAACAAACAGAATGCTAAATAACGTAGACGCATAAGACTGGAATACATTTTTTTCATTTTTTGCCTGTTATTTCTTATACTGGAAAAGCTTTATTATTCAGGACATGTTTCTGTTCCGATTGAAATATACGCATTGCCTCTACATGTAAAATTGGAATATATATATATATATATATATATATATATATATATATATATATATACTCCTGGAAATTGAAATAAGAACACCGTGAATTCATTGTCCCAGGAAGGGGAAACTTTATTGACACATTCCTGGGGCAGATACATCACATGATCACACTGACAGAACCACAGGCACATAGACACAGGCAACAGAGCATGCACAATGTCGGCACTAGTACAGTGTATATCCACCTTTCGCAGCAATGCAGGCTGCTATTCTCCCATGGAGACGATCGTAGAGATGCTGGATGTAGTCCTGTGGAACGGCTTGCCATGCCATTTCCACCTGGCGCCTCAGTTGGACCAGCGTTCGTGCTGGACGTGCAGACCGCGTGAGACGACGCTTCATCCAGTCCCAAACATGCTCAATGGGGGACAGATCCGGAGATCTTGCTGGCCAGGGTAGTTGACTTACACCTTCTAGAGCACGTTGGGTGGCACGGGATACATGCGGACGTGCATTGTCCTGTTGGAACAGCAAGTTCCCTTGCCGGTCTAGGAATGGTAGAACGATGGGTTCGATGACGGTTTGGATGTACCATGCACTATTCAGTGTCCCCTCGACGATCACCAGTGGTGTACGGCCAGTGTAGGAGATCGCTCCCCACACCATGATGCCGGGTGTTGGCCCTGTGTGCCTCGGTCGTATGCAGTCCTGATTGTGGCGCTCACCTGCACGGCGCCAAACACGCATACGACCATCATTGGCACCAAGGCAGAAGCGACTCTCATCGCTGAAGACGACACGTCTCCATTCGTCCCTCCATTCACGCCTGTCGCGACACCACTGGAGGCGGGCTGCACGATGTTGGGGCGTGAGCGGAAGACGGCCTAACGGTGTGCGGGACCGTAGCCCAGCTTCATGGAGACGGTTGCGAATGGTCCTCGCCGATACCCCAGGAGCAACAGTGTCCCTAATTTGCTGGGAAGTGGCGGTGTGGTCCCCTAAGGCACTGCGTAGGATCCTACGGTCTTGGCGTGCATCCGTGCGTCGCTGCGGTCCGGTCCCAGGTCGACGGGCACGTGCACCTTCCGCCGACCACTGGCGACAACATCGATGTACTGTGGAGACCTCACGCCCCACGTGTTGAGCAATTCGGCGGTACGTCCACCCGGCCTCCCGCATGCCCACTATACGCCCTCGCTCAAAGTCCGTCAACTGCACATACGGTTCACGTCCACGCTGTCGCGGCATGCTACCAGTGTTAAAGACTGCGATGGAGCTCCGTATGCCACGGCAAACTGGCTGACACTGACGGCGGCGGTGCACAAATGCTGCGCAGCTAGCGCCATTCGACGGCCAACACCGCGGTTCCTGGTGTGTCTGCTGTGCCGTGCGTGTGATCATTGCTTGTACAGCCCTCTCGCAGTGTCCGGAGCAAGTATGGTGGGTCTGACACACCGGTGTCAATGTGTTCTTTTTTCCATTTCCAGGAGTATATATATATATATATATATATATATATATATATATATATATATATATATATATATATATTAGTATTTACTGGTCTGCAAAAAGCTCGGTAGTTAATGGTTCTTGAAAAGACTCAATTGTTGATGGTTATTGTTAATTTAATGGTCAAAGATTTGTAAAGTTTTTTCAGTAGGTAATGTGGAAAATTAACTTTTAACGAGTTTATTAAAACTGCAACACTACTATCATCAATATGTGTAATTAGCCTGAAAGTGAGTTATTGCCCATAAAAATAAATGAATAAATATGTAGTGCAGCACTGTCTCTCTATTACTATTTGAGTAAGACACCTCAGATTTCAATTAGAATATTGACTGAAATATAAGTCCTTTGAGTACGCGTTAAATGGCATTCTATTTAGATCCCGTCGGAGACCAAAATGTACCTGTGTTATCTCCTGAAAGATCATTGCCAGTAAGACGCCGAGATGATCAAATGTTCAAGCATGACATTCGAACCGCCCGACATAACATCTGTTTCTGTAATAATTAGCCGGCCAGGGTGGCCGAGCGGTTCTAGGCGCTACAGTATGAAACCGCGCGACCGCTACGGTCGCAGGTTCGAATCCTGCCTCGGGCATGGATGTGTGTGATGTCCTTAGGTTAGTTACGTTTAAGTATTTCTAAGTTCTGCGGGACTGATGACCTTAGAAGTTAAGTCCCATAGTGGTCAGAGACATTTTTGTAATAATTCGTAAACATTCCAGAATGAGTGCCACACTCAGCAGTGAAGTGTGAGCTCTTCTGAATCTTCCTGGCGGCTTAAAACTGTGTGCTGTCCTACACTCGAACAACGGGAGCTATCCTTCCGTGAGCAATGCTGTTACCGATTGAACAATCCAACCACAACATAATGCGGCCTCGCACCTTCCCTTCTGCCTGTATCTCTCCCTGCTTTTCAAGCTTCACAGACACTCTCCTCCATGCTACGTTTGAACATGGACTATGTAGCCGTGATTGGATACTGCATGGAGAATGCATTGGCGGAAGTCTGGGATTGTGGCCCCATGTTGCTGTGATATAGCGAGCGTTGGTGCGAGTACTGGCAGTTCGGAGCTCCAGAGATCGCATCTGCCGCTCAGCTGGGTGCCACACTATTACGATACGCGTTCTTCCGGCAAGAAGATAGATTACCAATGAAGGTAGTCAAAGCTGAAGCGAGATCCACAGGAGACGGCGATTTCAATTTAGTATGATGCTATGTGTATTAAGGATCCCATTGAAGTAAGAATTAAATTTAGTATGACGTTATACGTATCACGCGGAGAAAGTACGATCAGTCTTTCCACGGTGTAGATTCTACGAGGTGCATTCAAGTTCTAAGGCCTCCGATTCTTTTTCTAATTAACTACTCACCCGAAATCGATGAAACTGGCGTTACTTCTCGACGTAATCGCCCTGCAGACGTACACATTTTTCACAACGCTGACGCCATGATTCCACGGCAGTGGCGAAGGCTTCTTTAGGAGTCTGTTTTGACCACTGGAAAATCGCTGAGGCAATACCAGCACGGCTGGTGAATGTGCGGCCACGGAGAGTGTCTTTCAACGTTGGAAAAAGCCAAAAGTCACTAGTAGCCAGGTCAGGTGAGTAGGGAGCATGAGGAATCACTTCAAAGTTGTTATCACGAAGAAACTGTTGCGTAACGTTAGCTCGATGTGCGGGTGCGTTGTCTTGGTGAAACAGCACATGCGCAGCCCTTCCCGGACGATTTTGTTGCAGTGCAGGAAGGAATTTGTTCTTCAAAACATTTTCGTAGGATGCACCTGTTATCGTAGTGCCCTTTGGAAAGCAATGGGTAAGGATTACGCCCTCGCTGTCCCAGAACATGGACACCATCATTTTTTCAGACTGGCGGTTACCCGAAATTTTTTTGGTGGCGGTGAATCTGTGTGCTTCCATTGAGCTGACTGACGCTTTGTTTCTGGATTGAAAAATGGCATCCACGTCTCATCCATTGTCACAACCGATGAAAAGAAAGTCCCATTCATGCTTTCATTGCGCGTCAACATTGCTTGGCAACATGCCACACGGGCAGCCATGTGGTCGTCTGTCAGCATTCGTGGCACCCACCTGGATGACACTTTTCACATTTTCAGGTCGTCATGCAGGATTGTGTGCACAGAACCCACAGAAATGCCAACTCTGGAGACGATCTGTTCTACAGTCATTCGGCGATCCCCAAAACAATTCCCTCCACTTTCTCGATCATGTCGTCAGACCGGCTTGTGCGAGCCCGAGGTTGTTTCGGTTTGTTGTCACACTATGTTCTGCCTTCATTAAACTGTCGTACCCACTGTCGATGAATTTCAATTGGTTTCACACCACGCAAATTCAGAAAACGAATGATTGCACGCTGCTCAAGTAAGGAAAACGTCGCCATTTTAAGTATTTAAAACAGTTCTCATTCTCGCCGCTGGCGGTAAAATTCCATCTGCCGTACGGTGCTGCCATCTCTGGGACGTATTGACAATGAATGCGGCCTCATTTTAAAACAATGCGCATGTTTCTATCTCTTTCCAGTCCAGAGAAAAAAAATCGGAGGCCTTAGAACTTGAATGCACCTCGTATAGGTGAGCCTGAAAAGATAGGCTACACCAAACACAATCACAACGGACAAAATGTTACTCATGACAAGTATCATTTAATACCATGTAATTCCGCCCCTGGTCCTGATAACCGCCTGGATTCGGTTGCCGAATGAGTCTGCAAGGTTGTACGGGTACATCGCATACAGATTAAGCCATTCGCTGAGGGATATGAATACGCAGTTCCACCATATCACGGGGAACAGATGTCGGCGTATTAGTCACTGTTCCAAGATGTTTCGCAAATTTTGTGTAGGATTTTGTAGGTCAGTCGAGATGTAATAGGGTGGGGGAGCATTCAGAAATCATCATTACTCTTCCGTTCCGATAAACTCTGTTGTTGTCGCTATCACATGGCTGTGTGAGCAATGGCCTCTTTCGAGGTGACGGAGTGCAAACGTCCGTTTCATGCAGTGTTCTCTCTCTGACGGATGGAGATGGGCCTTCATTGACTGCCTGTAGAAATTCCTATCGAGTTTGGAAGCGATTTTGGTTCTCAAGCCTTGAAAAACGTGTCCAATCCCTCCCAGTTAGAATCTGTTTCGGGCCACAATTCTGACGTGGTGTTTCAACCAGTGTTCAAATGATTCAAGTGGCTCTAAGCACTATGGGACTTAACATCTGAGGTCATCAGTCCCCTAGACTTAGAACTAATTAAACCTAACTAACCTAAGGACATCACACACATCCATGCCCGAGGTGGGATTCGAACCTGCGACTGAAGCGCCTAGAACCGCTCGGCCACAACGGGCGGCTTCCACCAGTGTTACACCACTGTATGTAGAACGTTGAGCAGTCCGTCACGAAACAGCAACACATCCGGCAACTTGACACGTCGTATGGCCATTGTCATGATTGCCCCTTTTGCCAGTCTGTCACGTTGTTACATCTACTCATGTTTCTTCGCTGCTGCCTGATGCTAATGTAGAGGGACGGCGCGAGCGCTTGAGCACGTGATTCGACAGCTGCACCATCGGTAAAATCTTAACGATTCCTCTCTGCATCCGCACTGGGGTAAATAATTTTTTCTCCAGTGAGCTTATCTACCACAAGTAAATATATGGACGTGTAATTATAGAAGATAATGAGGCAAATTTTCTGACTTCACCAAGTAATTTTTGACATTTTGATCTGTTGGCGTTCTTATTTTCTTCCTCCGAACTTTGACCCACAGAGCGCATATTATTTCTGGCGAAAGCAGTCTGCAAGATAATCTTTCCCACTTACAAAGAGTGTTTGAAGACAATGGGTACTCTCCACAACAAATACAGAGGGCACTGAAAATGAAACCGAAAGAGGCCACAAAGAAAGCAGAAGAAGATGAAGAAACCTTTAAATCGATGGCCTTCCTGCCATATATGGGTAGCATCTCATCAAAAATAGGACGTATTCTCGGCAGACACAATGTAAAAGTGATTTTTCGTCCTCCACCCAAGACAGCTGCACTTGTGGGCTCCGTCAAAGATGATTTGCTACTCCGAAAATCTGGAGTTTACAAAATTCCATGTGAATGTGGCCTTTGTTACATCGGACAAACAACTCGTACTGTCCAAGAAAGATGTACAGAACACCGGAGGTACATACGACTTTTACAACTTAACAAGTCGGCAGTGGCAGAGTACTGTATTCATAATGGTCACAGTATGTTGTACAACGTCGAAATTTTGGCAACTACATCATCCTTTTGGGACTCGATAGTGAAGGAGGCAATTGAAATTCGCTTGACGACGTATTTAATTAACAGAGATAGTGGTTTCAATCTTCATAAATCATGGAATTCGGCACTTGCTGTAATAAACTCACAAAGACGTTGTCACAGTGTAGCTCACAATGATATATCGATATGCCAACACAGATCGACTGCGGAGTCATAGATACAACTAGCGCATTATGCACGTCTCTGCCGCCGACCAACGTCTCTGGCGCATTTGCATCTGTGGCCGCATGCGCAGTCGCGCGGTACATGAGTATAAAGGGACGAAGCGAGCACTGGAGCGGCGGCTAAGAAACGCCGGGACTGGCGACAGACATGCACCCGTTTAAATGCTACCCTACCTATCAACTCGTCCATGTTCTGGTCAGCCTTCCGTCGCCTTACCGGAACTAAACCCTCCCCCTACTATCCTCTTCCCCATGATGATCACCCCTTCCCTGACTCCCTTAGTAAGGCCAATGACTTTGCCTCTTACCTCCCCGATGTCTTTTCCATCCCCGATGATCCCCAGTTCAATTACTCCCTCTTCCCGGATGCCCGCGATCGAATTGACACCTCTGTCCCTCCCCTCGCACCTGGTTTCCAGTACTTGGACAACATTGCACACACGGAACTCAATGCCCCTATCACTACACAGGATCGGATTGCTACACTCCGCACGAAACGCAACACCGCTCCTGGTCAATATCGTGTCACCTACCGTCACCTTCATGAAGCTCCTGTCTCTTTCCTCTCCATCCTGGCCAGGCTCTACAACGTAGTCCTGTCCACCAGTTACTACCCCGACCTGTGAAAAACCTTCCGTATCATGATGTTCCTTAAACCTGGCAAACCGCCGTCCGCCGTCTCCTCCTACCGTCCCATCAGCCTTATCTCGGTCTTCTGCAAGGTCCTGGAATCTATCCTCACCCGCTGCATCCACCAGCATCTCCACCAGCACCGCCTCCTTCCCGTTACCCAGAGTGGCTTTCGGCCGTCCTTCTCTTCTGACGATCTTCTCCTTCACCTCACTCATCTCCTTTCCGACCAGCTTAATTCCCGTCGCTCCGCAAGCTTCCTCTCCCTGGACCTCGAACGAGCTTATGACCGCGTATGGCATTCCGGTCTCCTCTTCAAGCTCCAAACCTTCACCCTTCCCATTAACTACGTCCGTCTGATCGGCTCCTTTCTCTCCTGCCGTCCTTCCTACGTCACCATCCATAAAACCGACTCCTACACCTTTTTCCCCTCCGCCGGTGTGCCCCAAGGCTCCGTCCTCTCCCCTCCCTTCTGTATCTTTTGTATACGGCGGACATGCCGCCGCCGTCACCCCCCGTCCACCTCCTCCAGTTTGCCGATGACACCGCCTTCCTTGCCCTTGCCCCCACCCTGCAGCGCTCCCAACACCTTCTCCAATCCCATCTTGACCGGTTCACCGCTTGGTGCATCCAGTGGTTGCTCAAGGTAAATCCCTCCAAAACCCAGGCGATCATTGTAGACAGAACCACCCCTTCCTTCCACCTCCTTGATTTCTATCTCACTATCTATGGCCGTCCTATCGCCCTCACTCCTACCCTTAAGTACCTTGGCGTCAGCCTTGACCGTCGCCCCTCCTGGACTCCCTATCTCCGGACACTCCAAGCCAAGGCACACTCCCAACTTTGTATCCTCAAGCTCCTTTCCGGCCGTACATGGGGTCTGGACCCCTCCACCATCCTCCACACCTATAAATCCCTCATGCGCCCTACCCTTTGTTACGCCCGTCCGGCCTGGATCTCCGCCCCCCCCCCCCCTACCTTTTATAAATCCCTCCAAATCCTTGAACGCCATGCTCTCTGCCTTGCCTATCGCATCCGTCTCCCCTCCCCCATGCGGATCCTGTACGATCTCATCCCCTTCCCCCACCTCCTCCTTTTCCTTGAAAGGATACAGATCCTGTACACCTCCCGCAAACTCGATCTTCCTCATCCGCTTGTCTCACCCATCCTCTCCCACCCCCGCCCACTGCCGCACCTGTATTCCCACGTCCCACCCGGTCTTCATCTCTCCACCCTCCTTACACTCTCCCAAGGTGGCTTCCACCAGCTCCCCCTCCCTGATGATGTCCTCCTCCCCTCCAATTACCCCTCCTATCAACTTTGATCCTCCCCCCCCCCCACTTCCTGTGTCCCTTCCTTTAGGCACCCTCCCTCCCTTCTCTCTCCTTTTGCCCCATCCCTCTTCCTCCATCCCTCTTCCCCCGGGCTTCCCCTCCCCCTTCCTCCTTTCCTCCTATCTCCTCTGCCCATGGCATCTCTGCTCTCCTCTCTCCCTCTCCCACACCCCCCCCCCCCCTCCTCCTTTCTTGACAGGTCCCCAGACTCGTACACGCTCAGTGGACATTCGCGCGCCGGAGATCATCGCCATCAGTGTCTCGTGTGTGTGACGTCGTTTTGTGTTTTTAGTGTCCGCCGTCACGCTTCTACGTTCACTTGTTCCGTCGGATTCATCGGTGTTGTGTGCGCCGTGTCAACGTGCCTTCAGTGTCGCTATCGTCGAGTGTGAACGGCTCCATGTTTTTTGTGTATCTGTGACCACTATTTTTTTTTTTTTTGCCCGTCACTTTGTCTTTTGTAATTCTCCATTCTGTGTACTGCTATTGTTACCACTATGGCTGAAGAGCGGCGTAGCATGCCGCTGACAGCCTACCTGTTTGTTCAGGTATTAAAATAACAATAAAGGAAAAAAAAAACTGGAGCGGCAGTCTTGCGACTCTGAATATGGCTGGACGGTATACAGCCGAAATATTAGAAGAAGGACATTTCTTGCGGCTACACACCCGAAACTTAATGGAACTGCTAAGTTCATTTATTGGTTAGTTTTTTTTTAGCAGGGAGTGGCCTGCGATGTTAAGGTAAATGCTTGTTATAAGGCTTGACGTCTAGTTGATCAGTCTCGCCAGGAAATCATTACATGACGATTACCATTGCCCGCAAAATGTGTTTTCGTCACGTTTCTATATTCTACAGAGACATTTGTGCATGATAGGCCAGAATGGATGTTTTCTTGCTATCGTAGCAGTATGGTTTTCCGTTATTCCCCATTCGGTGAGTTGAACGGACGAAACGAGTACCATGCCGATGGGAGCACACGTGGAATGACTGTGCATCTTGGTGCGCATGTCATTTTCCCCCCCCTGTTCCCGTGCCCCCTCGATTTGTTTCTGGCCTGGCATTACTTAATTTCATGTGCCTATGCAGGTTTTCATAGTCGGTCAGTACTATGTTCATAATGAGGTGAATAGATGGTGAGGGCCTTTTATAGCAAGTTAGTACTTTTTTAGCGCTTACAATATCCAAGACCGTAGTGCTTAGACAGGTAAAGCCCAGCATACAGGTTTTAATCACTCAGCACACTATATCTGGGTCGTGTTATGAACAGGTTACCATGTGTATATTCCTGACTTCCATATACGAATAGCGGTAAATTATAACATGTAGTTTTTATGACGCAAATATGGTTAATGCCTTTGCTTCCGATGTTTTTACTCTGTAATTGACGTACTTTATAGTAAGTATAGTATGTACAGTACGTATAGTGTGCATAGTATTTATAATATGTACAGTAAGTGTAAGCGAAAGTGTTCTTTTCGTGGCTATTTTATTAGCAGTAATAGTAAAGTTGTATTGTAGTAGTAATGAGTGGTTATGCGGTGGGACTGTGTGTGCACTGCTTGGACAGCGCTATCTAGTAGCCGGTTGCGAACCACTAGAATCACAGCAGGTAAACCTGCGCGGAATGGGGCAGTGTGAAGCCGACCGTTATTGGTCGATTAGCGGTCATGAACCAAATAGTTTTATCTTGTGACTTCGTCTTACTTATCTTATGGAAAAGAATGACGATGAGAGCAGTTCTTTTTTTTTTTATTTTTGTGACAATGATTCTATATCAGCTGGTCTCCCTCATGTATCGTTACATCCAAATGGCTTATAAATGTTAATCTGCATTCAGATATGTGGTACTGTACTGATAGTAATGTGTATAGTGTAACCCGTGTAAGCCCTCCCTCAAACTTGTCATGTTATATCTCCACAGAGCCGATGATGGCACCTTTAGTGTGTTGAAACCGGTTATCCAGTAAACAGTATTTAAGCGATGTTGGCTTTTGAATTATTTCTACTACAGAGTTGGTTCAAACGGCTCTGAACACTATGGGGATTAACATCTGAGGTCATCAGTCCCCTAGAACTTAGAACTTCTTAAACCTAGCTAACCTAAGGACATCACACACATCCATGCCCGAGGTAGAGTGATCGCCCCACTACGCACTATGTGTTCAATGCAAAATCTGGAACAGTGTTGCGATACGGTAGTTGGCGTGATGCAACCACTCCAATCAGCCCACCACGTGCAAGAAAATGGTACACGCGTGTCTTGCGCAGTTCATAACGCTCAAATTTCTGGCTAAAGAAGGCACCGAACCTGCGGATATTTTGAAGAGGTACCGCGCACAGTTTAGCGAAGAAACCACTTACGATTACCCAGTTGTATGAATTGCAAACTAGATTTGTGTCGTGACGGTAGTCTGTGGACGACCACCATATTAGTCGACATTCGTGCCATCCAGCACTTCACAACAGTTCGCCTCATAAAACTTTCTGAAATAGATTCGGTCGGAGGAATTCGCTGTGGAAGTGTCGAAACCATCGTCACTGATGATGATTCATCTGCTCGACAACACTTCGCACCCTACTGCTTTTTACGATGGAAAAACTCGAGGAAATTAATTGGGAACCTGTGGATCATCTTCGTTACAGTCCAGATACATCGCCCAGCGATTACCATATGTCTAGAGCACTGAAAAAAAATCTTGGCGAACACCGTTCTGAGGAGAACGCAACTGTTGCACTCACACCCCGCTTCTTTCTTCAAGGATGGCATCAAAAAGTAGCTAATGCAATTGGAAAAATGTGTGACAAAGTCAGAGGACTGTGTAGAAACTTGAGATGGGTGTATTTTTGTTTTCGTTGATTCAATAAAGTTTACAAAAACCCCGTTCATATTTAATCACACTTCGTCTTATCACTGTCATATCAAGTACTCAAATTGTTGACCCTCAGCTTTGAAACACGCTGCAAAGCGATTCCGGCAGACAATACTGCGCGCTGAGTTTCATCTGGAGTTATCGCAGCCGAGGACCGCGTTACAGAGATGAGAAATGAGCTCTGCATTCTCGCCTTGAACTCGCCCGCGAGTCCTGTCACGTCATTTTCCGAATTCACCATCTCGCGTCGCAAGCCTCCACCGCTGCCCGTTTAATTGGAAACTCCTGAACTCAAATCTGTTGCGAGGTACAAATGGACTCTATCCGCGTAGAAAGGAGAGCGACTAAATATATAACTTTTTCGAAGCCTGCTGTAAATTTATTTTAATATTTAATGTCTATTCATAGAATGTCTAACAATTACGTTGTCATACACATACTTTCGACGTTTTACCAAGTCTGCGACGACGGTAAAAGTAAACATGACACAAAATGAAGTGCGTATTCCAAATGTCGATTAATCTGTAAAAATAAAATATCAATTGCCGCATGCATGAAATATTGTCACTTGAGAATGGTTCGACCGATTTGGCTGGGTTTTTTGTGTGCTCCTAACTGTCAGGACAAGGTCTGTACGAAAGAAAAGTCGGAAATTTGAGTGGTATTTTTGTATGAATATCTCAATGAAAAGAATGTGGCAGCTGGTGTGACAGTTTTGCTGTGACTTGTTTTCATAATAAAAATGTGTAAGCTTCAGTCTGACCGTTCTGCTGTCGCAAGTTCTCATAACAGCAGCAAATTCCGCAATTAACATTTGAAAGTTTGCCAGAAATAATACAATTGAAAGCGATACTTCAGTGTGTGTGTTCCAAAGACTGAATTAACGTCAGTTCGTGGTAATTTGGCTTGTTGCAAACATTCAATTAATTTTAGTTCGTGGTTTATTTCTTTGGAAATACACTCCTGGAAATGGAAAAAAGAACACATTGACACCGGTGTGTCAGACCCACCATACTTGCTCCGGACACTGCGAGAGGGCTGTACAAGCAATGATCACACGCACGGCACAGCGGACACACCAGGAACCGCGGTGTTGGCCGTCGATTGGCGCTAGCTGCGCAGCATTTGTGCACCGCCGCCGTCAGTGTCAGCCAGTTTGCCGTGGCATACGGAGCTCCATCTCAGTCTTTAACACTGGTAGCATGCCGCGACAGCGTCGACGTGAACCGTATGTGCAGTTGACGGACTTTGAGCGAGGGCGTATAGTGGGCATGCGGGAGGCCGGGTGGACGTACCGCCGAATTGCTCAACACGTGGGGCGTGAGGTCTCCACAGTACATCGATGTTGTCGCCAGTGGTCGGCGGAAGGTGCACGTGCCCGTCGACCTGGGACCGGACCGCAGCGACGCACGGATGCACGCCAAGACCGTAGGATCCTACGCAGTGCCGTAGGGGACCGCACCGCCACTTCCCAGCAAAGTAGGGACACTGTTGCTCCTGGGGTATCGGCGAGGACCATTCGCAACCGTCTCCATGAAGCTGGGCTACGGTCCCGCACACCGTTAGGCCGTCTTCCGCTCACGCCCCAACATCGTGCAGCCCGCCTCCAGTGGTGTCGCGACAGGCGTGAATGGAGGGACGAATGGAGACGTGTCGTCTTCAGCGATGAGAGTCGCTTCTGCCTTGGTGCCAATGATGGTCGTATGCGTGTTTGGCGCAGTGCAGGTGAGCGCCACAATCAGGACTGCATACGACCGAGGCACACAGGGCCAACACCCGGCATCATGGTGTGGGGAGCGATCTCCTACACTGGCCGTACACCACTGGTGACCGTCGAGGGGACACTGAATAGTGCACGGTACATCCAAACCGTCATCGAACCCATCGTTCTACCATTCCTAGACCGGCAAGGGAACTTGCTGTTCCAACAGGACAATGCACGTCCGCATGTATCCCGTGCCACCCAACGTGCTCTAGAAGGTGTAAGTCAACTACCCTGGCCAGCAAGATCTCCGGATCTGTCCCCCATTGAGCATGTTTGGGACTGGATGAAGCGTCGTCTCACGCGGTCTGCACGTCCAGCACGAACGCTTGTCCAACTGAGGCGCCAGGTGGAAATGGCATGGCAAGCCGTTCCACAGGACTACATCCAGCATCTCTACGATCGTCTCCATGGGAGAATAGCAGCCTGCATTGCTGCGAAAGGTGGATATACACTGTACTAATGCCGACATTGTGCATGCTCTGTTGCCTGTGTCTATGTGCCTGTGGTTCTGTCAGTGTGATCATGTGATGTATCTGACCCCAGGAATGTGTCAATAAAGTTTCCCCTTCCTGGGACAATGAATTCACGGTGTTCTTATTTCAATTTCCAGGAGTGTATATGTCGGCGTAAGCACAATGCAGGTCAATACATGATCTTCGAGTCACTGAGACTGACGACGAGCATTTGGAGACAAATCGAATAAGAAGTTCTCAAGCTCAGTCCATTATAACTCCGGAACAATGCTTACGAGTACAGTCGAGTTAGAGTCGGTCAGTAGAAACTTACAGATAAGAGGGCAGAAAATAAATATAAGTAAGGGAAGGAAAATTTGGATATTGAGATGAGGAAGGGGGAGATGGATAGGGAGAGTGTGGCATAAGAAATATGCAGGGAAAGGGGGATAGGTGATGGACAGAGATAGTAGGGGACGAGGAGAAGGTGGAGGAAGGGAGGGACGAGGAGAGGGACAGAGAGAGGGAGATAAGAAGATTACGACATATATGTAACTCTCATACATATTTAGCAGTTGCGAAACAATGCCGGGATCGCTAATTCTTACACTAAATTCAGAACAGCCCGGAATAATTACAGAATCGGATGATAAGCTACACTAGCCGCCGTTATTTCATAAACTCAAGTTGCCACAACAAAAGAAATACAGAAATGCACTAGCAGTGGCTTTGCTCTGCGCCCAGTTTTCGTTTGACCCAATGCATACATTTGCTCATGGTGGATGTTTAATAACCAAGAATAAAACCATTTTGGTTTCATTGCATGAAATTTGCATGTTTTTCGTGTGAATTTTGGACTATAGCATGGAACGTATTGCAGACATTACTCTTCCTCCTTTGCAACTGTGCACGCAGCTTCACTTCCTCAGTGTAACAGAACACAGCTATATGAAAGACCATCTAGTCTCGAGAGTTGTGCATATTGAGCTTTGCAATGCTACTTTAAAGTGCAGAGCTGTTGAGTATCACGAGCGCGTAGGTCATTCTTTGTTTCACAGACGTGTCAAACAATATGAAAATGTTCAATTAAGAAGATTTGTAATTTTCTGTCCAGAAGAAACGGATCGTCCGTCCTGTTGCAGCTACACGAAGTGATTTCAGTCCATTGGAATATTGTCAAAGGCTGCGGCACAATTATAGATACTGGTGGCTATGTGGTGTCCATCGATAAAAAAAGGGTTCAGAGTCACGTGATGCCTATATTTAGTACAAGAGGGGAGAAATTTGTGCGACCTCGTCCCCTGCTGCAGTTTTATGTTCCTCCGAAGGTTCTTTTCAATTCCGTAGAAGGGAGTACATAGCTACATTACAAAGAAGTCAATGGCATAATTCGGCTCTACAAACCAAAGTAACCAGCGACTGTTATGTTGTGTCGGTAGCTGGGCCGACACCGTGAAGTTGAGATGGCTGAAAATGCACGCTAGACTAACGCAGACGGGCGTGAAGTACTGGAACAGGATACGTAATTAATGTTAGGAAGAAAAGTACTGAGCAGGATTAATACTTATCTTTAATATCATTGTGGTACATCGATCTTGACGATACACAGGAGACTTTAATTACGATCACTGTAAGGCTAATGGCGCCTTGCTAGTTCGTAGCCATTAACTTAGCTGATGGCTATTCTGTCTCTCGGCTAATGAGAGAGAAAGGCTTCGTACATCTGGTCGGTAGCTAGGTTCTCGTACAACTGGGGCGAGTGCTCTCTCGTATCACGAGACCTGCCTTGGTGGTGGCGCTAGGTCTGCGATTACACAGTGGCGACACGCGGGTCCGACATGTACTAAATGGACCGCGGCCGATTTAAGCTACCACCCAGCAAGTGTGGTGTCTGGCGGTGACACCACATTCCTCCCCCGCAAATCGGCGAACGGTCGTGTGATAAGGCTTCCGCCCGCCGTGGGGAGGACCACATGTTGACGTATGCGATGAGGTGGGGAGCCTAACAACAGGCGAGGCTGTGCCACCCGCACCCGGCCATTCGGTCCGAGGGGAGCTAGGAAACGCCTGAAAAACTAGTCCAGGGTGCACGTCAACATGCGGTGTATGCGCCCGTAAAGAGACAGGAGGGACCGAAGGATCAACCTCCATTGCGTCGGGGTAGCCGACGCGCGATGACGTCATGCGGTCCGGAGCGGGCGGGAGTTCCATGGCGGAGGACAGCTGGTCACGGGAAGCGATCGGCGGCGCGTGACCCTGGGAGGCGCTTGGCGGCTGCAACGAAGCGTCGAATGCGGGCGGCGCCGGCGGGAGAACAAGCGGCGGCGGCGGCGGTTGCTGCTGCTGCGGCGGCGGCGGCGCGTCGCCATGGGGCAAAATGGAAGGCATCGTCGGTAACACCTGGGGATGAGGCGAGCCAGTAGATGGGTCCCCAGGGCGCTGACCGGACGGCACCGTCGCTGAAAGCAGACGGGGAGCGGCAGAACCCGAGCGACGACAGAGTCGCAGCTGATTGAGATGCCGACGCACCTCACCAGAGGCCCCCAAAACCAAATACATCGCGCGGCCGAGGCAGCGAAGAATGCGCCCTGCGAGCCAACGCCGTGAACCTCGATAGTTGCGATAAAATACAACGTCGCCTGGAGCAAAAGCAGGAGTCTGCCGCTGCACAGGAACCTGATGCGGCGGATGCAGCAAAGACATCAAGGTGCGATGAGGACGACCGTGGAGCAACTCAGCCGGCGAGCGACCATCTCGGGGCTGAGAGCGATACGAAGACAAAAAGAGCAACAATGCGTCCTCCCGAGAATGCGACTCTTTCAATTTCAACATCTGTGACTTGAAAGTCCGGACCAATCGTTCAGCGGCACCGTTGGACTGAGGCGAAAACGACGCGGATGTCAGATGTTGAATACCATTGGCCTGGCAGAATGACTGAAATTCTGCGGACATGAATTGTGGGCCATTGTCGGAAACAATAGTCTGCGGAAGACCTTCAATGCAAAAGATAGCAGACAACGCTTGGATGGTGGCGGAGGACGTCGTGGAAGACATCCGGACAACAAAAGCAAAATTACTGAAGGCGTCGACCAGAACCAACCATCGAGCATTCCAGAATGGACCAGCAAAATCAATGTGCAAGCGTTGCCAAGGGGAAGTAGCTTTTGGCCACGCAAAGACTTTCCGCGGCGGTGCGGACTGGTGTTCGGCACACGCCGGGCACGAAGAACACATATTCGTAATCGCAGCATCGATTCCGAACCAAGTACAGTGCTGACGAGCAAGTTGTTTCGTTCGCACTATACCCCAATGTCCTTGGTGAAGAAGCCGTAAAACAGAGGACTGTAACGAACGTGGGACCACGACTCTGGACTGATCATTATCAGAACGCAACAACAAAACACCACGTCGAACAAAAAGTCTCTCCTTGTGAGCAAAAAGTCGGCGAACCAACGGATCCTCGATCCGAGACTTTGACAAAGGCCATTGCGTAGCAACAAAACGTAAAACAGTAGCAAGGACAGGGTCAGCAGCTGTGGCTGTAGCGACCATACGAAAATCAATCGGAAACGATGCGACCACTTCATCGGTTTCCGAATCAATGAACATGCAAGCAAGTTCGGAAGAATCGAATGCTTTATCCTCAGCAACAGGCAAACGGGACAACGCATCGGCGTTTCCGTGCTTAGCAGTGGACCGATACAAGATATCGTAGCGGTACTGCGAGAGGAAAATAGACCAGCGAATGAATTTCTGCGCTGTACGTGGAGGTACAGGCTTGGTCGGATGAAAAAGCGATGTCAAAGGTTTGTGGTCTGTGATGATGGTAAAGTGACGACCATACAAGAAATCATGGAACTTAGTAACACCAAACACGAGAGCCAAAGCTTCTTTCTCTATCTGTGAATAATTTCTTTGCGCAGACGAGAGCAATTTGGACGCAAAGGCAATAGGGCGATCATGGGAGCCAACTTTGTGCGCAAGCACAGCACCGATCCCGAAATCCGATGCATCTACCATCAACAAAAGGGGTTTCTGGGGATCGAATGGCGTAAGGCAAGTATTAGAAAGCAACGCCGATTTCAACTGGCGAAAGGCGCGTTCACATTCCGTCGTCCAGACGAACGGAACACCTTTACGGCGTAAGCGATGAAGCGGAGCGGAAATGGAAGAGGCATTGCGCACAAATTTATTGTAATAATTAATTTTACCCAACACACTCTGTAGCTGTTTCACATTTTGAGGGGAAGGCAATTCTTGTATGGCACGGAGGTGCTCTGGACTCGGATGTATGCCTTGGGCATTAATGACATGTCCCAGGTATGGTAAGTCACGAGCAAAAAACACACATTTGTCCTTCCTCAAGCGAAGACCATTTTGCCGCAAGACCTGAAATAATGTTCGTAAGTTCGCAAGATGATCTTCTTCTGTCTGTCCGGAGATCACTATATCGTCCAGATAGTTTGCTGCAGTAGGGACCGACGCACAAATAGTTTGTAAATATTGCTGAAACAAGGCAGGGGCGGATGCACACCCGAATGGCAGTCTTTTGAAGCGGTACAATCCAAGATGCGTGTTAACCACCAATACGCGCTGGGATTCGTCGTCCACCGGTATTTGCAAGTACGCATCGGCTAGGTCCAACTTTGAAAAATATTTTCCCGGGCACAGTTTAGCAAAAAGATCTTCCGGGCGGGGCAAAGGAAAAGTAGCAGTCACTAGCTGTGGATTCACTGTGGCCTTGAAGTCCACGCAAAGTCTCAATTTTCCGGAAGGTTTTGGCAAAATTACTAAGGGTGAGGCCCAGAGAGAAGCTTGCACACGTTCAATTACACCCTGTGATTCGAGATCGTGTAACGTTCTTGCGACCTCATCACGCAATGCGTGGGGAACATTGCGCGCCCTGAAAAATTTCGGTTGCGCGTTTACCTTCAGTTCTAAATGTGCTTCATAGTGTTTAGCGCAACCTAAGCCCGGTGCAAAAATGTCTGCAAATTCGTCACACAGCCGAGAAACACTGTCTGTAGGCACAGTCTGATTCACTGATAGGACCTGATTTACAATAGACATGTTAAACAACTGAAACAAATCTAGACCAAACAAATTCACTGCAGAAGAAGAACGAAGAACGTAAAATGACACAAGTTTTGTTTGTCCCTTGTATGTTGCAAGAAGGCTGCACTGTCCTAACACAGGAATTTTCTGTCCGGAATATGTAGTGAGCTTAACATTTGCGGAACGCAACGGAGGTTTGCCCAGTTGTTTGTACGTGTCGTGATTGAGCAATGAAACTGCAGCTCCGGTATCGAGCTGGAATGGTATCACTTTGCCTTCAAAGTCTAAGTCCACAAAAAGTTTATTGTCCTGCTGACGACAAAAGCGACTGTTTTGTGCAATTTGAACAGACACTGGTACAGAATCACTTGCTAATGGACGTGATTTACGGCGACGTCGACGCACAGTTTTTGTGGGACGATCACAGTCACTGTTAGAGAAAGTGTCACTGGACGAAGTGGAATTAACGACATGAATGTCCATAGGCGAAGGTCCACGAGCCTGAGTGTCCTTGGTTCGATTCCGGCGCGAAGCAAAGGGCCTGGAATGATTGTGATTGTCTGATCTGAGCTTTTTCTGGCAAACACTTTGAACATGTCCTTTCTTATTGCAGAAAAAGCAAATAGCTTGGCGTGACGGGCAATGTTCACGCGAATGTCTAGTAGCACACCGCGGGCATGATTTCACTGCATTTGTGTGCTGGCGCGGCACACCTGGCTTAGCACGCGGCGGCCGCTGTGTCGACGTGCGCAAGGCCCGGTTACCGGGCCGCGCAGCGCGTCCAGCGGGCCGGTTAATGTTACACACGGCTGGCGAAGTTTCAAAAGATTCCTGAGCACAGTCAAGTGTGTCCTGTCTATCCAATATGTCTATCACTTGTTGAAGGGAGGGATTAACTAGTTTCAAAATTTGCTCCCGTATGCGAACATCAGAAACGTTCTGTGCTATTGCATCACGCACCATTGTATCGGAATAAGAAAGACCACAGTCACATTCAAAGGCACAGTCCCTAGTAAGTCCTTGCAATGTTGCTACCCACTCCCTATTAGTTTGACCGGCCGTACGTTTTGTACGAAAGAACGTATACCGTTTTGCAACCACATTAACTGTTTCTTTGAAATAGGCATCTAATGCAGACAAAATTTCCTCGTAGGACAGAGTTGCTACGTCGCGTCGGGGAAACAATTTCACTATCACACGGTATGTGGCCACACCGACACAAGAAAGCAAAAACGGCTGCCGCTCTTTACCTTGAATTCTGTAGGCTGCTAGATGAAAGTTGAACTGGCGAGACCACTCGTGCCAGGTCTCATCGGCTGCCACGTATGGTCGAAAGCGAGGTGCAACAGCGTTTAGTGGCAGCGGTAGCGAAGAAGCGGCGGCGGCCGCATCGGTTTGAATGGTACGTTGACCCTGGACGAGCTGTCCAAGGGCATCCAGTAACGCCTGCGTCTGCTGATTCTGCAAGCGATAAAATTCGGACAGTACATCTGGAGAATGTGGCGAAGCCATGACACAATTAAATGTAAGCAATCAGAAAGAATACTTTAAATCGTCGCCAATGTTGTGTCGGTAGCTGGGCCGACACCGTGAAGTTGAGATGTCTGAAAATGCACGCTAGACTAACGCAGACGGGCGTGAAGTACTGGAACAGGATACGTAATTAATGTTAGGAAGAAAAGTACTGAGCAGGATTAATACTTATCTTTAATATCATTGTGGTACATCGATCTTGACGATACACAGGAGACTTTAATTACGATCACTGTAAGGCTAATGGCGCCTTGCTAGTTCGTAGCCATTAACTTAGCTGATGGCTATTCTGTCTCTCGGCTAATGAGAGAGAAAGGCTTCGTACATCTGGTCGGTAGCTAGGTTCTCGTACAACTGGGGCGAGTGCTCTCTCGTATCACGAGACCTGCCTTGGTGGTGGCGCTAGGTCTGCGATTACACAGTGGCGACACGCGGGTCCGACATGTACTAAATGGACCGCGGCCGATTTAAGCTACCACCTAGCAAGTGTGGTGTCTGGCGGTGACACCACATGTTACATGTCTTGCTGGTTTGAAGACAGTCGATGGAACACCTGCCTGAAAAAGGCAAAGGCACATGACTGAACTACACATAATTTGCAGCAAATTAAATGGTGCTCTGTTCTAAGAGTGGATCCATTAGTGTTGAAAAGAATGTGGTAACATTATTCTTAGTACAGAAATCTGGTGTCTGTCTCCTGGACTTAAGTCTGATGCCAAATACCTGTAAAGGCGTACCTGTATGTTGCATGGATGCCCATTTTTCGTTAATGTGATTCAGTACTTTTATTCCAAGTTGCTATGGAACATTCATTTTCACTCTTCTGTTCAGTTACATGGAATATGACACTTCCTTTCATACACAGTCACAAATGAGAAAAAGACGTGTAATTTCAATCGATGATCAGATAATAATTGCATGTGGCTCAATGATAGCGTGCAAGTCCTTCAGGTGGACGCCAATTCAGCGAGCTACGTGTCCATAATCTGCCCCACTTATCCAACCAGGGATAGGCGAATTGCAGTTCAATGTGGACCCCTCACTTGGAGAAACCTCAGAATTCTAGCTGAAAATAAACGTTATTATTCCAATTAGGATATTTGCAGCAGTGCTTGTTAAGACGAGATATAGCCCTGAATTCAGCGAGCTACGTGTCCATAATCTGCCCCACTTATCCAACCAGGGATAGGCGAATTACAGTTCAATGTGGACCCCTCACTTGGAGAAACCTCAGAATTCTAGCTGAAAATAAACGTTATTATTCCAATTAGGATATTTGCAGCAGTGCTTGTTAAGACGAGATGTAGCCCTGAATATTCTGTTGGTGGGCGCGGTTGTCTTAATTGCTAGCTCAGTGCCCGAGACAGGCTGGGATCCAGGATCTCATTCATTGTCCAGAACGCAGTTCTGTCGCTTGCTATCATATGAGTAAACAGATTGTTTCTCCCTGGCGATGATAATTATTATCACAGATTCGAACAAGCTACATTCAGAGGGGAAACACCACCACGCTAGCGTGTATAATCGCCATCGGAGACATAGGTGGGAATATTTATAATGTCGTTGTTATATTGCTGATGTAACTGTTTGAGTAAATACGGAGAAAAACTGCTAGGACAGCAAGTCTGACTTACGCGTAGCAGCGGCAGTAAGACTTCAGGAATGACAGAGTCTCACAGTGTTTGAGAACCTACCAAAGCACCGGGAAAAATATGAACTGGAAGGATATGTACGACATTATGAAATGAACTGATGAACTTCAAAGATGTAAGCGTTACTTACAGTATCTGCAGGTATAAAATGACGGCAGGGCTGGAACGAGGCATAACACATGTAGAAAATGGTGCATATTAGGGCTGTAGTTTTCCACGTCCATAATATACCGTCGTTTCAAAGAAGCTGTGATGGAAATGAAAGACAACTTACAATGAGAATAACTTCTCCGCATGAATATACTGGTTGCTTCATAAAAAAATATCTGAACCTCTAATCGGAAGAGTGAGACAGACGGCAGTGACATGCTTTTGAAGGGAAGGTGCCTTACATGAAGAGTAAATGCGGTCGAGACAGGAATCACGAGTGTACGTGGGTAGTCATGACTGAAAGTTTATGATACTCATGGTCATGAACTGCAACAAGGCACTGCCCTCAAACTGACAACACACTGAAGCAAAGGCAGCAGAATCCGATCACAAGACGACTTGATGATTTTTTGGTTGATGAGTCGTTTCACACCTTACACTGCATTAAGGTGTGAAATGGCTGATCAACCAAAAATTGGCATGAAGATTTGTGACTCGTTTCTGCTGCCTTTGCTTCAGTTCACTGAGTTTAGTGTATTTTTCGTAATACGTGAAAGAAGTGTGAGTTCAATTATTAATGCAGTTTTCCAGGTTTATGATTACATTTGAAAATGACGATCCAGTGACTCGAAACTAGAATCGTAACCTTTTAAAAATTTTATTGTTTCAATGACTGTCGCTTTACGACCGTTTGTGGTGTCAAATAAACATTTTAAACAGACAATACTGTATGGCTGGCTGGCCAGAAGTGAAGCTCGGAACACAGCGAAGGTTGTTGTAAATCGAGACATATCAGTGAGCTATCCAACTCGACAAGGTCGAGATCAGAATAATGGTATGGCGGCTGTTGTACAAAGGCTCCATAGTCTAGAGAGTGACTGATGAGAAGCTGACGGCGGCATTTACTTGCGGCCACGCCCACCTCTCATGCCAGATGTGCCTCCCATGGGACCGTGCATCAGATCGATGACTAGTTGGAGTATCTCATATCGCACGTCTGTACAGAAATCGACAGTGCGGGAAATCGGTGGAGGTGACGCCGGAACCATTCCACCGCTGCTGGCACCGCCGCGGATTGTCATTCCGACACCACCGCTCGATGTACACGCATCAAAAAGAGTTTTGCATCACCTCAGTTCATAGAGTTCCGGAACCTGTACAGAAAATTGGAATAGAGGTCAACATCAACATCATTTCATCCATTTTTTTGCTCATGAAAACCACACATTGCATGTTGTACCACCTTACAGCAAGACCTTCAGAGGTGGTGGTGCAGATTGCTGTACACACCGTTACCCCTAATACCCACTAGCAAGTCCTCTTTCATTGATGCATGCCTGTATTCGTCGTGGCAGACTATCCCAAAGTTCATCAAGGCACTGTTGGTCCAGATTGTCCCATTCCTCAACGGTGATACGGCGTAGATCCCTTAGAGTGGTTGGAGGGTCACACCGTCGATTAACAGCCCTTTTCAGTCTATCCCAGGCATGTACGATAGGGTTCATGTTTGGAGAACATGCTGGCCGCTCTAATCGAACGACGTCGTTATCCTGAAGGAAGTCGCCCATGAAGAGGAATACCTCGCCAATATGCTGCCGATATGGTTGCATTATCGGTCGGAGGATGGCATTCACTTATCCTTCAGCCGTTACGGCGCCCTCCATGATCACCAGCGGTTTACGTCGTCCCCACACAATGCCAGCCCAAAGCAGCAGGGAATCTCCACCTTGCTGCACTCGCTGGGCGGTATGTCTAAAGCTTTCAGCCTAACTGGGTTGCCTCCAAACAAGTCGCCTACTATTGTCTGGTTAAAGGCATATACCACACTCATTGGTGAACAGAATGTGATGTCAATCCTAAGCGGTCCATTTGGCATGTTGTTGGGCCCATCTGTACCGCACTGCATTGTGTCGTAGTTGCAAAGATGGTCCTCGCCATGGACGTCGGGAGTGAAGTTCCGCATCATGCAGTCTATTGCGCACAGGTTGAATGGTAACACGACGTCCTGTGGCTGCACGAAAAGTATTATGCATCATGGTGGCGCTGCTGTCAGCGTTCCTCCGAGCCATAACCGTAAGTAGCGGTCATCTACTGCAGTAGTACCCCTTGGGCGGCCTGAGCGAGGCATCTCATCGAAAGTTCCTGTCTCTCTGTTCAAATGGTTCAAATGGCTCTGAGCACTATGGGACTTAACAACTGAGATCATCATTCCCCTAGAACGTAGAACTACTTAAACCTAACTAACCTAAGGACATCACACACATCCATGCCCAAGGCGGATTCGAACCTAAGACCGTAGCGGTCGCGCGCTTCCAGATTGAAGCGCCTAGAACCGCTCGGCAACACGGGCCGGCTGTGTCTCCTCCATGTCCGAGAAACATCGCTTTGGTTTACTCGGGATGCCTGGACACTTCCCTTGTTGAAAACCCTTCCTGGCACAAAATAACAATGCGAACGCGATCTAACCGCAGTATTGGACGTCTAGGCATGGTTGAACCACAGACAACATGAGCCGTGTACCTCCTTCCTGGTGGAATGTCTGGGACTGACTGGCTGTCGGATCCCTCTGTCTAATAGGCGCTGCGCATGCATGGTTGTTTACATCTTTGGGTGGGTTTAGTGACATCTCTAAACAGTCAAAGGGACTGTCTCTGTGATACAATATCCACAGTCAAAGTCTGTCTTCAGGAGTTCTGGGAACCAGGGTGATGCAAAACTTTTCTTTGATGTTTGTATGTTCCGGAATTATGCAACTAATAAAGTTAATTTACTAAGGCAGATAGGTCGTCAGAATTTGTAGTGTAATGGCCATTTTAATGTAAACTCATTTCATTTTAAATGCAATTTCACATTCTTGCTATGTTGCACTTGCTGTGTTGTCATGACTATTGGATACTAAAAAACTGAGGTATCTTAGGAAAAAAACCAGAAAAAGCTATTTATGCAGGAAGCTAAATAAACTTAGTGATTATGGTGCTACATTACGCAAAAGAACTTGCTTCCCGTCTACCAGTAGTTTGTCGTACGTCACTAGACCAACGATGGCTGCCAAGCGGTTTGAAATTCCTCAAGTCATTCCTGTTATAAAGAAGGTTCCTCGGTTGATGTACATAAATATAGGTTCATATAGCTGTGGTGTCAGTCGATTGTAAAAATTATGGTACATGTTACATGCTCATGCGTTATGACAACTTTCGAGAATGAAAATCACATATACATTGACGGAAGAAAATCTCAAAGTTATGGAGTTGTGCGACATAAACGAAATTTGGTAGCCGTGTTTCAACATCTGAAAGATGATGTCTATCCAATGTTCGCACCAGTCGCGTACGAATGGTACTTGTGTCGTCACTATGGTAATGCAGGTCAGGTTTGCTTTAGGTACACGCTGTAACGGTTGTCAGCATTGGTTACCTTTGAGATTGGACGGGGTAAGTCTTCCTCATGAACCATGGACCATGCCGTTGGTGGGGAGGCTTGCGTGCCTCAGCGATATAGATGGCCGTACCGTAGGTGCAACCACAACGGAGGGGTATCTGTTGAGAGGCCAGACAAAAGTATGGTTCCTTTCCTGAAGAGGGGCAGCAGCCTTTTCAGTAGTTGCAGGGGCAACAGTCTGGATGATTGACTGATCTGGCTTTGTAACAATAACCAAAACGGCCTTGCTGTGCTGGTACTGCGAACTGCTGAAAGCAAGGGGAAACTACAGCCGTAATTTTTCCCGAGGGCATGCAGCTTTACTGTTTGGTTAAATGATGATGGCGTCCTCTTGGGTAATATATTCGGGAGGTAAAATAGTCCCCCATTCGGATCTCCGGGCGGGGACTACTCAAGAGGACGTTGTTATCAGGAGAAAGAAAACTGGCGTTCTACGGATCGGAGCATGGAATGTCAGATCCCTTAATCGAGCAGGTAGGTTAGTAAATTTAAAAAGGGAAATGGATAGGTTAAAGTTAGATATAGTGGGAATTAGTGAAGTTCGGTGGCAGGAAGAACAAGACTTTTGGTCAGGTGAATACAGGGTTATAAATACAAAATCGAATAGAGGTAATGCAGGAGTAGGTACAATAATGAATAAAAAATAGGCGTGCGGGTAAGCTACTAGAAACAACATAGTGAACGCATTATTGTGGCCAAGATAGACACGAAGCCCACGCCTACTACAGTAGTACAAGTTTATATGCCAACTAGCTCTGCAGATGATGAAGAAAATAATGAAATGTATAATGAGATAAAAGAAATTATTCAGATAGTGAAGGGAGACGAAAATTTAATAGTCATGGGAATTCGAGTGTAGGAAAAGGAAGAGAAGGAAACATAGTAGGTGAATATGGGTTGGGCATAAGAACTGAAAGAGGAAGCCGTCTGGTAGAATTTTGCACAGAGCACAACTTAATCATAGCTAACACTTGGTTCAAGAATCATAAAAGAAGGTTGTATACATGGAAGAATCCCGGAGATACTAAAAGGTATCAGATAGATTGTATAATGGTAAGACAGAGATTTAGGAACCAGGTTTTAAATTGTAAGACATTTCCAGGGGCAGATGTGGACTCTGACCACAATCTATTGGTTATGAACTGCAGATTAAAATTGAAGAAACTGCAAAAAGGTGGGAATTTAAGGAGATGGGACCTGGATAAGCTGACTAAACCAGAGGTTGTACAGAGTTTCAGGGAAAGCATAAGGGAACAATTGACAGTAGTGGGGGAAAGAAGTACAGTAGAAGAAGAGTGGGTAGCTCTGAGGGATGAAGCAGCGAAGGCAGCAGAGGATCATGTAGGTAAAAAGACGAGGGCTAGTAGAAATCCTTGGGTAACAGGAGGGATATTGAATTTAATTGATGAAAGGAGAAAATATAAAAATGCAGTAAATAAAGTAGGCAAAAAGGAATACAAACGTCTCAAAAATGAGATCGACAGGAAGTGCAAAATGGCTAAGCAGGGATGGCTAGAGGACAAATGTAAGGATGTAGAGGCTTGTATCACTAGGGGTAAGATAGATACTGCCTACAGGAAAATTAAAGAGACCTTTGGAGAAAAGAGAACCCCTTGTATGAATATCAAGAGCTCAGATGGAAACCCAGTTCTAACCAAAGAAGGGAAAGCAGAAAGATGGAAGGAGTATATAGAGGGTCTATACAAGGGTGATTAGACACGAAGCCCACGCCTACTACAGTAGTACAAGTTTATATGCCAACTAGCTCTGCAGATGATGAATAAAATGATGAAATGTATAATGAGATAAAAGAAATTATTCAGATAGTGAAGGGAGACGAAAATTTAATAGTCATGGGTGACTGGAATTATAGAAATGGAAGAGCATGTAAATTAAGATGAAATGGGAGATGCTATAATGCGTGAAGAGTTTGACAGAGCATTGAAAGACCTCAGCCGAAACAAGGCCCCGGGAGTAGACAACATTCCACTAGAACTACTGACTGCCTTAGGAGAGCCAGTCCTGACATCTGGTGAGCAAGATGTATGAGACAGGTGAAATACCCTCAGACTTCAAGAAGAATATAATAATTCCAATCCCAAAGAAAGCAGGTGTTGACAGATGTGAAAATTACCGAAGTATCAGTTTAATAAGTCACAGCTGCAAAATACTAACACGAATTCTTTACAGACGAATGGAAAAACTGGTAGAAGCGGACCTTGGGGAAGATCAGTTTGGATTCCGTAGAAATGTTGGAACACGTGAGGCAATACTGACCTTAAGACTCATCTTAGAAGAAAGATTAAGGAAAGGCAAACCTACGTTTCTAGCATTTGTAGACTTAGAGAAAGCTTTTGACAATGTTGACTGGAATACTCTCTTTCAAATTCTAAAGGTGGCAGGGGTAAAATACAGGGAGCGAAAGGCTATTTACAATATGTACAGAAACCAGATGGCAGTTATAAGAGTCGAGGGGCATGAAAGGGAAGCAGTGGTTGTGAAGGGAGTGAGACAGGGTTGTAGCCTCTCCCCGATGTTATTCAATCTGTATATTGAGCAAGCAGTAAAGGAAACAAAAGAAAAATTCGGAGTAGGTATTAAAATCCATGGAGAAGAAATAAAAACTTTGCGGTTCGCCGATGACATTGTAATTCTCTCAGAGACAGCAAAGGACTTGGAAGAGCAGTTGAACGGAATGGACATTGTCTTGAAAGTAGAATATAAGAACAACATCAACAAAAGCAAAACGAGGATCATGGAATGTAGTCGAATTAAGTCGGGTGATGCTGAGGGAATTAGATTAGGAAATGAGACACTTAAAGTAGTGAAGGAGTTTTGCTATTTGGGGAGCAAAATAACTGATGATGGTCGAAGTAGAGAGGATATAAAATGTAGACTGGCAATGGCAAGGAAAGCGTTTCTGAAGAAGAGAAATTTGTTAACATCGAGTATAGATTTAAGTGTCAGGAAGTCGTTTCTGAAAGTATTTGCATGGAGTGTAGCCATGTATGGAAGTGAAACATGGACGATAAATAGTTTGGACAAGAAGAGAATAGAAGCTTTCGAAATGTGGTGCTACAGAAGAATGCTGAAGATTAGATGGGTATATCACATAACTAATGAGGAGGTATTGAATAAAATTGGGGAGAAGAGGAGTTTGTGGCACAACTTGACGAGAAGAAGGGATCGGTTGGTAGGACATGTTCTGAGGCGTCAAGGGATCACAAATTTAGCATTGGAGGGCAGCATGGAGGGTAAAAATCGTAGAGGGAGACCAAGAGATGAATACACTAATCAGATTCAGAAGGATGTAGGTTGCAGTAGGTACTGGGAGATGAAGAAACTTGCACAGGATAGGGCATCATGGAGAGCTGCATCAAACCAGTCTCAGGACTGAAGACCACAACAACAAGTCGATATTAGTGAAGAATGCCTTAAATGCCGCGAAGACGTCATGATCAACGTGTCTCTGAGTTTGAACGAGGTCGTGTAATAGAATTACGAGAAGCTGGATGTTCCTTTTCTGCGATGTTGCAGAAAGTCTTGGCAGGAATGTAGCGATTGCATTTGACTGCTGGCAGCAATGAGTACGAGATCGCACGGTCGCAAGAAGACCGGGCTCCAGACGGCCAAGTGACGCTACCGAGAGGGAAGACCATGGTGTTCGGCTTATGGCTCTGGCGCAACGTACATCTATAGTAGCAATTTGAACAGCAGGTTCGACCCAGCGAGGTGGCGCAGTGATGGTTAGCACACTGGACTCGCATTCGGGAGGACGACAGTTCCAACCCGCGTCCGGCCATCCTGATTTACGTTTTCCGTGATTTCCCTAAATCGATACAGGAAAATACCAGGATGGTACCTTTGAAAGGGCACGGCCGATTTCCCTCCCTATCCTTCCCTGAACCGGTGGGGCCAATGACCTCGCTGTTTGGTTCCTTCTCTCAAATCAACCGACCACTGACACAACGAACTGTTACAAATCCGCTACTTCAAGGACAGCCCCGAGCCAGACGCCCTGTAGCGTGCATTCCACTGACACCAAACCGCCATTTTCGACTTCAATGGTGTCAAGCGAGGGCTCATTGGAGCACAGAGTTGAGATCTCTTGTGCTTTCCGATGGCAGCTGTTATCCCACGCATCCGACTGGAAATTAGTACGTCAGTCTTGTGATCCAACCAATCGTGCTACCATTAATGAATAGCATTCCAGTCGATGTTTTCTCACAGATTAACGCTCGCCCACATACCGCTGTTTTAACCCAACATGCTCCACGAAATGCCGACACATTGTCTTGGCCTGCTCTACCTCCAGACCTGTCTTCAGTCGAGCACGTACGAGACACCATCGGACGACAACTCCAGCGTCGTCCAGAAACAGCGTTAACCGTCCCTGTATTGACAGACCAAGTGTAACAGGCATGGAACTCTATCTCACACACTGACATTTGGCGCCTATAGACACAATGTATGCACATTTCCACGCTTGCATTCAATAATGTGATGGTTACACCGCTTATTAATGTACCAGCATTTGACATTTGTGCTGGCTTATGCCGTGCTTACATTAACCTACAATCATGCAGTGTTAAACACTTTAATGTTTACCTAATCAGGTGTATTCCAGAAATTTCATTACTCTATATTAATTATTTTTTGATGTTGCAATTTTTTTGTCCCTGTATATAGACTCATACTTAAAAAGAAAAGACAGAAGTCCTTGAACGACTGGAGACAGGACGTTCATATTCACACGGAATGTATTTTAGTATTTTCGGCAGAAATAATACGCATTTGAAACATGTCGGCCCGTGAGTTCAAGGGCACCATCGATATCGCTGCCCAACACCACCAGTCGGCAAAACGTCCTGCTGCTCTCGTTGTCGCTGTAAACCGTAGATAAAGGACCAGTGCGACTTGAGCAGAAGTGCAGAATGCCTCGCAGACGTATGTGGGAACCGTACTGTCAGATCAGTGAGTTTGAAACAGGGCACATTATTGGCATCAGAGAATGTGGTGCATCTACCTGGAAATTGCTGCTCCTTTGGAACGAAGTGTTTCGGCAGTGCAACGGGTGTGTGCCGGTGGTTCACGGAAGTCCGTAGAACTCGACGAGATGGATCAGGTCACACCACCTACCACCCAGACCACTCCTCATCCGAATGGCATTACAGGATGGACGTGCGTCCTCCTCTGGAGCAACAGAGGAACAATGTAACACATCGTACACTACCAGGGATGACATTCCGTCGCAGCTCATTATGAATTAGGTGCAGTTCCTCCACTTCTCCACCTACCTCTGACGAATGTTCAGAACCATGCTAGGTGGCAATGGTGTCTCGTGGGACAAGAGTGGCATTAGATAGCGTTTCCGAACGAATACGTTCTGTTTGTCTGAAAATGAAGGCTGCATTTTGTTTCGGCGCAGACAGGGGGAGCGGCATCACGATGACTGCATCCGCACAAGACATACAGTGCCAACTCAAAACCTTATGGTGTGCGGTGCTATTGGGCACAACCACAAATCACAGTTGGTGCGTGTCCAGGGCACTGTGGGCCGGCCGTTGTGGCCGATCAGTTCTAGGCGCTCCAGTCCGGAACCGCACTGCTGCTACGGTCGCAGGCTTGAATCCTAACTCGGGCATGGATGCGTGTGATGTCCTTAGGTTAGTTAGGTTTACGTAGTTCTAGGTCTAGAGGACTGATGACCTCAGATGTTAAGTCCCGTAGTGCTTAGGGCCATTTGCATCATTTTTTGAGGCAGGACACTGTGGCCAGTGTGACCCAGGTGAATGACATCCTGCGACCCGTACGCATACCCTTTCTGCACATAACCCCAGACGCCGTTTTTCAGCTAGACAATGCAGACCACTTGTTGCTGCACGAACACGTATCTTCTTGGTGTCAGAGGATGCCAGGCTTTTGCCCTGCTCCGCCAGCACACCAGACTTGTCACCAGTCGAAAATGTGTGGAATATCGTGAAATGATGGGTGCAGCGCTGTGATCCAGTACCAACCTTCACAGATGACCCTGGAACCAGGTAAGTGCACCGTGGATGGCTGTAACACAAGAATCCACCACACATGAAAGAAGTTATCAGGAATAATGGTGGACCCTGTTTCTACTAGCCAACGGGTTTGAACTTAGGTGACTGAGATACTAATCATTCCTGCAAATAGTACTAACTTATATTTCCTGTGAATATGAACGTCCTGCCTCCATTCGTTCCAGGTGTTCTGTTTTTTTTTTCTGATCATGATTATATGAATGATCCAGTGGATAATGATGGAGTCTCTTGAGACTGTTTGTGGACGATGGAGCGGTTTACGGTTAGGTAGCTAGGCCTGAAATTGTATCAAAATTCAGGAAGACTCGTGAAGAATCGGTTATCCGTCCAGAGACTGTTAGTTAACCATGAAGGTAAATAAATCTAAAGTGTTCTGCATAAATGGGCGAAGTGATCCATTACTGTTTATGCTACTAGTGAAAAGTCACTGGAAACAGCATCAGTGGAGTAGTAACCGTCCAGAACAACCAAACGTGGAATGAATGCACGGAAATAATTACAAGAGATATAGGGCCAAGTCGAAATTCATTGAAGGAGTCTTAAGCACAGGTAATTCAATCACGACAGAGTTCTCTTACAAAACATTTATAAGATCGAAACTTGACTACTGGGACTGTCACCAACTTATATTAATAGAATAAATAGAGCATATGCAACCAAGATTGCTATGTTCCTCATATTCTCTTTTAGAAAGCGCGAGACCGTTATGAAAATGTTCAAACTCAGTAGCAAACGTTACAAGGCAGTTGTTTTGTATTTTGCACTCGAAGTTCCGAGAGCGTGTGTCTGAAGAGGTGTCGTGCAAAATGTCACTTACACCCACGAATGCATCTGGTAATGACCTATTGGAAAAAATCAGAGTAATTTAAGCTCATATGTAGATGTATTGAAAGCTACTTTTCGACACATCGTTCCGAAATCAAAGGGAGAAAAGTGAGATCACAATCGTACCAAAGTACACTCTGTTTGTCACCGTAAAGTAAGGTGGCTTGTGGAGTTGTAAACGTAGACGTGGGCATTCATTCACAGACTTTGGAGCTGAAACATCTGATCACGTTTCTTTAATTTTATTTCAAGTGCACCTTTTGACTAAGAATACACTCGACGTGTATAAATGTGCCAGCAAATATTTTTCAGGATAAATCTCTGAAAAAAAAAGAAGCAGATATCAGTATGTAGTCTTTCCGAGTGCTTATAAGAAGTAAATCTTAAGATTCCTTAGAGCAGAATTGAGGCTACATGTAAGGGCAGGCAACTGAAGAAATGAACGATGGTAAAAAATGTCATAAGGTTTGAATACTTGTAATAATTTAGCTCTCGGTGAAGCAATATTGCAATAGGTGTAATTAGGAGGTTGTCCTAGATGAAGAACATTAGCTTCTAATATAACACATCTACTATTACCAAATAATTATTTACACTCAGGAAATAGATTATGTAACATGGAGAAGAGGTGACTGAGACCCAAATTCTTTCACTCTGAATGTGTCTCGTTAGGTTTATTTGAATTAAGGTCACATGACATCGTAGTCATAAAAAAGTGGACAGGTAAACTGCAATATGAAACGAAATAAAAAGCTTTAACTGAAGAAAGAACTCTCCGTACGTCATTAATGGAAGAAGGAAAATATGATGGAATATCTATTGTGATAATGCAATAGTTACTGTTACTGCTTTTCAGTGTAGGAGCGAAAATGACGTGAGAGGCTGCTAAACTTGGGCATGTAGTAGATATTGTGGAAAGCGTTGTATGCCACAGGAATTCAGGGACGAGAAGATTCTCAAAAAGTAGAAGGAAACATTGGGAACGTCAAAGCCATTCGAAAGACATGCCACACTGAAAAGGAAATAAAAAAGAAAAACTTAAAAATATGACTAGACGTCTCATTAGTGTACGTCATGGCTGAGTTGTTTCAAGTGTCTCATTAATTGCACGTCCCGTTTTCAGAATCTAGCGCTTTTTCTTTATCTAAGGTTCCAACTGCACAGTTATTCACATAAGTTTTCTCCATGTAATACTTTTGGTATTCCTTAGGGAGGTGTTGGTCGACAAGTTATATGCACATTGTTTTGTTGCTGTCTTTTGAATTTTGAAATAACTTTTTTTGAAAGGGGTATGAATCAAATTAAAAGAAAAAAAACGTAGCGGTGGTTTTTCAACGAATTTTGCTTCTCGAATAGAGTTTATCGGATACTTACGGAAGATTTTTCCGTCTTCAAGTGCTGCTTCGAAGCAAAGTTGTCAAATTTTCATGTTTCATAATAAAAACTCTTTCTCATCGTCTCCTTCCAGAATCCTCCAGCAACTACAGCGAAGATCTGAGCTTCGGGGTGGTGGTGACAGCACCGCGAGATGCAATCTGCAAACCTAAATTTCTGCGCCGTTCCCTCTGTTTTTCGACCAAGTCCACATCCTGATGTGCAACTTTAGCGCCTTTAGAAGTAGGTTGCATGCTTCCCCAGAGCGCAATCTTCCTTTTCTATCGAGAAGTTTCCTATTTTGGCGACATCACACGGTTTTCAACTCTACGGTATGCTTCGAATGATACGGCGTAGCGATAGAGGACTTGACTGGTGATCCAGAGGATCAGGTTTCCAGTCCTCATGTGGCCATGCAGGTATAAGTTTCCCACCGTTTCACTAAAATGATTCAGGCAATTTTCCGGATGATTCCTTTGGGAAAGGTACGGATGATTCGTTCACCACCCTTGTGTGATACGTTTTGTGCGCAGCCTCTAAACGTGAGTTTCCTTTTCCGTTCGTACGTTATGCGTCTCAGACATTCAGCAACAGCCACAGTCCAGAAGACGCTGCTAGCTGGTGCCACTTACGATGATCACATGGAAACTGCTCTTAATTTTCGGTTGAGAGTTTTCTGATGAGCGTAATAACAAGCATTCTGGTAAATAAACTCTGGTTACTAACTAAATGATCACAAAAGATTAGTAAGTAGTTCTAGATAAGGTGCACTTAACTTACTATAATCTGAGACCCTTACTTACTGTTCGTGTTTGTATTTCTGAGAGGAACCATGTAACAAGTATTACTTTCTTAGCGATTTTGAAATCTTGGTTGCAGTCAGTTAAGTCTGGGTGTAGCTTGTTGCAAATATCTGAACCAAAACTTTTACTCGTGCACTTGAATGTAGGTCGAGTAATATATTTTTTACGTTTTTTAGTCCATTTTCCGCTAACAAATAGGGTTATAAGTATAGAAAACGTTATTTCATATAGCGTGTGGGTTAAGCATCAGAGTAAAATGCACGGCGTTAACTATAGTATTATAATTGCTATATTGTGGTGATTTTCCGTCATGCCTTGATATGAGCGAGATGTTTTGATACGACATTTTTTCTGGTCTTTTACTTTCTTTCCTCCTGGTTGCTTTCCTTCTACCTCTACAGCTCTAAGATTTTCGACGTAGTTCATATGTCGAATCTTAGTATAGCAGGGTTAACACTTCTTAGTAATAGTCTAAATTTTGTTTAATTCTCTAAATTCGTATTGTAAGGCATAAAGAATACTGCCGTAACTTTTTATGTATTTTCAGAGCAGCAATAAAATTTAATAATTTTTCTTCCTTTGTTGAGGTTTGTTTCTTTGATCTTTTATATGTCGTTCAGACGCAAACCGATCTCACACTCATAAGCTACACGTTGTTCTATGACGAAAGTATTGTGATTTACTGACTAATCAGTGCTTCCTCTTAGTCTCATTGTGAATTTCCCTGCAGAAATAATGCATAAACCTGGTATCCGTTTCTGTTCTGAAACATTAGGCAGCACCACTTTCCAGTTCAAAGCACGTCGCTAGACTTTACTTCCTTTAGTTCCTCCATTTCCCAAGGGTATTGTCATAATGTATATTTCAACTGCACCTTCCACTCACGACCTTAACTAGGATTGCACATAAAGACCATAACGCTCCATGATCAATCTCAAGAGCCATCGCTTAGAAGCAGGTAACAGAAAGGGAACGCGGTACGCTCGCACCCCCGAATATCTCTTTTTCTACGTAATCAGGATTTCCATTTACACGAGACATTATTTGCATACTGTTATTGTTCTTTTAATTTGAAAGACTAAAGTTTTAATTGCAACAACAAAACTCTTTCCACTTAAATTGCTTTGAGAATAATTTTTATAATCATCGTCCAGTGCTGCTTTTTTATATTCCCACTAAATTTCCACGATATTCTGAAATCTACCGAATTTTTTTTATTATTTTCCAGTTTCCACCTAAGTTTGTTTCATACGTTGCGAAAACCATCGTTCAATGTTACTTTTTTTTATATTTACGCAAAAACATTGCCATAATATTTAATGCCTCTTGTTCATGAGTCCTTGTAGACCATTCTTATTAATTAATTCGTGATTCGGATTTCGACAATCTCATATCAAAAACTATGGCAGTTGCCTCAACGTGTTTTAAATAATGCGAGATATCTCACGCAGCTGATAAGAAAGCGATAGGCAATATTCGTTTTGGCATCGCCTCCGCATTCAGCAAACCAAAAGCAAACCAAAAAGTGGAGAGAGCACTCGGAATTTATGGGTTCTCGGTTTGAAAGTAATGTAGAAAGACGGATGGAAAAATAGGTCATATCATTAAAGATATATGGAAAAGAACTGTAAAGTAAATGGATGTGACTTGTTTGATGTAGTTCCTAGCGTTCCTGCTGTGATTTAAGAAAGCGATGGAAAACTTAAAATGTCCAGAGGGAAATTTTTGCTCAATTCCTGCGAAAGGTATTTTTACCGTCATTTTAACACATCAAGCTACCTCCATTGGTGATTGGCCTTAAATTGTCACTACAGATGGTTACAATTAGAAGTGGTGTAAAGAGAGACAATGGTACAGTAAGTTTCTTGTATGTGTAGAAGCTATGCAGGAAAAAGCTGCGTCGCCTTGAATATCGGTACCTGTAGAATTCTTCTTTTCTTTCTGAGTGAGCTTCTCAGTGTTACGGTTTCGTTTTACCTTTCCAGATGGTTTAAACTCATTCGCAAATCTGCCCATACACCAGTTTCTCATGTTCGTATTGCCACCAAATCATCTCAGTCACAATTATCTTCATCGATGTCGTTTTTCTGTTTTCATTTACGAATAGCTTGAATTTTTGCAAGACTTAGTGCTCAGTTTTCATTAATTTGTAATTATATTAAAAAGTTTGATAAGAAAGTGGTTTTGACAACATAGAATATTTTATTTTCATTTTAATAGCAGTTTCGATCTTTAGATCAGTTACTCTGTGAAAGGAGTAACATTAAAATTTTAAAGGGCCATAAAAATATAAATAATAATAAAAGAATATATAGAACTATAACAGAATAATTGGAATACCATTGATGACTTTTGGAGACGACGATGTTACAGAAGTTTGCCTTGCAACAAAGTATGCGTCATAGTATTGGCATATACAGTAGATATAACACATACACTAGATATAATCTGAACAATAGCCTTTATACCATTGGGCAACACTTAACATATAATCTGCCCTCTATAGTGACTTGCATGAGACGTGTGCAGAGCAAATGCAGCTCTGAAGGGGCCTCTTCCATAACCAATGAAACGGAGCATACGTTGCAGTGTTCCGACCACCAGTCGAAGGTATAGAAGTGTTGGTCAGTTATTAAAACTTTCGAGTCGGAACGATTACGTGTAATTTATAATAACCACAATATTGTCAACGTCTTCCAACTTTCAAATGAAAACAACAAATAAATATTAGAATAATTGTAGTAATATTGAAAATGGATAATAGCTATATTATGGATTAAGTTGTGTGCAAAGAATAATGCAACGGAAAGCGTAACCACTGCGGTAATATAGTAACATTACTGAGGCATAAAGTTAGTACATCTGCAAAATAGGAGCCAAATTGTACCATCTTTGTAAGGAAAATATAAGGCATTTACACGCCAAGTGTGTAATGTCAATGCTAGTCAGACACACGATCGTAAAAGTAGCCCAAAAAGAAGAAACGAAAGGCATCAGCACGTTAGTGATGATATATCTACTGGTGAAGGATGTCATCTATGGGGTCTTGGGAGAAACGTATAAAGAAAGATGATGGCTCGGAAAGAGCGTCCACTCGTGGCAGTCAGACAATGAGACTGCGGAATCACGTATGGTAGAGCGAATCTTAGTAGGTTCGCCATTTTCAAGTGGCTTACGTATTACGTTGTGGCTAGCGACTCAGTGTGTGATGACAAACATTCGTAACATCCGTGAGTGATACAGTAAATGAGAATTAGTATTGTCAATAGTGCTGTGAAGCGAATCGCTGTGCATCTCTTAAACTTAGTGTCCTTCGTTTTGCATCTTAAACAGTACAGGTTTACAACAGAACGATAACTCAAAGACGCAAGTAAAGGTGTCCCAGGGAGTTTTGTACTAAATGTTCAGCCAGTTCGAAGAAAAGAAAGAATTTATCGAAATCATAATACTCAGTAATTGGTCCCTTTTCCGCTTTTATGACAAAGTGAATACATGCAAAAAGGGCAACGGGAATACACGGCATTCCCTAGAATTTGTTAGGAAAAAGAAGGGCGGTGCGATTTCGTTTCAATGGACTTCGTTAGAGTGTTTATAACAGACTGAATGTTACTGTATTTTGTGTCTTAATACGACTAAAGATTGATATTCTTCCTTTTTTAAACGGAGAACTAGTAACGTATTTTTCCATCAGATTAATAAAGCTAATGAAAAACGTTGCGTACGTTTCCAATTCAAAGGCGCATCTTCATATTCCTTCAACGAAATGCAGAATCCCTTTATTTGTCGGCAACTACGGCTGTATAAATGTCGACCTGGTGACTTTAAAATTCCATGTCTTTCACTATCTCTTACACTTGGATGATTATACCTCTAATCTCTAGATTTTTACGTCTGCGATTTGGATTTATTTGAGAGAGAGTTCTTATAGTATTTCGACGGGCTTCATTTGCTGTTCTCAGAACCAGTATCTACGCCGCAAGTACAGGGCGTTTCAAAAATGACCGGTATATTTGAAACGGCAATAAAAACTAAACGAGCAGCGATAGAAATACACCGTTTGTTGCAATATGCTTGGGACAACAGTAGATTTTCAGGCGGACAAACTTTCGAAATTACAGTAGTTACAATTTTCAACAACAGATGGCGCTGCAAGTCATGTGAAAGATATAGAAGACAACGCAGTCTGTGGGTGCGCCATTCTGTACGTCGTCTTTCTGCTGTAAGTGTGTGCTGTTCACAACGTGCAAGTGTGCTGTAGACAACATGGTTTATTCCTTAGAACAGAGGATTTTTCTGGTGTTGGAATTCCACCGCCTAGAACACAGTGTTGTTGCAACAAGACGAAGTTTTCAACGGAGGTTTAATGTAACCAAAGGACCGAAAAGCGATACAACAAAGGATCTGTTTGAAAAATTTCAACGGACTGGGAACGTGACGGATGAACGTGCTGGAAAGGTAGGGCGACCGCGTACGGCAACCACAGAGGGCAACGCGCAGCTAGTGCAGCAGGTGATCCGGCAGCGGCCTCGGGTTTCCGTTCGCCGTGTTGCAGCTGCGGTCCAAATGACGCCAACGTCCACGTATCGTCTCATGCGCCAGAGTTTACACCTCTATCCATACAAAATTCAAACGCGGCAACCCCTCAGCGCCGCTACCGTTGCTGCATGAGAGACATTCGCTAACGATATAGTGCACAGGATTGATGACGGCGATAAGCATGTGGGCAGCATTTGGTTTACTGACGAAGCTTATTTTTACCTGGACGGCTTCGTCAATAAACAGAACTGGCGCATATGGGGAACCGAAAAGCCCCATGTTGCAGTCCCATCGTCCCTGCATCCTTAAAAAGTACTGGTCTGGGCCGCCATTTCTTCCAAAGGAATCATTGGCCCATTTTTCAGATCCGAAACGATTACTGCATCACGCTATCTGGACATTCTTCGTGAATTTGTGGTGGTACAAACTGCCTTAGACGACACTGCGAACACCTCGTGGTTTATGCAAGATGGTGCCGGGTCACATCGCACGGCCGACGTCTTTAATTTCCTGAATGAATATTTCGATGATCGTGTGATTGCTTTGGGCTATCCGAAACATACAGGAGGCGGCGTGGATTGGCCTCCCTATTCGCCAGACATGAACCCCTGTGACTTCTTTCTGTGGGGACACTTGAAAGGCCAGGTGTACCGCCAGAATCCAGAAACAATTGAACAGCTGAAGCAGTACATCTCATCTGCATGTGAAGCCATTCCGCCAGACATGTTGTCAAAGGTATCGGGTAATTTCATTCAGAGACTACGCCATATTATTGCTACGCATGGTGGATATGTGGAAAATATCGTACTATAGAGTTTCCCAGACCGCAGCGCCATCTATTGTTGAAAATTGTAACTACTGTAATTTCAAAAGTTTGTCTGCCTGAAAATGTACTGTTGTCCCAAGCATATTGCAACAAACGGTGTATTTCTATCGCTGCTCGTTTAGTTTTTATTGCCGTTTCAAATATACCGGTCATTTTTGAAACACCCTGTATAAGACGCAGTAGTGACACTTTGGATTCACGTCAGATAGGATCAGTGCTTAAGTTTCCGTCCTGACACTCAGATTAAGGTCTCGTACGGTTTCCCTAAATCGCTCAAGGAAAAACGGGGATGGTTCCTTTGAGGAGATCATGGCTGACTTCCTTCCCTTTACTTTCTCAATCTTAAATTATTTTCCGTCTAACCTACCTCACTTTCGTACATCGTAAACCTTTCCCGACTTTGGCGTAAAATCAATTTCGGATGTGTAACGATTCAACAGTGAACGCCACATCGTACTTCATTTATCTCTGGAAAATTTCCAGACTGGCTGAAATGTTCTGAAGTTAAGCCTCTGTACTACAAAGAAGATAAGTAACACCTGATGGTATTTCCGAAGATCTGAGGAGATGTAATATGCAACCGATTTTTTGTTTACCTGACTAATACATTATCCAGGTCAAAGACTGGATTTCTGTAGAGTCCTCATATTGGGAAAGCTGACTAAACAAACAGAAAAAATATATTTAATTCCTCAGACAACAAATTAAGGGCAACTGGTGTATTCTGTAAGCTGTAAAATGTGTTTGATTTCGTAAACGAAAGATGTCAATAGAATAGAGCCCTGAATTAAACTATCAGTCATCATGAAATTGGAAAATAATTACACGTAGTGTCCCACAAGGTTCCATCTTACGTACCTTACTTTTAACTACCTTTCTTCAGTAACATTATCAGACCCTAATATTGTTTTGTTCGTAGATGATTCAAAAAGTATGACAAATAACAAATCAGGTACAGTTCTAAAAAGAACTGATAGTGACATTTTCACAACATTAATGAACGTTTCCTAGCAAACTTGTTATCCCTTAAGTCCTAAGAGACCAGCTATATGCAGCTCACGACTTGTAGAGAATTTCCGGCCAGCATTTATCTATGAAGACATGGATGATCTTAAATTTGTTTCATTACAACTTGAGAAATGAAACAAATAATCGACACAAAGCTATGAAAACTTGCAAACTTTGCTGAATTTCATTTCTTAGTGTTAGATACGAACGTATTTAGGCCAATTCTTGAAGATGAGCTATATTTTTCCATGGAAATATAGGTGTAATACGGATTATTCGTGGTGTGAATTGAGGAACCTTCTGTACTGTGGAGGACCAGAGAAAGTGTTTCCTACGAGCGCAGGATGCTGAGCCCGGAGTATGGTCCGGTAGGATTCTTGGCTGTAAATATAATTATTTCATGCAATGCAAAAGGCTTCTCCATGGCAATGATCAAAGGCGGTGGAGTAGCTCACGCGGCCGGGAGTTGCTGACTCATCCACCTCACAAGGGAACCGTACGAACTTACCCATACCGATTTGATTCCTATTTATGATATTTACTGGGTGTGTAGGACACGACTAGGACTGCAACATGGGTAAGCAGAAAGACACAACTCTAATGGCTTTTCGAGAAAATCGAGTTTGAAAATCATTTGATACGCCCGCTAAACCCTCTGGGTAGAACAGGTGATCAGGATTGTGGAAAGGGCCAAATAAGGTGGCGGTCAGTTTCACTTCAAAATTGTAATTTATTGTAATTTAATAACACGTTCAAACCAAAACGGCACATAGCCGAACCTTTAGAACTACGAGTTTCCAAATCCAATTCTTTCACGGCTGAATGCCTCCAAACAAGAAATCTTAAAAATCATCAAAATAAATCCCAAGTGACTGTAGACATGCAGTTAAAATTGCAAACACCATAATTAAAATATATATATATCACAGCTAGGCTGAAAGCCTCAAAGCAAAAGTGGATAGAACAAACATATGCAAGGTGCAATACAAACGGCTCAAAGCGACAATTACATTTCAAAATTGTAAAATATATTACCATAATCTTTTAAGGCAGAAGGTTCAAATGTCTCTGAGCACTATGCGACTTAACTTCGCCTAGAACTTAAAACTAATTAAACCTAACTAACCTAAGGACATCACACACATCCATGCCCGAGGCAGGATTCGAACCGACGACCGTAGCGGTCGCTCGGTTCCAGACTGTAGCGCCTAGAACCGCACGGCCACTCCGGCCGGCTAAGGCAGAAGGCCGCAGTGATTTCGCTTAAGGGGAAATTTTGAGAATAAGGCTTTAAGCGGCTGAAGGCCACAGTTTATCTTCTAAAAAATTCAAAAAATACCTTAACCTATAAGTTTTAAGTGGCCGAAAGCTCACTAAATGAAAAAGCAACGCAACGACAATAACTAAATTTAGGAATAAAGTTTTAAGCGGCAGAAGGCCCTCAATTGATTTTACAAAAATTCAAAATACCTTAAACCATTAAGTTTTAAGTGGCTGACAGGGCACTAGATGAAAAGATTACACAACAACAGTAACTTTCAGCAAAATATCCACTTGACAGAATTCAGTCTTACTTATACTGGCTGAAGGCCCTTGATTTACATAAAACACAGTATTTTTTTTTCTTTTAAAGCATTGGCTATAATAGATTACCAACAGACCATTAAACACCCATCGGCACTCTGACATCTCCAGGGAGGGGGGGTGGGGGCTGTCCTTGAAACATTAACGTTCACTTAGATGAGACAGGTGATGGGCCCAACTACACGTGTCCCATCGGTTACCCAGACAGGAGACAGTCACGGACCGACCGACCAAATGACCTGCTAACCACCAATTGGTACATGAACTCAAGGAGCAAAATGTTACGGACGTGATTATCCACAATGAAATGCGTATTAAGCTGTCAAAACTACACACCATGTTGGACAGCGACAAAAGGTGAGGAACGGACGCTACCTGAAATTACGTTAGTGGCCAGGGCAGGTAACCGGAACACTAACGGCCAGAGCCCTTGAATTTGAAATAAGCTAATATAGTTAACTCCACCAGAAGAGAACACTACCTGAATTTACGTCAGTGGCCAGGGCAGGTAACCAGAACACTAACGGCCACAAGGCAGAAAATTCCACTGGTGCACTTGAATTCTAGTGAACAAATATAGTTAATTCCACGGCACGGCAGCTCGATTTCACCACTACAAACACTCGGTGTTGCTCACAGTAAAAGCTCCCCAACAGCGAACCACCGAAACCACCGACACAACATGAACAGACGTGGTTTGGGTACTTAAGACACCACTCAACTTTGACTTCCTGGGCCGGTGAGCCACGAATCTCTCAGCGATCGGACAGCACCACACACGCTCCGACACTGCGCAGGGACCACCAGAGGACCCAGACGAACGTGCCGTACGGATATATCCTCCCTGGTCCGCACCAATCGACCGACTACCCGCCCACACCCTAACCGGAAACTATATGCACAAGATCAAAGATGGTACACCGTGCAAATTTCGATACACATCGCTGCTGCCACACGAAGAAAGAGGAAGAACCACGGCATAACCGCAACAACGGCGGGAACCAAACGCAGATAGACAGCCAAGTCCAAGGAAATGCATAGTTCGGAGTGAGCACGGTTCATCATTCATACGTGGTACTTAGGGAAGGCAGGGAAAGGTGTGGATGGGAACTTATCAAAAAAAAAAAAAATGTGTGTGAAATCTTATGGGACGTAACTGCTAAGGTCATCAGTCCCTAAGCTTACTCACTACTTAACCTAAATTACCCTAAAGACAAACACACACACCCATGCCCGAGGGAGGACTCGAACCTCCGCCGGGACCAGCCGCACAGTCCATGCCTGCAGCGCCTAGACCGCTCGGCTAATCCCGCGCTGCTGGGAACGTATCACTTACCGTTGGTTGCACAGTAAACACGTACACTTTATGTAAGGAAATAATTTTTTAAAAACAATCATTTGAAAAAAATGACTGTAACACAAGCTACACTGACGGCTGAAGGCCTTTTTAAGAAGAATTCAAATTACTTGTGGGCTGAAGGCCACAAGCAACAGGAATAATCTAAACAAAATATATTTTTAAACAATTCACGCAATCAGACCAAATGAAGGGAGTGATTCACAGACAGTGCTCCAAGGATCGACCTGAGAAAAGTCCCTACAGCTGCGTAAGCGGTGAGATGCTAACTTAATGGGATACCAACTCAAACTAGGGACAGATTAAACGCCAACAACACACTCGCAATATGCACCTAAGATGCGATAACCAAAGCCACGATAGAATAACAGTTAGAATCGTCAAATGACAAGCCTTTAATTATGCAAGTTGGCTCCACCAAATCGTAATACGCAGACAGGGTTAAGACCAAACCGCCTATTCAAAATCTGACAAGATGCACATGGAACAGCAAAAGACAATTCCACAAACAATTCAAACAATGCTAAAACAGCCACTATAGAGCAACAAGAGGAAATACACGTACACATGAACGCTAAGGACACAGGAACGGTCGAAAGACCAGATACACTTCGTCCAATGAGACGACCGACCGAACGACCAACCATCGGTCGTTGCCAATCAAGTCAGGCAAGGGAAACGTCGGAGAATAAAACCGCCAACTGTCAGCTTGATGGCATGAGGTCGCTTCGACGGACGGACACACACACACAAAAGTGAAAGTTGCACTACTCGAATGTAACGATCCACTCAACTTAAACTCGCTGAATCCGGACCTCGGCGTGGTCGTGCACTCTCGCGACCACGTCCTTCCATCGGGCAGTGCATACATCGCCAGCTCCCTCATCGAGTAGTGGCGCGACGGATCGCCCAGAAGCCAAACATCCCTAGACGTCCCTATATCTCACCCACTAAGACTCGGGAGGAGAAGCCGCAAGGCTGGGCACTCCATGCACGCATGGGTTGAAGTCCACCCCAACTGAAGATTAGTGGCGAGAGTACTGGAGCTGTCGGACCTCACTGCTGCTCCGTCCCAACTGAACTCCAACACACGACGACCCGGAAATACTAGAAGCCGCTCCAAAGATAGTACCACAGTACGCGCTATGGATAAATGCTGCTGCTGCCACTCACGGACAGACAAAGCGAGCAAACGTAGTGGCGCCAGTGAACGGACTAAGAAAACAAGTGGTCACAGTCCGAATACCCGAAGCAACCTGTCAACGGCACAAACACGAGCAGGAACACGGCTCAATCTTAGGTGTGACTGTACACTTTGTGAGATCGTTAATACGCTATGAGTCGCAGCCGAGCGGGTAAGTGCTCGGTTTCATAAGCACGAGGTCTCTGGATTCAATATCACGCCAGTACTGCTCCTTTTTGTGAATTATCTACACCGACATTCCATGTCAGGCTTCGATATGCCTGGTACGCCGCGAAATTGTGTGACGACCGAAAACCAAGTTTGTTCTGCCCTTGGAAAAAACTATGGGCATGCAAAAATTCGGTGTTCCTTGCATCCTGTGTATGTCTACGATCAGTATCATCGTTATTTGTGCAGTGCTGCATAGGTTACACACTATACTTGTCACAAATGTGGATAGAAAAAGATAAATAAAATTAGTTCACTGACCTGATTGAAAGTTCATGTGAATCCTTTCTTATCTCCAATTTCCTTAAGGAAAAAACTTTTTCTCCTTTTTTTTCATGTGAAAGGCTAAGAAATGAGGGGGAGTAAACGAATGTGTAGAAATTGGTACTTTCCAGGGTCACAATAATTCTGTTACTAGAATTGCGTGGGATTGAAAAATAAACTAATAGCAGCGAGACTCGATCCAAAGACCGCATGCACAAGAAACTTAGTACTTACTCGTTTCTTTTTCTCTTTTCCTTCCTTTCTCTGACCATTTTTTAATAATTTTTTCTACTGATAGGTCAAGAGCGAGGGGGGAGGGCGGAAGATAGGGGAGGGGTCGTGTTTGGAGGCCTGGCCACGGTGCCCCCGTCTTCTAACAGGATAAGGGAGAGGCAACGGGAAGGAAACGTCGTACCTTAACTTAATTTTTTTTATTTTCATTTTTATATCTCAGGAAAAAACCAATCACATCTGAAAAAGAAAAGAAAGAAATGTGGGGTTGTGGTGATATTCTCGTCACTCCACTGGGAGGAATATCCTATCCCTTGAAACTGTGCAAACCTGGGAATCCTATTGCTCCGGCGTGTCAACGAACACGCTGCCTAGAAAATTCGCAAATTGAGTTTTGTATTTAGGATAGCTTCCGATGATCTCTTGTTGTTCTAGTAGATGGAGACAATAACCCATTGCCGATATCACGGTTCGCGTGAGCACGCAGTGCGATATACGTATTTCAATCCAGCGGATTGGCGACGTTTTCTGTGACGGGGGAAAAAGACTGCGTCGAGGAAGAATAAAGTGTCCGTCGTGATTGTGGAGTCGTCGTCGCGTTGTAGGAGTGCCATGATGCGTTGTGCCAGCCCCCAAACATTCTTCATCTCAATGACAGACAAAGTTCATAGCAGTTCTGCACGCCACATATAACGCAGAGTGGTAAAGCGACCATGTGAACGTCGTACAGCCGTCGAGGTGTGACTGCCTTGCGGTTGATAAATGTATACCAAGACGATCTCGCTGCCGTGGTTAGGAGAGGCGTATGGACAGCTCGCTATGGCCAGTCCCTCATTTGGTATTTAAGTTCGGTAACATTGCTGTCATGATCACGTCTCAAGTATCGATACGTCGGGTGGTGAGGATCTTCGCGGAGGGTATTTGTAACTGAGCATAACTAAAATCAACAAAGAATCGCGCGACGGGAAAAAGGCGGTGATATTGTGCCTACCGCCATCGGAGGTTCAAAGAACGTCCAGGAACACCGACGTGATGGCGTGTTGCAGTTGGTTCCAGGTCTGTACCGTTGCTGGCAGGTACAGAGCGAGGGCCGTGTTCCGCAAATTCGTGAGATTAGGTCCTCCAGAATGTTGTGGGAGAGTTAAAGTCTCGTATTTGACGTTAGATAGCATCGCTTGGCTGGTACAGTATCTAGAGGCCGCCATTAATCTGCTAACAATACCATGTGGTATTAGCAGTAAATATGACAAAAAAATTTGTTCAAATGGCTCTGAGCACTATGGGACTTAACTTCTGAGGTCATCAGTCCCCTAGAACTTAGAACTACTTAAACCTGACTAACCTAAGGACATCACACATATCCATGCCCGGGGCAGGATTCGAACCTGCGACCGTAGTGGTCGCGCGGTTCCAGACTGTAGCGCCTAGAACCGCTTGGCCATCCCAGCCGGCAGTAAATATGACAGGTGTGGCAGTCGTGAGGCAAATATGTTCCACCCTATGGAGCAGGTCGTAAATGGACTGTGCAGAGCGTCTAGACCCCGACAGATGGGCATTATCTTGCTTCTATTCATGTTGATCTTGCTATCCGACGGCAAGCTGTACCTAGTGAGAAAGGCAACCACCTTAAGTCCTTCGCTCTCCTATCGGACTAGTATTATCAGGTCGTTGGCGAATGAGGGACACTTGAAGGAATTCACATGGAGTCGGATGCCTGTAACAGTTAGTCGAAGAGCCTGCATCAGTGACTCGAGCGCTATTACAAAGAACACAATCGACAAAATACATCCTTGCCTAACTGAGCTGTAAACAGGAATTGTATATACCTCCCTACCATCGACTCTCACCGTCGAAGGAGCACCGCGAAGGTGACAGAGGAGGATGGTAATAGAATCCTGGGGTATTGTCATGCGTCGCACTGTTGAGTCAAGGGAAGCGTGGTTGAACTTGTCAAAGGCACGATCAAAATCCACTTATATGAACGTCGCTCTCTTGCAATTGCTTCCATCTGGACAATGACGTCACTGTATTCACCTCGGACAGAGTGGATGTTTCGCCAAACCCCAAGAGAAGAATGGTCTAGTGGTAATGTCTTGGATATTACAGTCTTGCCGCCAAATTTCGTGTAAAGATTTTGTAGTCAGTATTGAGCAGTATCGGTTCTCCCTGCCGATATCGATACTGGTATAAGCATTCCCGCCATGAAATGTGACGGGTGTCCGTGTCAGGGCCAAGTAACACATTATACATCAGCACCCATTCGCGATAAAATTCTAGTGTCAACCCATTTGGCCCAGAGGATTTATGCTCCGCGCCTCTCTTGACTGTCATATTTATGTCATGTTCCGTTGGACGTTTCAATAACACCGCTGCATCCGAACCACCGAAACCTATGCGCCTCTTTCGCTATTTCGCTATACCCTGGTGCGCATCTGTTGCAATGGCGCCCTGGAGAAAAGGAGGTGTTCTTTTCTTGATTTTCTTTTTTTAGTCATCAGTCTTCTGACTAGTTTGTCGCTGCCGGCTACGAACTCCTGTCCGTCACCAACCTCTTTGTCTCAGCGTAGCATTTGCAACCTATGTCCTCAATTATTTGCATTCTAATCTCTGTCTTTCTCTACAGCTTTTGCCCTCTACAGCTCCCTCTAGTACCACAAAAGTCATTCCCTGATGTCTTAAGAGAGGCCCTGTTGTCCTGTCCCTTTTCCTTGTCAGCGTTTCCGTATATTCCGTTCTTCTCCTATTCTGCGCAGAACCACCTCTTTCCTCACTTTGTCACTCTATCAAATTTTCAACATTCTACTCTAGCACCACACTCAAATGCTTCGATTCTCTTCTAGTCCTGTTTTCCCACAGTCCATGCTTCACTACAATACAATGCTGTACTCCAAACATATATTCTCAGAAATTTCTTCCTCAAGTCACGGACTATGTTTCATACTAGTAGATTTCTTGCCCTTTTTGCCATTGCTAGTCTGCTTTTGATGCCCTCCTTGCTCTGTCCGTCATTGGTTATTTTACTGCCGAGGTAGCAGAATTCCTTAACTTCATCTACTTCGTGATCATCACTCTTTATGTTTAGTTTCTCGCTTTTCTCATTTCTGCTACTTCTCATGAGTTTCATCTTCCTTCGATTTACTCTCAGTCCATATTCCGTACTCATTATAATGTTCATTCCATTCAGCATATCATATAATTCTTCTTCACTTTCACTCAGGATAGCAATGTCATCAGCGAATCGTATCATTGATATCCTTTCAGCTTGAACTTTAATCCCACTACTGCACCTTCCCTTTATTTCCATTATTGCTTCTTCAATATATAGGTTGAACAACGGGCCCTAAAGACTACCTTCCGGTCTTAGTCACCTTTTAATTCGAGCACTTCGTTCTTGCTCGTCTATTCTTATTATGCCCTCATGTTTTTGTGCATATTGTGTATTACCCCTCGCTCCCTATTGCTTACCTCTATATTTCTCAGAATTTTGAACAAATCAAATGGCTCAGAGCACTATGGGACTCAACATCTTAGGTCATAAGACCCCTAGAACTTAGAACTACTTAAACCTAACTAACCTAAGGACATCACACACACCCATGCCCGAGGCAGGATTCGAACCTGCGACCGTAGCAGTCCCGCGGTTCCGGACTGCAGCGCCAGAACCGCACGGCCACCGCGGCCGGCAATTTTGAACATCTTTCAACACTTCACATCGTCGAACGCTTTCTCCAGGTCGACAAATCCTATGAACGTGTCTTGATTTTTCTTTAGTCTATTATCATCTGCAACGTCAGAATTGCCTCTCTCATGCCTTTACCTTTCGTCATCTAACACACCCTCAATTTCCTTTTCCAATCTTCCGTATATTATTCTTCTTGGCAACCTGGATGCATGAGCTGTTAGGCTGATTGTGTGATAAAACTCGCTCTTGTCAGCTTTTGCACTCTTCGGAATAGTGTGGATGATATTTTTCCAAACACTAGACGGTATGTCGCCAGAGTCATAGATTCTACACACCAACGTGAATAATCGTTCGTTGCCGCTTCTCTAGTGCTTATAGAAATTCTGATGGAACGTTTTCTATCCTTTCTGCATTATTTCATCTGAAGCCCTCCCAAGCTCTTTTAAATTCTGATTCTGACAGTGGATCCCCTATCTCTTCCCTTTCGACTCCTGTTTCTTCTTCTATCACATCACTCAAATCTTTTCCCCTTAAAGAGGCCTTCAATGTACTCTTTCAGCCTGTGCTGTCTCCTCTGCATTTAAGAGTGGAAATCCCGTTGAACTCTTTATTTCGTCATCCTTGCTTTGAATTTCACCGAAATTTGTTTTACTTTCCTATACGCTGAGCCGGTCCTTCCAACAATCATTTCTTTTTCGATTTCTTCACATTTTTCATGCAGCCCTTTCGTCTTAGCTTGCCTGCAATTCCTATTTATTTCATACCTCAGTGACTTGTATTTCTGTGTTTCTAAATTTCCCATAACATTTCTCTACTTTCTTCTTTCATCGATCAACTGAACCATTTTCTTAGTTGCCCATGGTTTCTTCGCTATTACCTTCTTTGTATCTACTTATGCGACCGCCCTTTTTATAGATGTCCATTCTCTTGTAAACTTTTCTTCTACTTCGTCCCCTACAACTGCGTTCCGGTCATCCATGACTACTTGATTTTCATCTCCCTTTATGTACTGTACTACGCTTTCAGTATCCTCATATACTTTCTCTATCTCTTCATCTTCAGCTTGCGACGTCGGCATGTATAACTGAACTATCGTTGTCGGTGTTGGTTTGCTGTCGATTCTGTTAAGAACAACCCTGCCACTGAACTGCTCATACTAACTCACTCTCCGCCTTACCCTTCTATTCCTAACGAATCTTACTTCCGTTATACCATTTTCTGCTGCTGTTGATATTACTCTATACTCATATGACCACAAACCTTGTTTTTTTTTTCATTTCACGTCCCTCACCCCTACTACGTCTAGACTGAGCCTTCACATTTCCCTTTTCAGGTTTTCTACCTCCCCTACTGCGTTAAATCTTCTGACATTCCTCTCCCTACTCGTAGAACGTTATCCATTCGTTGGGTATTCAATCTTTTTCTCATGGTAACCTCCACCTTGGCAGTCCTCTTCCAGAGATCAAAATGGAGGAATAATGAGGAATCTTTTGCCAATGGAGAGATCGTAATGACACTTCTTCAATTACAGGCCACATGTCCTGTGGGTACACGTTTTGTGTCTTTAATACAATGGTTCCTATTGCCTGTATTCTCATGCCGTTGATCATTGCTGATTCTTCCGCCTTTAGGGGCAGTTACCCGCCCCAAGGACAAGAGAGTTCCCTGAACTTCTGTCCGCCCTTCCACGCTCTTTGACAAGGCCATTGGCAGAATAAGAATGACTTCTTACGACTGATGTCATTCGACCGGAAATGCTGATTATTGTTATAAGCGATCGTGGGTTTCGAACCCGGAACCAAGGACATTTTCATTGCTAATCAAAGACGGAGCCCGTCGACAACAGGTAATGCTACAGTGTCCTGTTTCGGCGTCAAGGGCCGATCGTCCGCTTCATGGAGCACTGCAGTCGACCATCGGTAAGTACATGCATGTCCCCTAGACACGTGATGAATCAAAATACATTCTCCACCGACGTTGTCCATGCACCGAGCACGGCTCGAAAATCCCTCCAATCGACGTCTCGTGGTCGATGAAATGCACACCTAAATGCGATGGACTTCCCCTTGGCGCTCTGGTGATGGAGCCGTGATGGACAGCCCATGAAGCACCATGCAGTAATGTTCAAGTTTATCTCGGAGCCATCACGCTTTTTCCTTGCCTTCGTATCCACGGGCGACATTCGTGATCCACGAATTAGGATGAATTAAGTTTCCACGAACTACGGCTCCATCAGACCAGCTGCTGTGGGAGGGTTATCGTGGAAGGTGATCCGTAAAATCTGCAGGCCAATGTTCTGCAGCCAACAAGTGATATCGTAATTCGTCAGAAACATAAATCCGATCCAGTCTTCTCTCCGAGCAGTAAAAAACGTGTAGCATTCACGCCGTCCATGGTTCCCATGTTTTCATTAGTGTAACATCTCGGCAAATCGAGCACTGTTTACAGCAATAGTCAAAACTCGAGGTTTCATTCTTCTGTGTGAGATCATAATTAAAATCCCCCCCCCCCCCTAAGGAAATGTGGTCATATCTAGCACGGAATAGGTGCAGAGTCTCCTCCAAGTAGATTTGCGCCTGTGGATTGTCAGATCCAGAGGGTTCATAGATGTTGATAACACGAAAGCCATTCACGGTTATCGCCAACCCTCGAGCCAAAGGGAGATAATCGACGTCATACACAGGAATCCCATGCAAGACCAAGATCGCCATGCCACGTCCTACGTCTGGAATTGGCGCTACGTAAGTATTATAACCACGCACGTCTTGAGGGTTAGCACTGCTGTATTTATTTATTTATTTATTTATTTTTTGGAACCAGCAGGATATCCACGTCTGTGGCGTGGATCATGCCCCGAAAAAGTTTCAGCTTTGCAAGTGATCGTACAGTTTTAACGTTCACTGTTCTCACCTTATGTGCTCGGTCTGTAGTCGAGTCATGCTCGTGTGATCTCACTGTAAAGTCCTAAGGCTATTTGTGCACAGAGGATAGCCCACCAATGGACTTCCATCCACTGGTCTCGTCCTGTGGTATACGTTCCATAAGTGAGTTGTCATCAAGAGTGTGTGCCAACTCAGGTACTTCTTCGACTTGCTCTGACCAGTCATATTGGGTATCAATCCCAGAAATGCCCTCTGCTGCATTTCGATATGAATGTCGGCGCGATATCACTGACTCTCTACCGGTATTATCGCGTCAATCGATGTCAATGAAAACGGACCTTTTGAATGAGAGGACATCCAATCACCATCTGAAGGAATCTTTTCGATGTCCTCTAAAGGTACGTGTTCCACATCAGATGTCTCTTGAGCTCAAAGATCTTCTGTGCCCCCTAGGCTAGGAGAGGACGTGTCGCCCGAACTATGGCTTTTTGCAACTCTTCAGTAATCGTTGTTTTCGCATCCTACCTCTGCCACCGTAGACGGCGCCTCACATTGTTCATCGCGCGCTCGTTGGTCCATTGCTGTCACCACATTCTAGACCTCCACTTCCACGCCATGTGTTATGTGCGAGGCTGCAGAGCTTTTTTCCCTCATCTGCTTAGAGGAAGGAGTATGGCACCTCCCTGCTCCCGTAAATCAGTCTGATCTTGCATCAACACGTCTGTGTCACGCTTCTAACTTGGCAACATTTAACGTACGGCCACCGACAAGTACATAACTGGCAGTTGCATACGAACTTCTCGCTGTGACGCATCTGCACGTCACCGTTGCATGATGCAGCATTATATGCACTCCAAGCGGATATGTTCTTCTCCACTGCAGCCAGAACAAGTGCACAGCTGGCCAGCGTAAATCACAATAGCTCGACATCATCTAATATATGCAGGAAGGGATATGTTTATTAAGGACTATCCGCAACTGCCGGACGCCGTTTAGCATTAGATAGGTGCTAAAACTCGTTCAACGTACAAGCATATGACTAAGTACTACCCCATATGGCCGCAGTGATTCAACATCGACCGATTCTGTTACCTCAAGCCTGAGGGATCTACTGTCATGTCGCTGATACGGCCATCACAGTGTCGAAATTTAAATCCCCTTTGAACAGTGGCGATAGTTTTTTCACATCCAGCTTCATTGGTCATCTTGACATACCTCGTACTGCTTTCAGTAGATAGCTGAATTCGAACTAGATCTGTAACAGGTAGTTGAACTTCATCCACCGAAAAACGCTCTATTTCAGAAACCTTGGCTGTGGAATATTCTTTGTCAACCGTAAATTGGATCGTAGTCATTCTGGAAATGTGTGTCTTGGTGCTCTATTCAGGAAACAACACATGTGAGTATCAGCAGTGTAAACAGTTCCTCTTCTAAGTGCGCCCGTGGCTGGGACGAAACGTCCGAGCCATGCCACTGCCTAATGCAGACTGAGTGCTCAGCTAGACATCTCATGAACACTAGTGGCCCTACAAACCATGCAGCCGACGGTCGCAGATTCGCATCCTACCTCTGGCATGGATGTGTGTGATGTCCTTGGGTTAGTTAGGTTTAAGTAGTTCTAAGTATAGAGGCCTGATGACCTCAAATGTTAAGTCCCATAGTGCTTAGAGCCATTTCAACCAAACCGTGCAGTATTAATACACCCGTAATTTTCGAACTCGATTTCCTCAAAAATGGTTGTATCTTGCTTCTTTCTGATTCCATAAAGTCCTAGTCATCCCCTACACCCTGTCAGTATGAATCAAATCAGTGATGGGAAGTTCGTATTGTCTTTCCTTGTCAGTGGCGTGCCTGCTGAAGGTCAGGAACCGCACCATCAGCAGGAGCAGCATGGTGCAAGATGCCGGCCTGGATGTCTGCAGTCTTGGTCCACAGAGCTGGGATGCTTGCAGTGTGGTGCGCTGCTTTACTGGGGAGCTTTCGAAGGCATCGTAGTAACGCCACAAGGTCATCAGCCAACACTTCCACTATGCCGTGCAGAAGTGTATCATGGCATCGCAACAAGAGACACTCAGTTCTCCAGTAGCTGCACACAGGCACAACCAATGGGGGCAGCACGAATGTGCCTCCCCCAGACAATGTATGTGACTGGGAGCTAGCAAATCATCCTCGATTGACCCCCAACCGAATGAGGATTGAAAACGCTTAGGGCTTGAACTCAGTGGCACAGCAGCGGAGTACATCAGGTTGGCTGGTGCACGTACTTCAAATCATCAGATGACTATTAGGCAGCACATTATGGAACAGCAGCAACATGGATTCGCTGTAACTCGCAACACTGTCACCGATTGACAACTGATTGCTGGTAGCTGAGCACATGCCTGTGTGCTATAGAGGTTCTAGTATTTATCCTGGTCAGCTGGTGCCAATGACGGTATTGAGCCGTGGTGATGAGATAATTTGGCACCATTTTTCAAAGTGTGTGCCAAATGTGAGTTTGGCGCTTTCTGCCATATCAGTGAGATGAAGATAGTTCTTGTGTGTGATTTATATGTTGTTAGGGCACCATGCGGTGTTGTCAACTTGATGGTACAATACAGACATTCTGCTTCGGTCTCACTGTGCACTATCTGATGTTGTATGGTGTGGCAATGTCCCAATAGCATGCCTCCCCAATTGCTATGAGTACATTGGCTTTTGTGGCATGTTACATTTAAATTGTTCTACTCCACTCAGGTGTGTCTTGTCTCTGCTCTGCACTTGCAGTGTAAGAAAACTTCAAAACTTTTTATGTTCACGCAGAATTCCTTTCTGTGGTCCAACAATACAATCTTTCTGGAACTAAGCTGTGTAAAGATGAATAAACTCTGACATATAATTGTAAGTAATGATCACAAGATGCTGACAGATTTTATTTTTATTGTGCTTCAACTAGTATCAAACTAGAGGAAAGGCAGAACTTCTAAATCTTTTGATGGTGAGTACCACTTGTCTGTAGTAGTTATATGTAATACATAATCATCACTGTTGATTATACTTCAAAGTTATAGACATTTGTTATTATGCATGAAAAAATTGAATACTTTTGCAAGACTGCAAAAGAATAAAAATAACAACTCATTACAGATTGTGATGGTTACATGCTATTCAACATTTCTTGTGATATCAGTGAAGCATGAATTTAAGATTTTACGAAACATATGTGTTCAGTTGCTCTATGTCCTCTCAATACGAAAGCTACCACATGGTTACAATTAAATTGCAGCTACTCACAGAAATACGGTGTGGGTTGTAATTAACTTGGTAGGTATTCTAATGCGTTACTGTGGAACCGATTAATGCTGGAAGAAATACAGCTCCAGTTTTGGCCACCAGATGCACATCTTGCGCTACACGGCGGTGCCGGTGCTCATATCGAACAAACTGTGTAAGCAGCAGTTAATAACGACATCAACATTGTGTCTTTCTTACTTGTTTAACCTTTTCTGTGCACATCCCGTCTTTAACCTGTTACACTAATCTGCATGGTATCAGATGACTGCAAAGTAACAGGCAAAGATATTGGAGTGTCTGTAACTAGAAACATCCTGCACCAACTGCTGGTGGAACAAAAAAAGTCTTACTTCCTCCTCTAAAAATAAAATTGGTCTCTATGAAGTAATTTGTAAAGGCTCTACCACAGGATGGACCCTGCATCAAGTACCTTTCCAAGAAATTTCCCTTCACCACATGAGACAAAATGAAAGCTGGAATTCTTTATAGTCCTCAAATAAAGAAGTTGATCAAGGATGAAGATTCTCGGAAGACAAGGAACAAAAGAGAGAAAGGTGCATGACCGCCTTTCGATCAGTTACTGGGAACTTTCTGTGGAATGTCAAAGATCCGAAATAGAAGGGCACTGTTGGAAAATGTTGCAAAATTTCGAGAAGATGGGCGGTTAAATGAGTGTGGAAATCCACTTTCTACACTCACAGCCGACCGCTGTGGACGAGCAGTTCTAGTCGCTTCAGTTCGGAACCGCGCTGCTGCTACGGTCGCAGGTTCGAATCCTGCGTCCGGCATGGATGTGTGTGATGTCCTTAGGTTAGTTAGGTTTAAGTAGTTCTATGTGTAGGGCGCTGATGACCTCAGATGTTAAGTCCCACACTGCTTAGAACCATTTGAATCTACACTCATATATCGACCACTTTCCGGAAATTTGGGACATTGTATCGAAGAGCAGACTGAAAGTTTGCAGCGAGATATTAACTGGAGTTACCACCGGCACTGGACAGCAACTATGTTGGCCGACTACTTTTGGATGCTGAAGAGCCCGCATCTCGTGGTCGTGCGGTAGCGTTCTCGCTTCCCACGCCCGGGTTCCCGGGTTCGATTCCCGGCGGGGTCAGGGATTTTCTCTGCCTCGTGATGGCTGGGTGTTGTGTGCTGTCCTTAGGTTAGTTCGGTTTAAGTAGTTCTAAGTTCTAGGGGACTTATGACCACAGCAGTTGAGTCCCATAGTGCTCAGAGCCATTTGAACCATTTTTGATGCTGAAGAGGCGACAGCCATCATATACGGGGATCTACAAAAAAGACAAACAATAGAAAGTTTAAAAATTTACAGAACACTATTGACTTCTTAATTTATACAAGGTACTTACGAAACAAATTAGGGGAATTCTGAGGAGTATTTTTTAAATATATTTCATTTTTTAAATGTGTTTTGATTAAAAACTGAACTTTTATCAAATGGTATTAGAATATATTTGTGGGATCAGAAGTGAAAATAGTCAAAATACTACTTCTTATTTTGTGTAAAAATATGACGTGATAAACAAAAACGGTGGTTATTTCTAGAATCATAAAAAAATTGAATCAAGAACACCTACTTTCAGCAAATCATCTGACAAAAAGTATTAAAATGCAGACTACTGTTCTCAGAATGATATTTTCACTCTGCAGCGGAGTGTCCGCTGATATGAAACTTCCTGGCAGATTAAAACTGTGTGCTGGACCGAGACTCGAACTCGGAACCTTTGCCTTTGGCGGGCAAGTGTCGCCGAAAGGTAAAGGTCCCTAGTTCGAGTCTCGGTCCGGCAGACAGTTTTAATCTGCCAGGAAGTTTCAGACTATTACTATATTCGGAAACGTTTCTAGAGTTCTTTCTTGCATTCACATCCACAGATTTTCACCATGTGGCCAAAATTAAAACAATTTTTTTCCAGTGTAAATGCATTCCGCGTTAACACATTAGAATATCTACCAAGTTTTGCTGCCACACGATAACTACAGCACACACTGGACCTCTGTGAATAGCTGCACTTTTAACTATAGTCACCCGGTACAACAGTCTACCGAATGGCTCTGAGCACTATGGGGCTTAACTTCTGAGGTCATCAGTCCCCTAGAACTTAGAACTACTTACACCTAACTAACCTTAGGACAGCACACACATATTCATGCCCGAGGCAGGATTCGAACCTGCGACCGTAGCGGTCGCGCGGTTCCAGACTAGCGCCTAGAACCGCTCGGCCACTCCGGCCGGCAGTGTACCAAGGTAAGACGTTTCAGTAAAGCAAGACACATTTATAAGCAAGGAAAATTTTTCCTCCGCTCTCTGACGTTGATTTGGAAACTACGAACTTACTTTAATGCCCTTTTTGACAGAATCTGTGCTGTAAAAGTCCTTTTGTCCGCTGCCCGCATAGTCTATCCCGAAAATCGGCCCTAATAAGCTACTCAAGCTAAATTGAGGACGATAATTCCTTCGAGGAGAGTGGGCGGCAGCCCCTGTTGCGATAAGGAGCTCAGCGCCGTATCTGAGCGGGGTGGGCGCCTACGCCGCCCACGCTGCGCCGCGCCCCCGCTCGGAATTGGCCGCTCTCGCGCCGTGCCGCGCCGCCCCGGCTGGACCCGCTGATCGAGTTCCGACCGCACTCGCCGCGCTGAGTGGCGCTTTCACGCGAGACGCCCGCGGGCTGCGCCAAACCCTGCTGCAGGCGTTGGCGGCTCGTGTCCACAATCTCTCCGCGCGTGCACAGAGCGCGAGTGAGACTGCCGTCACGAAGGTATCGTTCTTACTTTGCTCTACACTGTTTATCAGGGGAAACGCTGGGGAGTAACGCCTACGTCCCGTGATATAAAAATCGAGGGTACTTGATGGACGGATGAATCGCCAACGGCCTTGTAGGAAGAACCAAGCATATTGTATTTTAGAGAAACCAGTGGGTACTCTATATCAGGACTGTACGAGAATTCGAAACCATGCAGAATACAATGTCAGTCCTAAATTCGTAGAAAAGTTTTGGAGATTGTCCGGCGATATCTTCTCCGCATTTTGGGTTTACAGACTCATGGTCTCCACTGGCTTTACACGGAGTAATTACGTTTTGAAACGCCCTGCTTAACCCGCAGGACAGGACAGGTAGTTTAAATTATGGAAAGGGGCCCAAATAAGCGGCTGTCAGTTACATTCGAACATACACCGTTATTATTTGATCAAACAATACAATAGCCCATATTTTTTTTAAACACACAGCTTTAGTCTTTGGGACTTATTACCGACTGAAAGCCACTTATTTTAAAAATGGCTGAAGGCCAAAAACTTAAAACGAAATCCAAATCAGAAGTTTAAAAGGCAAGCCTTATCTTACAACAGTTCTGTATTTACGCTGAAGGCCCAAAGAATCTGAAATTTTAGAGGCAACAATTTGAACTCAAAGTCGGCTGAAAACCCAACACTTAAAGGTAAGAAACATTAAATTTTTTTAGAAAAAAAGCAAAGGCCTTACGTAAAACAGTTCTTAATTAGGCAAAACTCAACCAAAACAGAAAATTAAAAGGAAAACTCTTATCTTAAAACAGTTCTTTAGTTACACTGAAGGCCCAAAGAATAAGACACTTCTAGAGCAAACAAGTTACACTACTGGCCGTTAAAATTGCTTGACCAAAAAGAAATGCAGATGATAAACGGGTATTCATTGGACAAATATATTGAACTAGAACTAACATGTGATTACATTTTCACGGAATTTCGGTGCTAAGACCATGAGAAATCAGTACCCAGAACAACCACCTCTAGCCGTAATAACGGCCTTGATACGCCTGGGCATTGAGTCAAACAGAGCTTGGATGGCGTGTACAGGTACAGCTGCCCATGCAGCTTTAACACAATACCACAGTACACAAAGAGTAGTGACTGGCGTATTGTGACGAGCCAGTTGCTCGGCCACCATTGACCTGACATTTTCAACTGGTGAGAGATCTGGAGAATGTGCTGGTCAGGACAGCAGTCGAACATTTTTCGTATCCATAAAGGCCCGTACAGGACCTGCAACATGCGGTCGTGCATTATCCTGCTGAAATGTAGGGTTTCGCAGGGATCGAATGAAGGGTAGAGCCACGTGTCCTATCACATCTGAAATGTAACGTCCACTGTTCAAAGTGCCGTCAATGCGAACAAGACGTGACCGACACGTGTAACCAATGCACCCCATACCATCACGCCGGGTGATACGGCAGTATGACGATGACGAATACACGCTTCCAATGTGCGTTCACCGCGATGTCGCCAAACACGGATGCGACCATCATGATGCTGTAAACAGAACCTGGATTCATCCGAAAAAATGACGTTTTTCCATTCGTGCACCTAGGATCGTCGTTGAGTGCACCATCGTAGGCGCTCCTGCCTGTGATGCAGCGTCAAGGGTAACTGCAGTCATGGTCTCCGAGCTGATAGTCCATGCTGCTGCAAACGTCGTCGAACTGTTCGTGCAGATGGTTGTTGTCTTGCAAACGTCCCCATCTGTTGACTCTGGGTTCGAGACGTGGCTGCACGATCCGTTACAACCATGCGGACAAGATGCCTCTCATTTCGACTGCTGGTGATACGAGGCGGTTGGGATCCAGCACGGCGTTCCGCATTACTCTCCTGAACCCACCGATTCCATATTCTGCTAACAGTCATTGGATCTCGACCAACGCGATTAGCAATGTTGCGATAAGATAAAGTGCAATTGCGATAGGCTACAATCCGACCTTTATCAAAGTCGGAAACGTGATGTTACGCATTTCTCCTCCTTACACGAGGCATCACAACAACGTTTCACCAGGCAACGTCGGTCAACTGCTGTTTGTGTATGAGAAATCGGTTGGAAACTTTCCTCATGTCAGCACTTTGTAGGTGTCGCCACCGCCGCCAACCTTGTGTGAATGCTCTGAAAAGCTAATCATTTGCATATCACAGCATCTTCTTCCTGTCGGTTAAATTTCGCGGTTGTAGCACGTCATCTTCGTGGTGTAGCAATTTGAATGGCCAGTAGTGTAAAATCATATCGGCTGAAGGCCTAACACTTAAAACTCCATAACATTAATTTTTTTGTAAATACCAAAGGCCTTACGTGAAACAGTTCTTTAATTTAGGCTGAAGGCCTTAAGAGCAAAACAACTCAAACTCAAAATCGGCTGAAGGCCCGACACTTAAGATTCAGCAACATTAAAATTTTTAAAATACCAAAGGCCTCACCTGAAACAGTTCTTTAAATTAGTCTGAAGGGCTAAAGAATCTTACTCCTTAAGGGCAAAACAGCCTTAATTTTTTTTTTAAATCGGCTAGAAGCCATGCGGGTACAAACAACAAGAACAACAAAAAAATGGCAGTACACCCAAGGGCGCCCAGATGTTCGACAGTCGGCCTCGAATTCAAGCGGTCGCGCGGTTCCAGACTGTACCACCTAGAGCCGCTCGGCCAATGCGGCCTGCACAGGTAACCGGAACGTTAACGGCCACAAGGCAGAAGTTGGCTAGAATTTACCAACTTGAAAACAACCCAGCTGCACGCCGGAACATCCCAACAGCCGACAACGAACTCCCAACGACACAATGTGAACAGTCTTGAGTTGCTGGTAGATTAAATCAAAACTCAACTTTCGTGTCCAGGGTCGGTGAGCCATATGAACCGCCCCACACACTCCGACACCGCGTAGAGACCGCCAGCGGGCCCCGGCCAAATTACGTCATGAGGAGAACTCCCCGCTGCTCCACGCCAACCGACCAATGGTAGCACACCGTCCAGCTGGTAACTATAAGCGCCAGGTCAAAGATAGTCCAAGTTGCGAATATCGATACACACCGTTGCTGCCACCCGCAAAAGTAGAGGATAACAGCATAATCGCGATAACCGCGGGAGACTAAACACAGAAGCGCAACGGTTTAATCCAGCACATAGCATGAGCCAGCCAGGGCTCACGTTTCTTTTTACTTCTTATCTGTATTTATCTTTCTGTCTACTGAGATGAAATAGTTTGCCCAATATGCAGATGTCTGTGGTACGCGATGTGTATCTTTTCCAGAAACAGATCTGTTCCATTAAGTCAAGGTATTTGCTGTTGACAATATTAATGTTGACTTCACTCTTTGCCCTCAAGCGTGCATTCAGTGCTACTCGGTCTTGTCTCGTTTCCTTGCGGCTAGGCTTTGTTCTACGTTAACACACATACAAACCAGTACGGCTATGTTTACTCACGAAGACTTGCCCTAAGCAACTCGTGTATGGGTTCAATGAATGCAGTGGAAAAGCGGCACGACGACGCTCCCCTGAGCTGTTCCCGCAATGACGACAACCACATCACGGTACCTTACCGCCTGCTCAAGAGCGGCTATGATAAGCCTCATACTTCCCTTTTATACTGACTGCATATTACAGTCTTTCGTTTAAACTGTTGCAAAGATACTTCCGCACACACATAGGTAAGTGCGGTAATAAACCGAAGAAACCTTATTAATACAGTACTTTGTAACTACGCACTGGAGACCACGGGTACTTTTTATCAAAATTCCCATTGAATATCCACGAACAAACTCCGGAATTTTTGGCCGTGGAAGTCGCGTATACCTTGCATAGCTGCGATACCTCACTCAGTGAGCAGAATATCCAAAATATCAGCAGCAAGCAATGCTACGCATGGTAGAAGTTGACTAAACTGACATTGAATGCGTTTCTGGTCGGAAATTTTACTAAAATTAGTCGGGAATTTTACGAAAATTACGGATAGCTATGTTCGATTTCGATCGTGTGATTACGAAGCTCCTGAGCAGCACGTACTATACAAATACATTTCTTTCTACCTTTCGTAGTGTCACGTACAGGAATGTATTTTACAGAAGTACTAATTATTTCAAAAGATTGTAATAAAGATAAATTCAAATAATATATTCCATATGACACGTGTCCAGTTTTCCTTCATTACTGATACGCAGCTGTTACATCTACATCTACATTGATACTCCGCAAGCCACCCAACGGTGTGTGGCGGAGGGCACTTTACGTGCCACTGTCATTACCTCCCTTTCCTGTTCCAGTCGCGTATGGTTCGCGGGAAGAACGACTGTCTGAAAGCCTCCGTGCGCGCTCTAATCTCTCTAATTTTACATTCGTGATCTCCTCGGGAATTATAAGTAGGGGGAAGCAATATATTCGATACCTCATCCAGAAACGCACCCTCTCGATACCTGGCGAGCAAGCTACACCGCGATGCAGAGCGCCTCTCTTGCAGAGTCTGCCACTTGAGTTTATTAAACATCTCCGTAACGCTATCACGGTTACCAAACAACCCTGTGACGAAACGCGCCGCTCTTCTTTGGATCTTCTCTATCTCCTCCGTCAAACCGATCTGGTACGGATCCCACACTGATGAGCAATACTCAAGTATAGGTCGAACGAGTGTTTTGTAAACCACCTCCTTTGTTGATGGACTACATTTTCTAAGGACTCTCCCAATGAATCTCAACCTGGTACCCGCCTTACCAACAATTAATTTTATATGATCATTCCACTTCAAATCGTTCCGTACGCATACTCCCAGATATTTTACAGAAGTAACTGCTACCAGTGTTTGTTCCGCTATCATATAATCATACAATAAAGGATCCTTCTTTCTATGTATTCGCAATACATTACATTTGTCTATGTTAAGGGTCAGTTGCCACTCCCTGCACCAAGTGCCTATCCGCTGCAGATCTTCCTGTATTTCGCTACAATTTTCTAATGCAGCAACCTCTCTGTATACTACAGCATCATCCGCGAAAAGCCGCATGGAACTTCCGACACTATCTACTAAGTCATTTATATATATTGTGATAGCAATGGTCCCATAACACTCCCCTGTGGCACGCCAGAGGTTACTTTAACGTCTGTAGACGTCTCTCCATTGATAACAACATGCTGTGTTCTGTTTGCTAAAAACTCTTCAATCCAGCCACACAGCTGGTCTGATATTCCGTAGGCTCTTACTTTGTTTATCAGGCGACAGTGCGGAACTGTATCGAACGCCTTCCGGAAGTCAAGAAAAATAGCATCTACCTGGGAGCCTGTATCTAATATTTTCTGGGTCTCATGAACAAATAAGGCGAGTTGGGTCTCACACGATCGCTGTTTCCGGAATCCATGTTGATTCCTACATAGTAGATTCTGGGTTTCCAGAAATGACATGATACGCGAGCAAAAAACATGTTCTAAAATTCTACAAGAGATCGACGTAAGAGATATAGGTCTATAGTTTTGCGCATCTGCTCGACGACCCTTCTTGAAGACTGGGACTATCTGTGCTCTTTTCCAATCATTTGGAACCCTCCGTTCCTCTAGAGACTTGCGGTACACGGCTGTTAGAAGGGGGGCAAGTTCTTTCGCGTACTCTGTGTAGAATCGAATTGGTATCCCGTCAGGTCCAGTGGACTTTCCTCTATTGAGTGATTCCAGTTGCTTTTCTATTCCTTGGACACTTATTTCGATGTCAGCCATTTTTTCGTTTGTGCGAGGATTTAGAGAAGGAACTGCAGTGCGGTCTTCCTCTGTGAAACAGCTTTGGAAAAAGGTGTTTAGTATTTCTGCTTTACGCGTGTCATCCTCTGTTTCAATGCCATCATCATCCCGTAGTGTCTGGATATGCTGTTTCGAGCCACTTACTGATTTAACGTAAGACCAGAACTTCCTAGGATTTTCTGTCAAGTCGGTACATAGAATTTTACTTTCGAATTCAATGAACGCTTCACGCATAGCCCTCCTTACGCTAACTTTGACATCGTTTAGCTTCTGTTTGTCTGAGAGGTTTTGGCTGCGTTTAAACTTTGAGTGGAGCTCTCTTTGCTTTCGCAGTAGTTTCCTAACTTTGTTGTTGTACCACGGTGGGTTTTTCCCATCCCTCACAGTTTTACTCGGCACGTACCTGTCTAAAACGCATTTTACGATTGCCTTGAACTTTTTCCATAAACACTCAACATTGTCAGTGTCGGAACAGAAATTTTCGTTTTGATCTGTTAGGTAGTCTGAAATCTGCCTTCTATTACTCTTGCTTAACAGATAAACCTTCCTCCCTTTTTTTATATTCCTATTAACTTCCATATTCAGGGATGCTGCAACGGCCTTATGATCACTGATTCCCTGTTCTGTACATACAGAGTCGAAAAGTTCGGGTCTGTTTGTTATCAGTAGGTCCAATATGTTATCTCCACGAGTCGGTTCTCTGTTTAAATGCTCGAGGTAATTTTCGGATAGTGCACTCAGTATAATGTCACTCGATGCTCTGTCCCTACCACCCGTCCTAAACATCTGAGTGTCCCAGTCTATATCTGGTAAATTGAAATCTCCACCTAAGACTATAACATGCTGAGAAAATTTATGTGAAATGTATTCCAAATTTTCTCTCAGTTGTTCTGCCACTAATGCTGCTGAGTCGGGAGGTCGGTAAAAGGAGCCAATTATTAACCTAGTTCGGTTGTTTAGTGTAACCTCCACCCATAATAATTCACAGGAACTATCCACTTCTACTTCACTACAGGATAAACTACTACTAACAGCGATGAACACTCCACCACCGGTTGCATGCAATCTATCCTTTCTAAACACCGTCTGTACCTTTGTAAAAATTTCGGCAGAATTTATCTCTGGCTTAAGCCAGCTTTCTGTACCTATAACGATTTCAGCTTCGGTGCTTTCTATCAGCGCTTGAAGTTCCGGTACTTTACCAACGCAGCTTCGACAGTTGACAATTACAATACCGATTGCTGCTTGGTCCCCGCATGTCCTGACTTTGCCCCGCACCCGTTGAGGCTGTTGCCCTTTCTGTACTTGCCCAAGGCCATCTAACCTAAAAAACCGCCCAGCCCACGCCACACAACCCCTGCTATCCGTGTAGCTGCTTGTTGCGTGTAGTGGACTCCTGACCTATCCAGCGGAACCCGAAACCCCACCACCCTATGGCGCAAGTCGAGGAATCTGCAACCCACACGGTCGCAGAACCGTCTCAGCCTCTGATTCAGACCCTCCACTCGGCTCTGTACCAAAGGTCCGCAGTCAGTCCTGTCGACGATGCTGCAGATGGTGAGCTCTGCTTTCATCCCGCTAGCGAGACTGGCAGTCTTCACCAAATCAGATAGCCGCCGGAAGCCAGAGAGGATTTCCTCCGATCCATAGCGACACACATCATTGGTGCCGACATGAGCGACCACTTGCAGATGGGTGCACCCTGTACCCTTCATGGCATCCGGAAGGACCCTTTCCACATCTGGAATGACTCCCCCCGGTATGCACACGGAGTGCACATTGGTTTTCTTCCCCTCTCTTGCTGCCATTTCCCTAAGAGGCCCCATTACGCGCCTGACGTTGGAGCTCCCAACTACCAGTAAGCCCACCCTCTGCGACTGCCCGGATCTTGCAGACTGAGGGGCAACCTCTGGAACAGGACAAGCAGCCATGTCAGGCCGAAGATCAGTATC